>NC_084757.1:17670082-17785082 GCF_033978785.1 Entelurus aequoreus
GGCAATCCAAGACTACAATGAACAACAAAACATATGTCTCATCTCATATCAACAGCTCACTATTTTGGATACTCTTCCCAGCAACTTTATTATTTTCACTCCGTATCATCAACCTGAGCAGCTGCAGCAGACAGCTGTTTACGGCATTAGTGACTAACTGGTGAACATAGTAAACATTTAACTGCTAAAGAGCCAGATGTTTCCTTGCCGTGTCTTTGGAGATAAAGACTTGCAACAAAAACTAAGTAGATGTACTATAGCTTTATTTCACTCCTAATGAATCAGTGGTATCATGTTTTTGTGGGGTGGATAAACAAATTCAAGGGGCATGATTGCGTTGGTCTTATAAGTCTGCTTAATAAACCCTCAATAATGTTAGGTTTAAAATAAGTTTAAAATAATTAGATACCTAACTTAGTTTAAGAGAATTGACTGAAAATACTCAACCGAGTGAAGAAAAACATACTCAACCATGAAATTGCATTTAAATCAGTCCACTAGTTTGTTTGTGGTGTTAAACAAATAGACATGGGAGAAGAAAAAAAATTCTCTCACTTTTATCATCAACTATGTTGTGTCATTTTACTCAATATGATCCAGCAGGAAGACACTTTGACAAGGCATGATGTTGGATAACAGTTTTCTAAGGCCCCTTCTACACTAAGGTTATCCAGGGTAAATCCCACCCAACCTTATCCTTGTCCACACACACACAATGGTTGTGTAAGACCTCCCCGCCTCCGTCCGCTGGCGCAACGCGACCTAGTACGCATGCGTGAAAAAAGCGCACGTCATAGTCACTTCCAGTGTTGCTCTGTGTGCAAGTTCTTAAATTAAATTTAACTTATCTGTAAAATATCCAGTGTTGTGGTCTTTCAATTAACTGGAATCCAGTGTGCTCTGGTGCCCTATTGTAGTGAATCACACCTGAGCCATCATAAATTAATCAAATCTTTATTGGACACGTGAAAGTAAACAATGTGATAAAGAACATTTTACATCAATCAATCTAGGGATCTGGATGTCTGGTCGGGACACTCCTCACTCTTTTGCCTTCACCTTCATTGTCCATTCGTTTTTGGTGACTTTATATACCTGTACTCTGGACCTAGACGTTGAGTCCGCGACATCAATCAATCAATCAATGTTTATTTATATAGCCCTAAATCACAAGTGTCTCAAAGGGCTGTACAAGCCACAACGAAATCCGCGGTACAGAGCCCACATACATGGAGGACAATGACTGATACAGTCTGCTTTGCCAGTCCAGATGCATTCGATGTTTTCCGTAGTCTTCCCTCGACAACCAGGTAATACAAAGCACACGCTACCTTTTTTTATCACATCCACGGGAGCCCGCATTTCTGTTGTCTCTCCTTCGACAAATGGACAAAGTTTTTCGGTCAGTAGAATCACAGCTGACCTGGACATTCCAAAGTTCTCTTGCCGTCTGAGAAGTTTTGTATCCCAAATAGCTGCAATCGCTTTCTCTTAAGATATTCATGTTTGATTTCCACAAGCGTCTGTAGAGGAAGGAGAAACACGGGCATGTCTGG
Organism: Entelurus aequoreus; assembly: GCF_033978785.1. NCBI lineage: Eukaryota > Metazoa > Chordata > Actinopteri > Syngnathiformes > Syngnathidae > Entelurus > Entelurus aequoreus. The sequence goes on from NC_084757.1 coordinate 17,671,639, forward strand.
ATGTCTCGCCTCCATATTTCTAGTGTTTATCTCCGAGTGGAAACGGGTTGTTATGAAGCTGGCTGTGGCGCGTTCTTTCTGACATCTTTTCCTGTGTGGGGCGCGGTCTTTCTGGCGTCTCTTCCTCTCCGAACTCACTTTGTAAACGATCAATGAGTCCATACAGAGCTAAGACCTGGAGATTCAAGAAATAAACGGCGCACTTACCCATATAAAACATTATCCAAGGAGGGCAACCTAAACATGGTTTAGTGTGGCTGAAACGAGGCTTAGGCTAAATCATTATTTGTTAAAGGAGTTATCCGGCTTAATGTAGACAGGGCCTAAATACTGTATGACTGTAATTGTCTCCTAATGTATAAAAATGTAATTTGAAATGTGTTTGATAACTGTGAGCGGCATATTGCAGGGGTTAATCAAGAAATATACGGTATACCATCAAAGTACGTCAACATCTTCAGAGCCCTGTACAACAACTCCACCTGTCGAGGGAAAACCACCAACAGGACAACCGACGACTTTGACATTGTGACCGGGGTAAGACAGGGTTGCATCTTGTCTCCCTTACTGTTCATCATTGTCATAGACTTTGTCATGAGGAAGTCTGTCGTCGGAGCAAACCTCGGCATTAAGTGGGGAGAGGGCAGACTGGCAGATCTGGACTTTGCGGATGACTTGGCTCTGCTTAGCCATTCCTACGCTGCACTCCAAAAATTGACCAACAATCTGCATGAGCAAGGGGAAAAAGTCGGCCTACGTATAAGCCAAGAGAAGACCAGGGCCATGACCATCGCACAAGACCAAAACGTTCCACTGCTCACCGTTCTAGGATTACCGCCACAACAGGCACCAACTACCTTGCGGCCACAGCTCCAATCAGCCGCCTCGACAATAGAGGTGCGGAACATGGTCCATTCGGACTCAATGTCCAGCACCTCCCTCGTGACATGTTCAAAGTTCTTCCGGAGGTGGGAATTGAAACTCTCTCTGACAGGAGACTCTGCCAGACGTTCCCAGCAAACCTTCACAATGCGTTTGGGCCTGCCAGGTCTGTCCGGCATCCTCCCCCACCATCCCAGCCAACTCACCACCAGGTGGTGATCGGTAGAAAGCTCCGCCCCTCTCTTCACCCGAGTGTCCAAAACATGAGGCCGCAAATCCGACGACACAACTACAAAGTCGATCATGGAACTGCGGCCTAGGGTGTCCTGGTGCCAATTGCACATATGGACACCCTTATGTTTGAACATGGTGTTTGTTATGGACAATCTGTGACGGGCACAAAAGTCCAATAACAAAACACCGCTCTGGTTCAGATCCGGGCAGCCATTCTTCCCAGTCACGCCTCTCCAGGTTTCACTGTCGCTGCCAACATGAGCGTTGAAGTCCCCCAGTAGAACGAGGGAATCACCCGGGGGAGCACTCTCAAGTACTCCCTCGAGTGAATCCATAAAGGGTGGGTACTCTGAGCTGCGGTTTGGCGCGTAAGCGCAAACCACAGTCAGGACCCGTTCCCCCACCCGAAGGCGGAGGGAAGCTACCCTCTCGTCCACCGGGTTGAACTCCAACATGCAGGCTCTGAGCCGGGGGGAAACAAGAATTGCCACCCCAGCCCGTCGCCTCTCACTGCCGGCAACGCCAGAGTAGAAGAGAGTCCAGCCCCTCTCGAGAGAACTGGTTCCAGAGCCCTTGCTGTGCGTCGAAGTGAGTCCGACTATGTCTAGTCGGAACTTCTCCACCTCGCGCACTAGCTCAGGCTCCTTCCCCCCCAGCGAGGTGACGTTCCACGTCCCAAGAGCTAGCTTCTGTAGCCGAGGATCGGACCGCCAAGTGCCCTGCCTTCGGCTGCCGCCCAGCTCACATCGCACCCGACCTCTATGACCCCTGCTATGGGTGGTGAGCCCATTGGAGGGGGAACCCACGTTGCCTCTTCGGGCTGTGCCCGGCCGGGCCCCATGGGGACAGGCCCGGCCACCAGGCGCTCGCCATCGTGCCCCACCTCCGGGCCTGGCTCCAGAGGGCGGCCCCGGTGACCCGCGTCCGGGCGAGGGAAATCTGGGTCCATAGGTTTTATTTTTAATTGAGGTCTTCGAGCTGCTCTTTGTCTGATCCCTCTCCTAGGACCAGTTTGTCTTGGGAGACCCTACCAGGGGGCTAACTCATACCAAAGACTATAAAAAAATAGGTCAGTGAAATGTTATTTGTCCCATTTTTTTTTTTATTTTTTTTATTTTTTTTTTATAGTCTAACTCATACCAAAGACTATAAAAATGGGACCCATAACCTCCCTGCTTGGCACTCAGCAACAAAGGGTTGGAGTTGGGGGTTAAATCACCAAAATGATTCCCGGGCGCGGCACCGCTGCTGCCCACTGCTCCCCAAGGGGATAGGTCAAATGCAGAGGACAAATTTCACCACATCTAGTGTGTGTGTGACAATCATTGGTACTTTAATCTTTAATCTTTAATATTATGTTCTACATATGGTGATTGTTCATATTCATCTTGTTTAAGTAAACAGTGGTATTTCAGTTTGAGCACATACACTATATTGCCAAAAGTATTTGGCCACCCATCCAAATGATCAGAATCAGGTGTCCTAATCACTTGGCCCGGCCACAGGTGTATAAAATCAAGCACTTAGGCATGGAGACTGTTTCTACAAACATTTGTGAAAGAATGGGCCGCTCTCAGGAGTTCAGTGATTTCCAGCGTGGAACTGTCAGAGGATGCCACATGTGCAACAAATCCAGTCGTGAAATTTCTTTGCTCCTAAATATTCCAAAGTCAACTGTCGGCTTTATTATAATAAAATGAAAGAGTTTGTAAACAACAGCAACTCAGCCACAAAGTGGTAGGCCACCTAAACTGACAGAGAGGTGTCAGCGGATGCTGAAGCGCATAGTGCAAAGAGGTCGCCGACTTTGTCAGTTGCTACACAGCTCCAAACTTTATGTGACATTCCAATTAGCCCACGTACAGTACGCAGAGCACTTCATGGACTGGGTTTCCATTGTCGAGCAGCTGCATCTAAGTCAAACATCACCAAGTCCAATGCAAAGCGTCGGATGCAGTGGTGTAAAGCACGTCGCCACTGGACTCTAGAGCAGTGGAGACGCATTCTCTGGAGTGATGAATCACGCTTTTCCATCTGGCAATCTGATGGACGAGTCTGGGTTTGGAGTTGCCAGGAGAACGCTACATTTTGGACTGCATTGTGCCGAGTGTGAAATTTGGTGGAGGAGGAATTATGGTGTGGGGTTGTTTTTCGGGAGTTGGGCTTAGCCCCTTAATTCCAGTAAAAGGAACTTTGAATGCTCCAGGATACCAAAATATTTTGGACAATTCCATGCTCCCAACCTTGTGGAAACATTTTGGAGCGGGCCCCTTCCTCTTCCAACATGACTGTGCACCAAGGTCCATAAAGACATGGATGACAGAGTCTGGTGGGGATGAACTTGACTGGCCTGCACAGAGTCCTGACCTGAATCCCTTTGGGATGAATTAGAACTGAGACTGAGAGCCAGGCCTTCTCAACCAACATCGATGTGTGACCTCACCAATGTGCTTTTGGAAGAATGGTCGAAAATTCCTACAAACACACTCCGCAACCTTGTGGACAGCCTTCCCAGAAGAGTTGAAGCTGTAATAGCTGCAAAAGGTGGACCGACATCATATTGAACCCTATGACTTAGGACTGGGATGGCACTTCAAGTTCATATGTGAGTCAAGGCAGGTGGCCAAATACTTTTGGCAATATAGTGTACTAAGATAAGGCCCCTTAGTTTGATATTCGCAGGTGGATTGGATCACTTCTCGTAGGAAAGAGGCCCTAATTGGGACTTCGGAATGCAAAAGTGAGAGGAGACTACCTGTCTAGGTCAACACCAACATTTAGGTTACTGTCAAGACTTGGTCTATGGCGTGGTTTGTTCTCCCGAGGTGCAAATGATTTGGACCGGTGGGATTTGGAGGTGGGTACATGATTTAATATAATGACAATAAAAAGGAATAAACAAAAAGCACGCACAAGGGCGGAGGTACAAACTTGACTATGAAACAAAACTTGCACAAAGGCAGAAACTATGAACAATGAAACAAAAACACTAACTGTGGCATTAATAAACAAAAACTTACTTGGCATGGAAGCTATGAAACAAGCAGCGTGAACTGAGCATGAAACAGAGTGGCAGGAGTGTGATGTCGCCAGGGAGACTTCCTGGCAACAATCGGTTTAAATAATAGTGACATGATTAGTGAAACCAGGTGCGTGACTCAAAACGTGAAACAGGTGCGTGACATGACAATGTGAACCAGGTGAAACTAATGGTTGCTATGGTGACAAACAAAAGTGCACAAAAAGTCCAAAAACAAAACCGAACATGACTAAAACAAAACATGATCACACAGACATGACAGAGCCCCCCCCTTACGGACAGATCCCAGATGTCCGAAACAAAAAAAATTGACAAGAGCCATGGGAGGTCGGGAGGGGAACATGGCGGTGGGTCGCCAGACCAAGTGGCCCCGAATCCACCGAGGCATAGTCATGTGGCGGCGGTGAGTGGAACGCCGCTGCAGCAGGCGAGGTGGGCGACCTGGGAAGGGCCACCTCCGTGGCCGACGAGGAGGTGGGCGCACTTGGCGTGGCGGACAACCAGGTAGCGGCCATATCCGTGGCAGACGAGAAGGCAGGCGCGTCGTCAGCATGGCAGGCGTGGAAACAGCAGACGAAGCAGTCACGGGTGCCGTAGACGAATCAGGCGGCTATGCTTGGCGTGGCGCGTCGGGCGGCGAAGATTGGCGTGGCGCGTCCTGGCATGGCGGGTCCTGGCATGGCGGGTCTTGGTCTTGGCATGGCGGGTCTTGGTCTTGGCATGGTGGGTCTTGGCCGCTTGGACGGTCTTGGCCGCTTGGCGGTGCTTGGTTTTGGCATGGCTGTGCTTGGTCTTGGCATGGCGGTGCTTGGTCTTGGCATGGCGGTGCTTGGTCTTGGCATGGAGGGTCTTGGTCTTGGCATGGCGGCACTTGGTCTTGGCATGGCGGCACTTGGCGTCGTGGAGCTGCGGCTGGCGGCACTTGCCGTCGTGGAGCTGCGACTGGCGGCACTTGGCGTCATGGAGCTGCGACTGGCGGCACTTGGCGTCGTGTAGCTGCGACTGGCGGCACTTGGCGGCGTGGAGCTACGACTGGCGGCACTTGGCGTGGTGGAGCTTGGCGTGGAGCTGCTGGCATGTTGGTAGCCTTGGAGCAGGGCGTGGAGCTAGCCGTGGTGCTAGCCGTGGTGCAGGTGGAGGTGGCCTAGCTGGGGGTTGCGGCTTGGCAGGCCGAAAGACCGGTGGTGGTGGCCGAACCATAGGTTGCGCTTAGCAGGCCGAAAGACTGGTGGTGGTGGCCGTGCTGGAGGCTGTGGCTTGGCAGGCCGAAGAACTGGTGGTGGTGGCCGTGCTGGAGGCTGTGGCTTGGCAGGCCGAAGAACTGGTGGTGGTGGCCGTGCTAGAAGCTGTGGCTTGGCCTGATGCTGAGCGACCCCACCAGAACAGTTCCCAGCCTTGCCCCCCCCCCCCCTCAAGGAGCGGATACCAGACGCGCTCCCCGCTGTCTGGAACCGTTTTTTGGGGTGGGTGGAGGGAGGTCAGGAGGGGGGTAAAATCCTCCCCTATAAATTGTCCAAAAAGTCTTTCTTTTCCCCCCACCTGGGCTTTTTTGTGACTTGGGCGTGGCTTGAGTCCTGGGGGGCGGGGCATGAAATTTGGGTGGCTTGGCTTGACAGGATCTGATTTCTAAAAACAAGTCTTATCATGTTTTTAGAGTCTTTGCTTGGAGACGGGTGATCAAAAGAAAAATAATTTGGAAAAAAAATATCCAGGTCTGTGGAGCTGCCAAGCTTGGGTCCGTCTATTTTTGCCCTGAGGGGGAGGAGCTTGCGGGAGCGCCGCGTGCTGTCCGCTCACGAAAGCCTTCCCTGAAGTCCTTCGTCCTTCGCGGCGCTTCCAGGACAGGGATGACGCGCCAACGTGCCCGGGCCAAACGGAGCTGATCGGCATCAGTTTGCCGGTCGGACCCCACATGAGATCCTTGCGCTCCGTGGGAGAATAGCGAAGCGTCTCGGCTTCCATGGTGCGCAGGACCTCCCACGTTCCTTCGTCCAATCTTGCGGGAGAACTTCTTTGCTGGCGACATATGTCAAGACTTGGTCTATGGCGTGGTTTGTTCTCCCGAGTTGCAAATGATTTGGACCGGACGTGGCTTGGAGGTGGGTACATGATTTAATATAATGACAGTAAAAAGGAATAAACATAAAGCGCGCACAAGGTACAACTTGACTATGAAACAAAACTTGCACAAAGGCAGAAACTATGAACAATGAAACAAAAACACTAACTCTGGCAATAATAAACAAACTTACTTGGCATGGAAGCTATGAAACAAACAGCGTGAACTGAGCATAAAACAGAGTGGCAGGAGTGTGATGTCACCAGGGAGACTTCCTGGCAACAATCGGTTTAAATAATAGTGACATGATTAGTGAAAACATGTGCGTGACTCAAAACGTGAAACAGGTGCGTGACATGACGATGTGAACCAGGTGAAACTAATGGTTGCTATGGTGACAAACAAAAGTGCACAAAAAGTCCAAAAACAAAACCGAACATGACTAAAACAAAACATGATCACACAGACATGACAGTTACGACTTAAACGCCTACTGACACCCACTATTACCGACCATGCAGTCTGATAGTTTATATATCAATGATGAAATCTTAACATTGCAACACATGCCAATATGGCCGGGTTAGATTAGTAAAGTGCAATTTTAAATTTCCCGCAAAATATTCTGCTGAAAACGTCTCGGTATGATGACGTTTGCGCTCGACGTCACGGATTGTAGCGGACATATTGGGACACCATTGTGGCCAGCTATTAAGTCGTCTGTTTTCATCGCAAAATTCCACAGTATTCTGGACATCTGTGTTAGTGAATCTTTTGCAATTTGTTTAATGAACAATGAAGACAGCAAAGAAGAAAGCTGAAGGTGGGAAGCGGTGTATTAGCAGCCGGCTGCAGCAACACAACCAGGAGGACTTTGAGTTGGATAGCAGACGCGCTACCGTGAGTACGCAGCTTTGGCTTCCAAACATTTGATCGCTTGCCCGTACATGCGTGCCGCTATGTGCATGTCACGTACGTAACTTTGGGGAAATATATGTGCTGTATGAACTTTACGAAGGTGAACGGTACTTTGGGCTGTGGGATTGAGTGTGTTGTGCGGGTGTTTGAGTTGTATCGGTGGGTTATATGGACGGGAGGGGGGAGGTGTTTGTTATGCTGGATTAATTTGTGGCATATTAAATATAAGCCTGGTTGTGTTGTGGCTAATAGAGTATATATATGTCTTGTGTTTATTTACTGTTTTAATTATTCCCAGCTGAATATCAGGTCCCACCCGCCTCTCACAGCATCTTCCCTATCTGAATTGCTTCCACTGCCCTCTAATCCTTCACTCTCACTTTCCTCATCCACAAATCTTTCATCCTCGCTCAAATTAATGGGGTAATCGTCGCTTTCTCGGTCCGAATCGCTCTCGCTGCTGGTGGCCATGATTGTAAACAATGTGCAGATGTGAGGCACTCCACAACCTGTGACGTCACGCTACTTCCGGTTACAGACAAGGCTTTTTTATCAGCGACCAAAAGTTGCGAACTTTATCGTCGATGTTCTCTACTAAATCCTTTCTGCAAAAATATGGCAATATCGCAAAATGATCAAGTATGACACATAGAATGGACCTGCTATCCCTGTTTAAATAAGGAAATTTCATTTCAATAGGCCTTTAAGCTCAAGGCAGAAAATGTGGCTCTTAGGATAGCATGAAAAAACGCATATAAAGCTCTCTGATTAGTGACCAGAGGCAGGTGGATCTCGTGCTCGCTAATGAGAAACACTTGGGTACAATCCGGGCTCTTAGCAACCAAACGTAACCAAGGAGCCTTGAAAACAGAAACTAAATCACAAACATAGAACTAAACACTCACCTAAGGAATTAATACAACAAAAACAAGACAGTGTGGCCAGTAGTGACAGACCATAACAAACAGCATATTATTATTATTAATAATTACTATAAAATGTCCCTCGCCTCCTCCCCTCAAATGTCCCTGATTGTGGCTTCCACTCCAACAGATGCCGTGCTCCACTTAATCACTGAGTTTGGATTTGTTTATTTAGATAAATAGGTCCCCATACTTCAAATAGATACTTCCCCTTCAGAAAAAAAAAATAGATGGCCTTCATTATGACTTGGCATCCTGACATTTATTTACATTAGAGTTTAAAAAGTGCCAGAAAACAAACAGAACAAAAGAATCAACTGTGGTCTGGTGTCAACAAAATATATGAGACAATAGCTGAGATAGGCTCCAGCACCCCCCGCGACCCCGAAAGGGACAAGCGGTAGAAAACGGATGTATGTATGTACAGTATGTAATGAGCTGTCATGTCAGATCTGACGTTATGTATTGTTGTTCCTATGGTGTTTGGTTCCTGCCCAGCACTCTTATTTTAGTTTCCACTTACTTTTCTGCTGAATGTTTGAGTGCTGATTGTTTTTACCTGCCTCTGATTAGTGATCAGGACACTCATCTGCCTACGATCACTAATCAGAGGGTTTTATACAGTAGGCCAGCTTCACTTCTGAGTCGAGGCTGGATTATTGCTTTTGCTTGTGCCTATGCGCCCTGTGCATTTCCCTGTTGCACTATTCCTTTTTGTTTTCGACAATAAGTACATGTTTACCTGCGCTACGCCTGCCGCCTCTGCATCTTGGGGTTCAAGACCAACATACTCTAACAATATACACACACAATCCACAATAATACATTTATTTTAATATCACATTACAGTGTAAAGTATATTTGAGTTAGTATTACCGTAAGTTCCGGACTATAAGGCGCACTTACAAATATTTTTTTTCCTCAAAATTCGACAGTGCACCTTATAATGTGGTGCGCCTAATGTCCGGAATAATTCTGGTTTTGCTTACCGACCTCAGAGCAATTTTTTTTGGTACATGGTGAAATGATAAGTGTGACCAGTAGATTGCAGTCAAACATAAGAGATATGTGTGGACTGCAATATGATGGCAAATGACTCAAGTAAACAACACCAGCATTTTATATGTTCCATTGAAAATATAGAACATTACACACGGCGCTCAAAAATCTATCAAAATGTTTTAGTATGACTTTGGTAAGCTATGAAGCCGCACCGCTTGATGGATTGTTGGTGCATTAAACATGCAAGTATTTATATGATGTGTGTATAAGGTAAGACATATCTGGCATTTTGTGTCGCAATATTATGCAAAGGCAACTTTTCTTACCTTCTGGTACCTGCTGATCTGTATTTGGGATCTGCATAAGTCTTGAAAATTTGCACAAGTCCGCCTTAGTAGTCCGTGCCGACACCGTAGTTGATAAGCTTCTTCTTTTTCTCGATCTTCTTGTTATGGGACATTCATCCTCCGCTGTTGCCATTTCTAATATAAAGTAGTATAAAGTTCTTACTTATATCTGTCAGTAAACTCGCCATGAAAGCGCTAAAACATACCGGTATAGTGAGTTTAATCATTCACCCAAGTAACTTTAGTGTTTAGAGAGTTCCGGTTGGACCGTTTTTCACGGGACACATTTCCGGCCTTGTTGTTGTTTCCGGATGAGGAGATGCTGCTCCGTTATTGATTGAAATAAAGTCTGAATGTCATTAAAACAGTTAGCTCCATCTTTTGACACTTCTTCCACCCCGTCCTTGCACGCTACACCGCTACAACAAAGATGACGGGGAGAAGACACTGTCGAAGATGAGCCACGTAAATAAGACCGACCACAAAACGGCGCATCCTGAAGCGACTGTCAGAAAGCGACTTGAAGATGATCTGTAAAACATAATCTATGCAACATTTTGACCAAATAACCACCATTACATGTTATGTAGACCACAAGGAAGTGTTTTACATTTAGAAAAAAAAAAAAAAAGACTCCTTTAATGCACCTTATAATCCGGTTCGCCTTATATATGAAAAAGATCAAAAATAGACCATTTATCGGCAGTGTGCATTATAATCCGGTGCGGCCTATGGTCCGGAAAATACGGTATTATTTATAAATGGGGAAATTCTAAACTATAAACCTTCTATACTATTTATTTTTATTTTTCTAAAATGGGGGTCTATTTAAAAGCTAGAGTATACAAATGAGTTTTAAGATGGGACTTAAATGCTTCTACTGAGGTAGCATCTCTAACTGATACTGGGAGGGCATTCCAGAGTACTGGAGCCTGAATAGAAAACGCTCTATAGCTCGCAGACTTTTTTTGGGCTCTGGGAATCACTAATAAGCCAGAGTTCTTTGAATGCAGATTTCTTGCCGGGATATATGGAACAATACAATCAGCAAGATAGGATGGAGCTAGACAGTGTAGTATTTTATACGTAAGTAGTAAAACCTTAAAGTCACATCTTTAGTGCACAGGAAGCCAGTGCAGGTTAGCCAGTATAGGCGTAATATGATCAAACTTTCTTGTTCTTGTCAAAAGTCTAGCAGCCGCATTTTGTACAAACTGTAATCTTTTAATGCTAGACATAGGGAGACCCGAAAATAATACGTTACAGTAATCGAGACGAGACGTAACGAATGCATGAATAATGATCTCAGCGTCGCTAGAAATAAATAACTGAAATGTTTTTCTCTCACACACACTACTGAAACAGTCTTATACACACTACTGAAATGCTCTCACATAAACAACTGAAATGTTTTTCTCTCACACACACTACTGAAACACTCTAATACACACTACGTTTCAGTAGTGTGTACAAGAGGTAATTCTGAATAATGTCCCTAACGGCCCCTCATACCTCATACCCCTCATTCTTTTACCATGAATTGATTAACGTGGACCCCGACTTAAACAAGTTGAAAAACGTATTCGGGTGTTACCATTTAGTGGTCAATTGTGCGGAATATGTACTGTACTGTGCAATCTACTAATACAAGTTTCAATCAATCAATGAAAAACCTCTGTCATGGCTCTGATACTAGCTTCAAAGATGTAAAATTGCAGATTTAACTTCATCCCCCTATTCCATGTCGGCGCTGTTCACACAGGAATGCGCCACAGAGAGAGAGAGAAAAAAACAGACTATTAGATACGGTGTGAAAGGATCTATGAGCTGCTTTCCTCATCTTTGAAGGAGTTTAATATGGTAAATGTGTTTTTTAAAGCGCTGCGAGATTTATGAACCTGTTTTCACCCTGTGTAATCTGAAAGGCGCCGACTACCTTGGTTTGATTCACTAGCAATTAAAATGAGAGAGAAGCGTTTTGGTTGCCTCATGTTTGCTGCTGTGTCGTGCTGACAGATAGCGTGCATGCGGCTGATAGGGTCAAGTAGGGCTGATAGATGTGTGGATGTACTCGTGTGTCAGGTTAGTTGTTTCCTGTACTGTGGAGCTCAAACGTCGGTGAAGGGGTTAGGTGCACTGCCTGCTTGCACAGCCCTGTGTGTGTTTGTGTTGATGTGTTGAACTCCTGTCAGATAGGCTGTCTCTTTAATCTGTGCCGACAGCTTTGTAATTGGACCACTGCCTGAAGGGTGGGCTGTTGGATGTGGACCTGATAGCACAGCCACCACGATGGAGAAATAATGGAGCTGAAGGTTTGCGGTTTTTTTGGAGACTGGAAGGGCCTGGCCGAGTCCTTCACTTAGCAACTTCGCACTCTACCCCCCTGAGTGTTGTCCACCCCTCAGTGTGGTCATTGGGTGTCTGTTTTAATGACAGCCATGAGAGCTTTCCGGATTTTCCATTTCAAACACATTTCACTTTCAATTCTTTCTCATTGTGCGGCCCGCCCGTAATGTGTATTTTCAGAGCCAAGGTCTTCCTTTGAGAACACTGCACAAGAGATGAACTCACCAGACAGGTGCCGCGCCAGTCAGAATGACAATTTGCCTTTCGGAAATCAGCCTGGGGCTCCATTGTGTATTCTGCGATTGAGTTAGCCCGGCAACAGACACTCTGCAGCCCTTGCATGCGCACTACCTCTCCCATCACACTTACTTCACTGTCACCTTTTTATAAAGCATGCACATTTGTGGTTCTGTACTTCGGTCCGGAACAATTATTCAAATACATACTTTGTATGATTCGCTTAGCGTTCACACTAGTATTTTTGCACTGGGACCAAAGGCTGCGCAGTACAGAACGTGATTTGATGCTTGATTTGACAGCTTTTGTGAAGTATTACGTGAAGCCTATCTCAGCTGCACTCGGGCGGAAGGCAAGATACACCCTGGACTAGTTGCCACCTCATCGCAGGTCCAACGCAGATAGACAACCATTCACACACTAGGGGCAATTTAGTGTTTTGTATATTAAATATAGTTTTACCTGCACTAGGGTTGTACGGTATACCGGTATTAGTATAGTACCGCGATACTAATGAATCATGTTCGGTACGAATGTCATGACATTGCTGGTTTACGAGTAGACGAGCATGTTCGGCAGTGCACCATAACAGAGTACTTACAAGCAGACACAGTGTGTTGACAGAAAAGGGAGAATGGACGCATTTTGGCTTAAAAACGACGATAAAGGTGAAGCTATAACACTGAAACACCCTCAGGAAGAGGTGCTTTAAGACATGGCTAGCTAATGTCTCGGCAGTGTTTTAACTACTTCAAAAATCACTTATCCTCGCCTCCATGGCGACAAATAAAGCAAGTTTCTTCCAAGTATCATCCCTGCAGGACGAGGAATAGCTAAACATTCTTCACTACACAACATAGCTCACCGGCGTCACTGCTAATGACGCCGTTCATGAATGTAAACAAACGCCATGGATAGATCTACACCTAAAATCCACTGTAATGATACCAAATACAATAGCGTATATAGTCGATACTACTATGATTACATCAATATTTTTTAGCATCACAAAATCTTCTTTCGTTTTTAAAAAAACGTATATTATGTTAATAAACTCGTCCTGGCGTCCTTATTGGTTTCATGCCACAGTTTCATGTTGTTCTATGCAATAGTTATGTTAGTTGTTTGTTTCTTGCTATGCTATAGTTTTGTTAGTTGTTTGCTTCACGCTATTGTCACGCAACCCTCTACGTAAGTCTTGTTTATTTCATGCCACAGTTAAGAGGGTTTTTGCCTGTTATTTTGTAGTTGGATTAATAAATATGTTCCTACCTGCTACCCTTGTCCGTAAAAGTCCGTTTGCATCCCGGGAGAACAAACTTCGCAGCAAGCTGTGACCCCCCCCGTCATGACAGAAAAGGATTTGCAAATCATTATATTCTGTTTTTATTTACGATTTACACAACGTGCCAACTTCACTGGTTTTGGGTTTTGTGTATGTTATTATCACAGCTCAATTAAGCAGTTTCAAATGATAGACCAGAGGGAATAAAATAGCTAGTAGATAATAGTTGTGCTGCAATTGGCTTTGGTGGAGTGATAATCGGTCCATTGGTGACCCCTTGTGGTCACAGTGATTAAAGTTGAGCTCATGACGCTTTACTTGCTATAAGTACGAAGCATATGATGTCAATGCTGGATGCATTCTGATGCTCTTCACCCGTTTGTCAACCAGAGCGGTCAATATCGAGTTGTCAACAGACAGTTTTATTAACGCCCTAAGAAGTTTTTTTGCCATCCTAGGCAAAGGAAAACTTCGGAGGTCTGACAGAGGAACCAACTTTTTAGACACATGTAAGGAGCTAGTGCTGACCTCAGGAGAAACACAAGTCAAAGCATACCTACAGGAGAGAGGATGCTCTTGGTTGTTCAATCCCCCTCATGCTTCCCACACAGGAGGCAGCTGGGAAAGGCTCATTGGAGTAGCAAGACGGATTCTTGATGCCATGTTCCTCTGACACATGAAGTCCTGTCAACGTTTATGGCAAAGGTAATTGCAATCGTCAATGCAAGACCTTTGGTGGCTGTATCCACTGATCTGGATATGCCAACCATACTTACTGCAGCCATGCTTCACACTCATAAAACGAGTGCTGTATCAGCCCCCTCTGGGAAATATGACACAGGTCTGACACCTTACGGAAGAGATGGAAAGGAGAGTACCTGTCCACAATGCAAAGCCGCAGAAAGTGGGAGGATGACAGGCTAAATGACAAAGCAGGTGACGTTGTCCTACTTAAAGACAGCCAGAACCAGAGAAACAAATGGTCGATGGGACTGCTTGTCCAGACATTGCCGAGCAGTGGTGAGACAGTTTGCAAAGCGTAAGTACGGACTGTCAAGGATGGGACAGCCAAGGTGTTCTTGAGGCCAATCTCCGAGATTGTGATTCTTCTATCGAAGACTTCTTAAGTACCTAAGACATTGACGTCCTTTACCTTTATTTGTGTTGGTAGCGATATCATTTTATTACATCAAGCGGGGAGTGTTCTGCACTTGGTTTGGGTGGAGTGATTATCGGTCCATTGGGGACCCCTTGTGGTCACAGTGATTTCTTCAATTTGAGCTCATGATGCAGTTTGTTTTACTTGCTAAAAATACGAAGCATATAGTGTCACGATTTGTTGCTGGGTGCATTCCGTGTCATGTCTGTTGATAATGTTTTGTTTAAGTCATGTTCTGTTTGGTTTTTGGACACTGAGTTCCTGCCTTTTCACTCTTGTTTTGTCACCATAGCAACCATTAGTTTTCACCTGTCCTCATGTCATGCACCTGTTTCACGTTTTGAGTCACACACCTGTTTTCACTGTTCATGTCACTGCTATTTAAGCCGGTCTGTTTCTTTTGTTCGTCTTGGTGACATTATCTTATCATACCATGCTACTTCTGACACCCCTGCTACCTCGTTTTGTCTTCATGCTACCATAGTTCCATGCCAAGTAAGTTTTTGTTTATTGTTCATAGTTTCTGCCTTTGTGCAAGTTTTGTTTCATTAGTCAAGTTTGTTCTCCGCCATTGTGCGCGCCTTTTGTTTGCTTCCTTTTTTGTAGTCTGTTAGTGTTTTGATAAATATGTACTCACCTCCAAGCCATGTCCGATCCAGCTTTACTTGCATCTCGGGAAAACAAAACCCTCACAGTTCAAGTCTTGACAGATGTCTCCAGCAAAAACGTTTTTCCGCGAGAAAGTTGGACGAGGGAGCGTGGGAAGTCCTGCGCGTGATGGAGGAGGAAACGCTGTGCTACTCCTCCGTGGAGCGCAGAGACCGGATGTGGGGGCCAAATGGAGAACTGGTGCCATTTAACTCCGTGTGGCCCCACGACGTTGGCAAGTCGCCCCAGCCGCGGAAGCATCGCCCAAGACGAAGGACGTTTGGGAAGACTTCCGCGAGCGGTCAGGACACGTCACTCCCGCAAGCTCCTCCCCCTTCGGGCGGAAGCAGGCTGCTGTCAGCTCCGCTGCTCCAGGATGACGTCACGCCATCACCGGAGGATGACATCACAGAGCAAGATTTTTTTTTCATCAAATCTCTTTTTTTCAACCACTCCCAACCATGTCAATAACTAAATATTATCAGGACATGTTTCTAAAAATCAGAGCTAGTCAGTCACAGCCATCCCAATTTCATGCCCCGCCCCCCCCAATACTCAAGCCACGCCCACATCACAACATGTTTCTTTTTTTTCACCCACTCAATCCCAGGTAGAAATAAAGGGCGGAGGATTCTGCCCCCCTCCTGGCCTACCTCCACACACCCCAAAAAATGGTTCCAGACCGCGGGGAGTGCGTCTGGTATCCGCTCCTTGAGGGGGGGTGGGGGTGGGGGGGCTGGAGGGCTAGGGCTGGGAGCTGTTCAGGTGGGGTCGCTCAGCGTCTTGCCAAGCCACAGCCTCTAGCACAGCCGCCACCACCAGTTCTTCGGCCTGCCAAGCCACAGCCGCCAGCCCGGCCGCCGCCACCGGTCTTTCGGCCTGCTAAGCCGCAACCTCCGGCCCGGCCACCACCACCTGTCTTTCGGCCTGCTAGGCCGCAACCTTCGTTCCGGTCACCACCACCGGTCTTTCGGCCTGCCAAGCCGCAACCACCAGCTAGGCCACCTCCACCTGCACCACGGCTAGCACCTGTCGCTGCTCCAAGGCTAGCACCACGACCTGTACCACGGCTAGCACCTGCGCCAACGCTAGCACCAGCGCCAAGGCTAGCACCAGCACCAAGGCTAGCACCTGCGCCACGGCTAGCTCCACGCCCTGCTCCAAGGCTAGCAACATACCTAGCAGCACCACGCCAAGCTCCACCACACCAAGTTCCTCCAGTCGCAGCTCCACGACGCCAAGTTCCTCCAGTCGCAGCTCCACGACGCCAAGTGCTGCCAGTCGCAGCTCCACGACGCCAAGTGCCGCCAGTCGCAGCTCCACGACGCCAAGACCAAGACCCAATCCAAGACCAAGACCCAAGCCAAGACCAAGACCCAAGCCAAGACCCAAGCCAAGACCAAGACCCTCCATGCCAAGACCTAGACCCTCCATGCCAAGACCAAGACCCTCCATGCCAAGACCAAGAGCTGCCACACCAAGCTTCGCCGCCTGACGCGCCACGCCAAGCTTCGCCGCCTAACGCGCCACGCCAAGCTTCGCCGCCTGACGCGCCACGCCAAGCTTCGCCGCCTGACGCGCCACGCCAAGCTTCGCCGCCTGACGCGCCACGCCAAGCTTCGCTGCCTGACGCGCCACGCCAGGCTTCGCCGCCTGCCACGAGGACGACGCATCCACCTCCTCGTCGGCCACGGATGTGGCCATTCCATGGGCGTCCGCCACGCCAGGTACGCCGACCTCCTCGTCAGCCACGGATGTGGCCATTCCCAGGTCGCCCACCTCGTCAGGTACAGCGGCGCTCTACGCCACCTAACTTTGCCCCGGTGGATACGGGGACACGTGGTCTGGCGACCCACCGCCATGTCCCCCTCCCGCCCTCCCATGACTATTGATCATTGTTTTGTTTTTATGGACATCTAGTATCTGTCCTTAAGGGAGGGGCTCTGTCATGTCTGTTGATCATGTTTTGTTTAAGTCATGTTCTGTTTGGTTTTTGGACACTTAGTTCCTGCCTTTTCACTCTTGTTTTGTCACCATAGCAACCATTAGTTTTCACCTGTCCTCATGTCACGCACCTGTTTCACGTTTTGAGTCACGCACCTGTTTTCACTGATCATGTCACTGCTATTTAAGCCGGTCTGTTTCTGTTGTTCGTCCTGGTGACATTATCTTATCATACCATGCTACTTCTGACACCCCTGCTACCTCGTTTTGTCTTCATGCTACCATAGTTCCATGCCAAGTAAATTTTTGTTTATTATTCATAGTTTCTGCCTTTGTGCAAGTTTTGTTTCATTAGTCAAGTTTGTTCTCCGCCATTGTGCGCGCCTTTTGTTTGCTTCCTTTTTTGTAGTCTGTTAGTGTTTTAATAAATATGTACTCACCTCCAAGCCATGTCCGATCCAGCTTTACTTGCATCTCGGGAAAACAAAACCCTCACAGTCCAAGTCTTGAGATTCCGATGCGTTTTTTGTCTTGGAGACTATGTGTTAGTGTTGTCCCGGTACCAAAATTATTTTGATACTTTTCTGTACTTTTCTAAGGAAAGGGCACCACAACAAAATTGCATTATTGGCTTTATTTTAGCAAAATTTCTTAGGGTACATTAAACATGTTTTTTACTGCAAGTTTGTCCTTAAATAAAATATGAAACATACAAGACAACTTGTCTTTTAGTAGTAAGTAAGCAAACAAAGGCTCCTAATTTAGTCTGCTGACATATGCAGTAACATATTGTGTCATTTATCATTCTATTATTTTGTCAAAATTATTAAGGACAAGTGGTAGAAAATGAATTATTGATCTACTTGTTCATTTACTGAAGTGAAGTGAATTATATAGCGCTTTTCTCTAGTGACTCAAAGCGCTTTTACATAGTGAAACCCAATATCTAAGTTACATTTAAACCAGTGTAGGTGGCACTGGGAGCAGGTGGGTAAAGTGTCTTGCCCAAGGACACAACGGCAGTGACTAGGATGGCGGAAGCGGGGATCGAACCTGCAACCCTCAAGTTGCTGGCACGGCCGCTCTACCAACCAAGCTATACCACCCTACTGTTCTATCTACACTTCTGTTAAAATGTCATAAAATAATTTATTCTTCTGTTGTTTGGATACTTTACATTAGTTTTGGGTGATACCACGAATTTGATATCAATACCAAGTCGTTACAGGAACATACATTGGTCATATTTAAAGTCCTCATGTGTCCAGGGACATATTTCCCAAGTTTATAAACATAATATAATTTTTTTTTTTAAACGAAAGAAGATGTTCTGATGCCAAAACATATCGACGTAACCATAGTAGTATCGACTTGATACGCGCCTGTACTTGGTATCACTACAGTGGATGTGAGGTGTAGATCCAACAATGGCGTTTGTTTACATTTTGACGCCACTGAGCTATTGTATCCTTCTACGGTGTGTAGTGAATCATGTTTTAACTATTCCTCGTCCTGCAGGGATGATACTTGTAAGAAACTTACTTTATTTGTCGCCATGGAGGCGAGGATTAGTGATTTAGAAGTAGATAAAACACTGCCGACTGCGGCTGGACTTTAGCCGCTAGCTAGCTAGCCATGTCTTAAAGCACCTCTTCCTGAGGGCGTTTCAGTGTTATAACTTCACCTTTATCTTTAGTTTTCAAGCCAAAATGCGTCCGTTCTCCCTTTTCTGTCTACACACTGTGTCTGCTTGTAAGTACTCTGTGTGTGTGCGCTACCGAACATGCTTGTCTGCTCGTTAACCAGCAATGAAATGACGTGACAACGACTGGGCACAGTCTGGGCACAGTCGTTGGCACAGACCGGTACTTTTCAGAGGCGGCATAGTACCGAATATGATTCTTTTTTCTTTTTTCTTTTTTCTTTTTTCTTTTTTTTTTTGTCCTGTCCAGCTTCTCAGGCAAATCATATAGTTGATGTAGATGCCCATATCGGCTGTTCAGATCTACTTTACAAAAGAGAAGTGTAGGATACTTCTCTTGTTGCCTTATTTGTATTTGACTTTATTAAATGTATTTATATTATCATTTGGTGCAGCCGGGCCGGAGCAGGAGGGGATAGAAAGAGAAAAAAAGGAAGACAGAGGGGGGAATTTTGGGGACAAGAGGGGGATTAGACAGAGAGACAAAAACAACAACAGCAAACACAACACAACAACAACAACAATAGAGCAACATCAGCAAATACGACATGTATAAATATGATGGTAAAAGTAATAGCAAATAAGCCGTTAGCGAAAAAAAAATAAAATAAATAAATAATACAGAAATGACAATGAGCATTATTACACTAAAAATGGAGCAATACAAATACCAATAGAAATAGCGCTATTGATAATGAACAATACCAATACTTTACTTTTATTATCAACAATACAGTTGTTCAAATGCAACGAATATGATTAATTAGTATCACGGTACTATACTAATACCGGTATACCGTACAACCCTAGTATGTGTCTGTAAGTAATATCCGACTTTATTAATACGATACCTGTGTAAACATTACTAAATTGAAGACATAGGTCTAGCTTGTGTGCTATTGTTTTTAGTAGTATAATGGTGTAGCTGTTAGGTTACAATGTTAGCTTTAGCTGCTAGTTCAGTGTGATTTGAATGGCTTTGTTATATTAAAGCTAACATTTCTTCATATAGCCTACTGTAAATATGGAGCTTGTCTATATACTGTATATTGATTGTTTATATTCTGTTACAGGTTACAACTTGCAAATGACTTCGCTAAAATACAAGAAAATACCATCTTTGTGTGCTTATTATAGGATATTTTGCTGTTTGCTGGCTGCCGAGCTTTGCACAAGTTCATGCACTGTGGGGGCAGTACAATAGTAATAGTTTTTGAGAAATAATTGGAATTATATTACCTGCACTGTATTTTAGTCGTAGGAGTACACGTCTGTCTTGCTTCAGTTGCATTGACTGTCAGCATCTTTTAAAGAGTAAATTAATGAGCTAGTAAATGGAATTAGGACTCTGTATGTAATCAAAAATAATGTGAAATTTGTGACACACATCTACCACATCCAGTTGTTGTCTTATTATTAAGTTGTTAACTTTTTCCTGAGGGAACTCTCCTGAAGGAATCAATAAAGTACTATCTATCTTACTATTCCATTTTTTATGTATAGGCTTTTAAGAAATCTTACCAACAATGTTATGTAAGGGCAAACGTTTTGCCCTGGAGCAGATTATTTCTATTTTTCTCACTACTTGCCAGATATGTGTCCGTATCAGTTTTGTTTTTGTTTGTTTTAATTTGTTTTGTTTCAAGCCCTGAAGTGACATAATAAAGGATTTGTTTTTGTTTTTAAAACAGCTTAGTTTTTTGGGGGGTTGAGTCTTTTCAGTGAAGCATCTGTCTGGCAAAATCTAGTCCCAATAATTGCAATAATTAAACAAAGTGTATCATCCTCGGGGAGTAGCTTTAATCATTGAAACACATGAAACATAAAACACACACACACACGCACGCACGCACGCACGCACACACACACACACACACACACACACACACACACACACACACACACACACACACACACACACACACACACACACACACACACACACACACACTATTGTATTTGTTACCTTCTTGAGACCTCCGAAAAATGCCTACCTGTTTAGGACCACACTTTCTAGATATATAAAGATTTGTATTTACAATATTAATAACATATACAAACTATGTAAATGAGTTGAAATTTCACAAGAAAAAGGTCACAATTTCACAAGAAAAACATAGAATTTTGGCAGTATTATAATAAAAGTCGTAATTTTACTCAACGCAAGTCAAAATGTTACAAGGAAACCTGAACATTTATGCAACATTATGATAAAAAGTTGGAATTTTACGCAATAACACTCGCAATTTTGCAAGAAAAGCTTAAAATGTTGGCAATTTTATTTAAAGTGGAAATGTTACTTGACAAAAGGCACAATTTTATAAGAAGACTTTGAAATGTTGGCAATATTATAATAATAATCAGAATTTTACTTGGCAAAATTATGACAAAAGTCATAATTTTACTCCAAAAATGTCACTATTTTACAAGAACAACAAAAAATGGTAACATTGTGATAAAAGTCAGAATTTTAAATGACAAATGTCACCATTTTGCATTAAAAATTTATGATTTTACATGAAAAAGTAATAATTTTACAAGAAAATATTGCAATATTACAGAAGCAGAGGGAATATGAGAAATTGTTCCCAATTTTATTAGAAAAAAGTTGACACATTATGAGAAAAAGACTGCTTTTAGTTATTTATTTATTTTTTTAAATTTTTTGTGTGTAATTGGTTTTCAATCTTCATTATTTTCAAGTTATTACAGTATGTCTCTATATACATATTTATTTTATTTTTTAAATTAATTTTGGCCAAAGGGAGCGCATTTCCATTTCTTACACACACTTGTTATGACATATGTTGACTAGAGGGGGAGCAATTTTAAAACCGACACAAAGTCAATTTAAAAAATCCCTCCTTTTTCGGACTACCCTAATTTTGATAGATTTCACCAGCAGGAGTGCAAATGAGATCTCTATTTTCTGTTTTTTGTAATGTGCTTAAGGCCGATGACAAATGAGTCACGGACCACAGATGGCTCCTGCGACGCACTTTGGGCAACCAAGCTGTAGAGGCTAACTGTTAATGACCACTATAGTCTTAGTACCGTAGTGTATTTGATGGTCACACATGGGACACAGGTTGTCTTACGTCAGCACCGGAATACGTAAAATCAGCTGTTCACCTGGCGGGTTTTTTCGGGGATGAATAGGGAAGTACTTCTTTAGCTGCCGTTTTGTTTTATCGTATATTGCTGCCTTTGCAACTGTCAATGTTTACTTTACTAAATCAACAAAAACTCCTGACTTTGGAGCAATGTTCACGGACTCTAGTATTTTGCTCTCTATTAGATGCAATAGTTTTCCGTATTGGGACCATGATTTGGGTTCTAACTTGTTCACCGGTCCGCATATGGAAGGTACTTTTCCTTGTTGATGTCTCAAGAAGGGTAGAAATACAAGAACACACGCACGCACGCACGCATGCACGCACGCATGCACGCACGCGCGCACATACGCGCGCACGCACACACACTTTTAGCCCCGTGTAGCGGCTTTTATCCTATATGGGCTTTTGCTTCACTCATTAAATAACCTGTCTTTTGAGTGGTTTAATTTAAAGGGTCCAAATTAGGTTAGAAGATGATTTTGACAACAAAAAAGGCAATTTGCTTGCTGGATTCTCAGAGGACATTTTTCTCTGTTGTTCTGGCGTTTCTAGGCTAGCTAGTAAATTTTCACAAGGCTTGTTTTATTTAATTTCACTAAAGAAGGTCTCAATCCGCAATTCAGATGTGTTGTTATCATATTGCATTATCCTAAATAAGCCTATCTAACCATATTTCCCAGCCAAAATGAAATTATTGTATTATTCTGAATGTGTTCCTCTTCTCAGATGTTCCTTCCAGTGTGCAGGTGTTATAGCGTCCAAACTCAATTACCGCAGAAGTGAACGGGAATGTTCTCCAGCAAAGTAATACATCAATGTCACACCGGGCCGAGATCTACTGGTGGAATATGATTTTCTCATGTTCTCCTGAAATAAGTTCCCAACTCGTATAAATGAAAACAAACTGATATTTCTTGCCAACCGCGGCCCATTTACTAGGTGGCGGATTGAAAAATTGATTTAAAAAAAGATAGTAAAAATAATGTGATGAAACGCTCCCCTGCAGGAGCTAGAAAAGAACTGCCAGAGAAGATTAAACCCAAGGATTTCTTATTCTATATTAGTGACCACAGTACAATTCAAATGTAGACATAATGATAATGACAATAAATATGGTTTTATCTAATTCAGACATGTGTAATTCATCAAGTCTGAAAAGGATTAGGGAGAAGCATATAGCTTATTTAATTATTTTGTCTGTTGTATGTTCATTACCGGTGTTTAAATTTGACCTTTTTCTCTAAGGGAGAAAAAATAATAAGTCATATGAGGCCAAGGCAAGAAGGCGAATGAAGCCCAAAATGCAGAGCCAAGACCAAAGTGGACTGAAGAAAAGTGTATTTATTACATTGTTCAGTGCACTATCAAAAACTATGATGCAAGTGGAACAAAAATCTAAGTAACTTGCACCGCAGAGAAAATGTAACAAAAATAAATGGAGAAAAAAAAACTAACCAGACAATAAGTAGCAAGTGAGCCGAACTGAAGGAAGCAGGAGCGAACGTGAGTGAATTAGACCGCGAACAAACAATAATCTCACAACCCTCCTGCTGCATCAGAGGGGTTGCTGATGAGAATCAACTGCAGCAAACTCCAGTAGCTCCGCCCAGATGAGGGAGTGTCTGCCTATAGGGAGAAAAAAGGTTAACAAAATAAGGGGAGCAAAGACCAGTGTCAGAGTAGTCTTTGACAGTACCCCCTCTTTTCCCCAACTCAGCGGACGCCATCCAGCGGACAACCTGGTTTGTTGGGAAACTTGCAGTAGAACTTAAAAAGGAGAGCGTTAGGGACCGAGAAACCCAAGATTTGTCCTCTGGGGCAGTAACCCTCTCAATCAATAAGGTACTAAAACCTCCCACCCCGTCTCCTGGCATCAAGAATAGTTTAGGCTGTAAAAGACTGGTTAGCCATTAATCAATCACGGAGGAGGAGGAGGCACTGGTAAAGGACTGAGGTCATATGAGGAGACTGGCTTCAGGCGGGAAACACTAAGGCCCCTTCTACACTAAGGTTATCCAGGGTAAGTCCCACCTAACCTTATCCGTGTCCACACACACACAATGCCACCGTTTAAGACAACACAGAAAATGCGCACATCATAGTCACCTCCAGCGTTGCTTTGTGTGCAAGTTCTTAAATCAAATGTAACTTATCTGAACAATATCCAGTGTTGTGGTATTTCAATTAACTGTAATCCAGTGTGCTGTGGAGCTCTATTGTAGTGAATCACACCTGAGCCATCATAAATTAATCAAATCTTTGTTGGACACTTGGAAGCAAACAATGTGATAAACAACATTTAAATCAACCAAACTAGGGATGTAGATATCTGGTCAGGACACTCCTCACTCTTTTGCCTTCACCTTCATTGTCCATTTCTTTTTGGTGACTTTATATACTCTTGACCGAGACGTTGAGTCATACATGGCGGACAATATCTGATAGTTTGCTTTGCCAGTCCAAATATATTCAATGTTTTCCGTAGTCTTCCCTCGACGGCCAGGTAATACAAAGCACACGCCACCTTTTTTTATCACATCCACGGGAGCCCGCATTCTCGTTGTCTCTCCTTTGACAAATGGACAAAGTTTTTCGGTAAGTAGAATCACAGCTGACTTGGACATTCGAAAGTTCTCTTGCCGTCTGAGATGTGTTGTATCCGAAATAGCTGCAATCGCGCGTTTCCTTCACTTAAGGTATTTATGTGTGATTTCCACAAGCATCTGTACATGTAGAAGAATGAGAAACATGGGCATGTCTGGATGATCTTTCCAGTGGTTAGCTCAGGTTGCCATGAAGCTGGCTGTGGCGCGTTCTTTCTGACGTCACTTCCTGTGTGGGGCGCGGTCTTTCTGACTTCACTTCCTCTCCGAACTCAGTTTGTAAATGATCAATGAGTCCTTGCAAAGCTAAAAGCCAGAGATTCAAGAAATACATGGCGCACCTACCCGTGTAAAAAAATATCCAAGGAGGGTTACCTTAAATGAGGGTTTAGTGTTGCTGACACGATGCTTAGACTAAATAATTATTCGTTTGAGGGGTTATTCGGCTTAGTGTAGAAAAAAACTGCAAGAATCTTTAGCTTAACTGCCTCTGGGGTGACTCTTCGCTTCACCGAGAAAGGGCCAACAAATCTGCGAGCATGCTTCTTTGATTCCATCGCTAGGGAGAGACCCCGAGACGATAACTAGACCCTCTGACCAGTTTAATATTTGGGAGTGGGTCTGCTGTGTCTGTTAGCCAGTATCTGGTTGTGGCTTGCAGTGCGGGACATTGCAGCTTGCGTGTTGCGGCAGACGCCGTGAGCGTGCTGTGCAGTGGGTGGGCGGCCATTGAGGGCACCAAGGACTCCGGCTCTTGGGATGAGAACACCAGGGGCTGGAAATCGTGGACTACGTCAAATGGAGTAATAGCAGACCGTGTTATGAGAGCATTCCATCCACCAAAGACAATTAGGTCCATGAGGTGAGATGCTGGCAGAAAATGCATCGTAGGGTTGCCTCCAGGTCGTGGTTTGCCCACTCTGTCTGGCCATTGGTTATGGGATGATATCCAGATGTCAGGCTGACCGTCAACCCCAGAGTCATGCAAAATGCCTTCCAGGTAGCTGCGGACCCCTGGTCAGAGACAATGTCCACAGGGATACAATGAAGGTGGACTACATGCTGGACAATGAGCTTGGCGGGTTCCAGGGCTGAAGGAAGCTTGCGTAGAGGAACATAGTGTGCGCATTTGAAAAAATCGGTCAATAACGGTGAGGATTACAGTCAAGCCAAGGAGGGAGACAGGTCAAAAAATCCCTGGCGATGTGCGACCATGGACAAGATGGAACAGCGCTTCCTGTTCCATCTTGTCCATGGTCGCACATCGCCAGGGATTTTTTGATCAAACACGCTCTATTACCTGCTGGCTTGATGAGAGACCTTGTTCCTGGCTCAGGCTGAGCACGCACAAAAATCTTGGTGTTTGCATGAAGGGTAGGCCACTCGAACCGCTGAGACAATAGGAAAGCAATACATCTGGCTCCCTGATGACAAGCTACCTTGAAACAGTGGGACAATGTCAGAACCGCAGAATTGAGGGGACAAAGCACAGACAGACAACCAGCAAGACAACAAGCAGGAGATGGTGTGTCCACACCGCCACTCGCTTCTCAACTTCCCACTGGATGGCACCAAGGATCTGGGACTTGGACAGGACAAAGCGTCAAGTTTGCCATTTCGAGAACCCAGTCGATAGATGAGGGTGAAGTTAAATCTAGTAAGAAAGAGTGGCCATCGAGCCTTGCCGGGGTTGAGGCACTAAGCTGAACAAATGTAGGCAATATCTAAGTGAATTAGGGGAGCCTTCCAACCAGTGCCTCCACTACTGAAGGGCGAGAACCACCGCCAACAGTTACAGATTGCCCATATCATAACTGCGTCCAGCAGGAGAAAAATGTGCAGGGGTAGTTTCTGGTTGGAGCTGGAGCACTGAGAGAAGATGTTTAAAAAAAACAAAACGGCTGCCAGCGGGAAATAAGATGGGCCAAGTGTCTGACGGCCAAAGAAGAGGAAATGTATTCCTCAAGGTTTCTTCTCTGTTCTTGTTGGGAAATATTATAAAGCCGTGAGGAGGGTAGTAGGGAGCCGGGTAGTAAATTAATGGTGAAATCATAGGGCTGGTAGAGGGTTTGGGGGGCTGGAGTGCTGAAGGGAGACTATGCGAGTGACAAAATGTGCTCTAATTAGTAATCAGACAATGTGTGGATTGTGGCGTTGGTGCCAAGGAAAACCAAGAACTATGGGAGCAGCTCGGGATGGCATAAGAAAAACCTTGATAACCCACTGATAATTATCCGAGAGTAATAGAGCGTGTTTGATTTGTAACACTAGCCAGGCGGCCCCCTTGGAGTGAGTGCTCATGTTTACAACGATCGACCACCTTTGTGTGAATGTTGAGTTCCACGACTAAACCACCATCAATAAAACTTTCATCAGCACAAAAAGAATGAGTCTCTCAAGGCCAAGAAACCATACCTTGTACTTGGAGGCGTCCAATTAGTCACAGCAAAAGCAGGTGAAGATGAGTCTCGCTTTCCTCTGGAAGGGCTTCTTGCAGGAGATGGGGTAGCGACAGACTACGCACAGACCACCACAGTATAGACAAAGCTCTAAGCGTAGGCTAGGCTGAAAGGCGATGGGCTTTCAGCTGCATTGGCTCCACGCCCTTGCTCACCCCCGTGGTGTAGACGATGGAGGAAAGAGCGAATCAAAAAGCGTCACTCGGGGACGGAAAAATGGTTCGTTTGCAAGTGAAAGCGGCTGCGCCCTCCAATAAAAATTACACTCCCTCAAACGATTGTCAAGCTTGATAGCGAGAGAGATTAGCTCCTCGAACGTTTTTGTAGCATCCTGCAAGGCGCCAACTCGTCTTAAAGGCGAGGGTTGAGGCTGGTCAAAAAATTGCCTCGTAAGGCCGTCTCGTTGAATCCGTTTTCTGCAGCCAAAATGCGGAAGATGATTGACTAGTCCGCTACGGAACACGGCTCAACGCCGCCTCTCGTTCCTTAACTGGCTGATCAAACACACTTTTAAAATTCCTCAATAAGTTTTAGCACAGTTCCGAGCATGTACACCACTTTGGCCAAGTCAGTGGAATATGAATGGGGCAGCTGGGTGAAGATCAAGGAGCATTGATGAATAAGCAATTTGAACAGTCCAAAGTCCCCCTCATACTTTGCTGGGTGTGAGATCTTGGTTTCTCTGGGAGGAAGCTGGATGACATAACGAGAGCGGCCACTTTGTTGGGGGTTGTCGCAGCGAGGGTCGGAGAAATAATCCACGCGTGCATATGCTGCATGAGTGTGGTTTAATTCTCCAGCTTCTGGTCATGCTGATTGATCTTCTGCTCTTGTGATCTCAGAGCCGAATTAATATTTGCCTGCTCTGCAGGATCCATTATATGGTAGGATTATTCTGTCAGGCTGAGGCCAAGACAGGAGAGCAAATTAATCCCAAAATGCAGAGCCGAGACCAGAGTGGACTGAAAAAGGTGTATTTATGTCACTGTTCAGGGTACTAACACAAACTATGGTGCAGGTGAAACAAAAAGCAAACTAACTTGCACGGCGAAAAAACAATGTAACCAAAATAAATGGAAGAAAATATACAAACCAGGTAACTAGCAGGTGAGCCAAACGGGCTACTGAAACCGCAGAATGGAGCTCAAGGAAGTAGGAGCAAGCGTGAGTGCATGAGGCCACAAACAAACAGTATTCATCCTCTGCTCAAAAGACCTAACCTCGATCCTGACCTCATGGTAAACTACCGACCGGTCTCCCACCTTCCGTTTATTTCCAAAATTCTCGAAAAAACTGTTGCACAGCAGCTAAATGAACACTTAGTGACTAACAATCTCTGTGAACCTTTTCAATCCGGTTTCAGGGCAAATCACTCTACGGAGACAGCCCTCGCAAAAATGACTAATGATCTATTGCTAACGATGGATTCTGATGCGTCATCTATGTTGCTGCTTCTTGATCTTAGCGCCGCTTTCGATACCGTCGATCATAATATTTTATTAGAGCGTATCAAAACACGTATTGGTATGTCAGACTTAGCCTTGTCTTGGTTTAACTCTTATCTTACTGACAGGATGCAGTGCGTCTCCCATAACAATGTGACCTCGGACTATGTCAAGGTAACGTGCGGAGTTCCCCAGGGTTCGGTTCTTGGCCCTGCACTCTTTAGTATTTACATGCTGCCGCTGGGTGACATCATACGCAAGTACGGTGTTAGCTTTCACTGTTATGCTGATGACACTCAACTCTACATGCCCCTAAAGCTGACCAACACGCCGGACTGTAGTCAGCTGGAGGCGTGTCTTAATGAAATTAAACAATGGATGTCCGCTAACTTTTTGCAACTCAACGCTAAGAAAACGGAAATGCTGATTATCGGTCCTGCTAGACACCAACATCTATTTAATAATACCACCTTAACATTTGACAACCAAACAATTAAACAAGGAGACTCGGTAAAGAATCTGGGTATTATCTTCGACCCAACTCTCTCGTTTGAGTCACACATTAAGAGTGTTACTAAAACGGCCTTCTTTCATCTCCGTAATATCGCTAAAATTCGTTCCATCTTGTCCACTAGCGACGCTGAGATCATTATTCATGCGTTCGTTACGTCTCGTCTCGATTACTGTAACGTATTATTTTCGGGCCTCCCTATGTCTAGCATTAAAAGATTACAGTTGGTACAAAATGCGGCTGCAAGGCTTTTGACAAAAACAAGAAAGTTTGATCATATTACGCCTATACTGGCTCACTTGCACTGGCTTCCTGTGCACTTAAGATGCGACTTTAAGGTTTTACTACTTACGTATAAAATATTACACGGTTTAGCTCCAGCCTATCTCGCCGATTGTATTGTACCATATGTCCCGACAAGAAATCTGCGTTCAAAGAACTCCGGCTTATTAGTGATTCCCAGAGCCAAAAAAAAGTCTGCGGGCTATAGAGCGTTTTCTATTCGGGCTCCAGTACTCTGGAATGCCCTCCCGGTAACAGTTAGAGATGCTACCTCAGTAGAAGCATTTAAGTCCCATCTTAAAACTCATTTGTATAATCTAGCCTTTAAATAGACCCCCCCTTTTTTAGACCAGTTGATCTGCCGTTTCTTTTCTTCTCTCCTCTTCTCCCCTGTCCCTTGCGAGGGGGAGTCGCATAGGTCCGGTGGCCATGGATGAAGTGCTGGCTGTCCAGAGCCGGGACCCCGGGTGGACCACTAGCCTGTGCATCGGTTGGGGACATCTCTGCGCTGCTGACCCGTCTCCGCTCGGGATGGTTTCCTGTTGGCCCCGCTGTGGACTGGACTCCCGCTGATGTGTTGGATCCACTGTGGACTGGACTTTCACAATGTTATGTCAGACCCACTCGACATCCGTTGCTTTCGGTCTCCCCTAGAGGGGGGGGGTTACCCACATATGCGGTCCTCTCCAAGGTTTCTCATAGTCATTCACCGACGTCCCACTGGGGTGAGTTTTTCCTTGCCCGTATGTGGGCTCTGTACCGAGGATGTCGTTGTGGCTTGTACAGCCCTTTGAGACACTTGTGATTTAGGGCTATATAAATAAACATTGATTGATTGATTGATATTCTTACAATCCTACTGCTGCAGCAGAGGTGATTAAAAATGGGCCCTGATGATAATCACCTGCAGAACTTCCAGTAGCTGCGCCCAGTTCAGGAAGTGCGGTGCAAAGACCAGTGTCACAGCAGAGTGTGACAGAATGGGTAATGTTTAACAATACTGTAGATAGATGGCTTATGCAGTGTTGAATTAGAGGGAAACATTTTTTATATAAATGAATAAATATATTAATAAGTAAAGAATAAAATAGATACATAAATATGTAGAACATAATTCCAAAATAAATAAAGAGATTAAATATAAATGAACAAAAATATAGGAGCGAAACACAGATGGAAACATTGTATGATGCATTGAAATTGTATATTACAGTAAATAGAACAATAAATAATGTTCAAGTAGGGAGTTACAATCATATGTTGGTTACAATGACATGACCAAAGATGGCCGTGTAATTGGAGGAAACCTGATTTCTGTACCTGCGGGGAGTGTCATACATACTGCTGGATTATCAATACGGCGGGAAACATCTGAATCTCTTTGGAATGACTCTGTTTTGTACCGATGAGGTGAACCTCATGAGTTTTACTACTATTGAGTTTGAAGAGGTTGTGTGCTAACCAGGACTTGATTTCATCAAGGCAGTTCTAATGGAAATGTAATTGATTCTTCGTTTGAATTAACAATATAATATTGGTTATAATATAATAATAAATTATAATTAATCTTATTAATTAATCTTATTGCGTCATCGTCATGTTTGGATTTTATCACTGATTTGTTATTGGTACGGGTGTCCCACTGCAACTTCTGATATGATGCCAATATTGGTGTCATGACCTTCATGACAGGTTGTGGACTTGTTTTTCCCCCTGTCTTGCCTCTGGGCGCTGACTCCCTCATCTGTTCCCGGTTGCCCATCAGGATCGTTATTTCGTGTAAGTCAGTGTTCCCTGAAGTTGTTATTCTTTGTTTCTGTGCACTCCCTAGCTGCACTAGCCTGATTTTGTAATTAAATATACTTTTACCTGCAGTCCCTCTGCTATGTTCTGCATTCTTGGAGGTCACATCTCAAGCACCCCTTCCCAATTGTTACAGAATGATCCAGCCAGTCAGTGACCCCATGGAGAGTTTGACCTACCAGCTGGTAGAGGAGCTGGTCACCCAGGAGAGGACCCATTTTTTAACGTGTGCCCCCATTTTGGACAATCTCTTTAGCTTGATGGCCACATAGCCAGACTCCCCTGTTTCTCCTCAATCTCCCTCCCACCCATCTCTGTCATTGGGTGGCCTCTGTGGCCTCTATGGGGACGTCTGGAATCAGTCCCTTGAGTAAGTAGGAAGCAGCTGTTGTAACATCATCCACGATGCCGCTCCCAGCACTTCTTCCTGCTCTGTTGAGGTTGTCCACAATGCCACCATCATGCCTCCAATGATCTTATCCGAGGCTGCTGCCGGCGCTCCTTCATGCTTGCGTGAGATTGTCCACGTTGCGGCGGCCAAGGCCTCCGGCTCCCATGGCTTTGTCGCCGCTTCTCCCGAAGCGTGCCACCCGCGCTCACCTTTCCCGTCAGCGGCATTGGCGCGCTCGCCTTTCTTGCGGCCGTCCTGTGCAGCAAATCACACGCCTGCCTGCATTTCCCTCCACCAGCTACTGCAATTTTTCTTTCGCAGTTGGCAACTGACTCTTCCTTGCTGGCTTCGGGGACTCATGGCCGTTCTTCAGCCCCTAAGGGCTGTGGGTGCTGTTACCTCCACTCTCCCTTGATTTGTTATTTTTTCTCTCTGTGTTACGTTTGGTACAAACATAATAAAACAATCACTCAGGGCCTGATATACTACAGGTTTGTGTGTACTAAAACATGTGCAAACCTGATAGCACACACAAAGCTGATCTAGTAAACGCGTGCAAAGTGGATTGCGTCTGTTAAGTGAGCATAATAAGGCGTGCAATCCATTTTGCGTCGATGTCTTTATTAATATGCAAAATACATGCTGGTCATCAAAACACCCACAATACTGCGAGGAGAAAATGCAAATTTAAGATTATATTATTAAAATATTTCTTATATGAAAAAAAACTTCTTAAAGTATGCATTTTTTTGCGTCTTGAGCCGGAGCAAGTGCAGCCTCTCACCAATGAATGGCCCTTCGTGGTGTCAATGTGGATGCACATTGGACCGCCTCTAAAACGCCCATAGAAAGTAGTACATGTCTCCTGCATGTTTGAAAACAAAGCATAACGCCGCAGGTAGGAGCATGATCACATGAATGTGCAGTAAATGAGTGTCTCTGTGGTGATGCTCCGTATATTAAACGCTAGTGTTGTCCCGATGCCAACATTTTTGTACCAAAATGTAAATCAATACTTTTCAGCACTTTTCGATACTTTCTAATAAAGGGGACCACACATTTTTTTATTATTGGCTTTATTTTAACAAAAAATCTTACGGTACATTAAACATATGTTTGTTATTGCAAGTTTGTCCTTAAATAAAATAGTGAACATACAAGATAACTTGTATTTTAGTAGTAAATAAGCAAACAAAGGCTCCTAATTTAGCTGCTGAATTATGCAGTAACATATTGTGTCATTTTCCATTCTATTATTTTGTCAAAATTATTAAGGACAAGTAGTAGAAAATGAATTATTAATCTACTTGTTCATTTACTGTTAATATCTGCTTACTTTCTCTTTTAACATGTTCTATCTACACGTCTGTTAAAATTTAAAAATCACTTATTTTTCTGTTGTTTTCATGCTTTACATTAGTTTAGGATGATACCACAAATTTGGGTGTGTGTATAGAAAGTACTTTATTTTATTGATCCCGGGGGGAAATTCAGCACCACAGTTCGCTCACAATAGACAGTAATAATAATAAATAATATAATATATATAATATATTATATATATAATATATAAATAATATAAATATTTTCTTCATATACTCTACATTTAAGTGCAGTCAAGGAACATATGCATTATACAGTCTGATGGCTGTCGGTATGAAGGACCTCCTGTGTCGTTCCGTGTTGCAATTTGGGAGTCTGAGTATGCATGTGTGTGTACTTTTTGGAGGTGGTATAGTACCGAATATGATTCATTAGTATTGCGGTACTATACTAATACCGGTATACCATACAACCCTAGTACACGCAAAACCCTCATTTAAATAAGGACCACTCTTCAATTGCACACATCGTGTTTATAAATCACACGCAACATGGCCACTAATAGTACACAGTTTTATAGATCACACATGCTGTTTGCCGCATGGTGTTTGGATCTTAGTAAATCAGGCTCTTACAGTACAATGTCTGCTTTCATTGGGATGCTGACGGCGAGCCATGATTTATAATTTGGCACAAACTTTTACCAACTCACAGGCGATGCAGCAGCTCAGTAGACAGCTGCGGTAGCTATGTAACATCCGTGATCAAGACCTCCTTGTTTCTAAAATTAGTTCCCCGGCATTAGCTCTCACAATAACAATGTTGCAAACTCTTGGTTAATATGCAGTAATGGAGTATTGTTGGCAATTTTGTCGTGGTGGCATGTGTGGCCGGACCAAGCTAATTTAAGGGTGTGGGGGTTCCTGGGTAGAGGTAGTACCTTTGGCGTCCGGCAGCTGCTCCCTCAGGGAGGACGGGCGTCACTGGTCCTCACCCACCCTCCAACTCTCACATGCTGGCTCCAGGCGCCACACCCCAGTAAACCGCTTCAGCTGGTGGGCTGTAGTGTCTTCACTGCACTACGGGGCGGATGTGTTACGTAAAGCGGGGGAAGGAGACGACACCACAACCAGGATCAGGTTAACAGGTTTATTTAAACCTTTGATGAGTGTGTGGGAGGTGTATGCTACTCTAAGTGTTTGGTGCAAAACGATGTGTAGAATTAACAATGTAAATATTACCAGGGTTTGTTGTAAGTGTGTGTTGGATGAATCCTTTGTCATTCCAGAGGGGCAAAGCAAGGAGGTAGTCCGTGGGCAAGCAAGTTGTCGGGGGCTGGAGAGAAGCAACGGGGTCCGTGTCCAAGCAGGGGTCGAGGATCGAGGGAGGCAGTCCAAAAAAAAGAGAGGAGTCGAGGCACACAGCTCGATCACGGGGAACAGGAAGGATAATGCGGGGAGCACAAAGGACATGACACGGGAATGAGGAAGTAACAAGGAGAGCAAGTACGTGGGAGGGAAGCCAGAGATGAGATGCTTACTACTGAGAGTGAACTACGTTCCGGCACAGGCTCCTCGGGTCCGCTGGTCTTTATACTGCTTGTTATGACTAGTCCCAGGTGCGCTGATTGTAGATTGCTTGCAGCTTTGCCGGTGTGATGCGCCCAGCGCGAGCAGGGGCGTGTTCTGGAGTGCTGCCAACGGAGGTGCTGGCAGAACTAGCTGCCGATGAAAAGCGGGTTCGAGCCCGCACCGTGACAGGATGAGTGCCGAAGGCAACCAACGACCAGGTGTCTCGAGAAGACTCAAAACCTAAATGAATGGACCGAGGGGCATCTGTTATGTACGTGAGGGGTGGACGGAGGTGACACCACCAGGAATATCAGGTTACCAGGTTTATTGCAACCTTTGATTAATGTGTGGGAGGTGTATGCTAATTTAAGTGTTTGTTGCAGGACTATGTGTGATATTAACCATGTGAATATCACCAAGAGATGTTGTAAGTGCGTGTTGGATGAATCTTTCAGCAGTCCAGGAGGGCGAGGCAAAGAGGGGGTCTGTAGGCAGACAGGTGGTCGGGAGCAGGAGAGAAGCGACGAGGTACGTGTCCAAGCGGGGGTCGAGTATCGAAAGGCGGCAGTCCAAAGTCCGGAGGGAGGTCGAGGTACAGAGCTCGAGCACACGGAACAGGATGGATACTGCAGGAAGAATCAGAATCAGAATCAGAATCAGAATCAGAATCAGAATCAGAATATTTTTATCCCCATTGTTTGAGAACGGGTTCACAAACTAGGAATTTTCCTTGGTGCAAACGTGCGACATAAAACACATATAACACATATTTGGTAATAAAAAGAGCTGTAACTGAGCTATCAGATAGACTTAGAAAGAATTCAAGGAATTCAAGGAGCTGCTGTTAGGAGTTATTGTTCATTTGCCTAATGGCCGAGGGGAAAAACTGTTCAGGTGGCGGGAGGTGTGGGTCTGGATGGAGCGTAGTCTCCTGCCTGAGGGGAGAGGAGAGAATAGTGTGTGTCCAGGGTGAGAAGAGTCAGCTGTGATCCGACCCACACGCCTCCTGGTCCTGGAGGAGAACAAGTCCTGGAGGGATGGGAGCTTGCAGCCAATCACCTTCTCAGCAGCACGTACGATGCGCTGCAGTCTATTCTTATCCTGGACTGTGGCGCCGGGGAACCACACTGTGATGGAGGAGGTCAGGATGGACTCTGTGATGGCTGAGTAAAAGTGCACCAGCATCTCGGTCGGCACCTTAAGTTTCCTCAGCTGCCGCAGGAAGTACATCCTCTGCTGGGCCTTCTTGATGAGGGAGCTGATGGTCAGCTCCCACTTGAGGTCCTGGGTGATGGTGGTGCCCAAGAAACGGAAGGAGTCCACAATGGGAACGGGGGTGGGAGAGTCAATCAGGGTGAAGGGGGATGGTGGGGCTGTGACTTTCCTGAAGTCCATGATCATCTCCACTGTTTTCTGGGCGTTCAGCTCCAGGTTGTTGAGGCTGCACCAGGACGTCAGCCGGTCCACCTGTCTCCTGGAGGCGGACTCATTGCCATTCGAGATGAGCCCGATGAGGGTGGTGTCATCCGCAAACTTGAGCAGTTTTACGGATTGGTGACTGGAGGTGCAGCAGTTTGTATACAGGGAGAAGAGCCAGGGGGAGAGTACACAGCCCTGAGGAGTACCAGTGTTTGTGGTTCGACTGTCCGAGACAATCTTCCCCAGCCGTAAGTGCTGTCTTCGGTCTGTCAGGAAGTCATTAATCCAACTGCAGAGGGAGTCGGGCACGCTGAGCTGGTAGAGCTTGTCTCGTAGCAGTCCAGGGAGGATGGTGTTGAAGGCAGAGCTGAAGTCCACAAACAGGATCCTAGCGTAGGTTCCTGGGGAGTCCAGATGCTCCAGGATGAAGTGGAGGGCCAGGTTCACTGCATCATCCACAGACCTGTTGGCTCTGTAGGCGAACTGCAGTGGGTCCAAGAGGGGGGCGGTGATGTCCTTGAGGTGGGGCAGGACCAAGCGCTCAAAGGACTTCATGACCACAGACGTCAGCGCAACCGGCCTGTAGTCATTTAGTCCTGTGACCGGGACAATGGTAGAGGTCTTAAAGCAGGACGGCACGCGGCATAGCTCCAGAGAGGTGTTAAAAATGTCAGTGAAGACAGGAGCCAGCTGGTCCGCACAGTGTCTGAGAGTGGAGGGGGAGACACCATCCGGCCCGGGGGCCTTCCGCGTATTCAGCTTCAAGAACTGCCGGCGTACATCCTCTTCTTTGATGGAGAGGGTCTTTACAGTCTTATGAAGTTTTTGGAGTCCTGTGATGTCATTGGAGTCCTTTGAGTCCTTTAACTCCTTTAATGAAGTGCTGGCATTGGTGGGGAGGGTGATGATAGGGGGGGGGGGGCACAAGAACAAGGGACATGAGACCAGGGAACAAAGAGGACGAGAAGAGAGCGAGAACACAGGAGGGAAGTTATCGACGTTCCGGCGTAGGCTCCAAGGGTTCACTGGTCTTAATGCTGCAGTCTTGATTACCTCCAGGTGCGTTGATTGCTGATAGTCTGCGGCTTTGCCTTTGCGTGGGCGTGAAGTGACTGCCGCGTGCGGGGGCGTGTCCTGGCGTGCTGCCAACACGAGTGCTGGAGAAACTTGCTGCGGGAGAATTGTGGGTTCGAGACCACGCCGTGACAAGATCCACGTTAAAATTGTGGTCTTCGGCTGGAAGTCAAGAGCTTTGAGAGGAGATGTGCGCCGTCAAGCTTGTAAGCCCACTGAAAGCATAATGAAGATGAAACATTTTATGGTATGGTATTTGTAGGTGTCTGCAGCGGAATCATTCGATTTACATCATTTCTTATGGAAATCATTATTTTGGTTTTTGTAAGATTTTGTTTTCGTTGGAATATAAACTGTACCTGTTTGTGTATTACGGAACAAAAACCGAGGCACCACAGTATTAGAATGTTGTTTGGCAGTAGACCTTGCATTATATGCTTCATGCTTGATGTGCAATCCGAAAAAGACAATCATAATCCAATTTTCAGGGGTTTGCAGCAGGATATTTTAGGAGTTTGGTAATTGCGGCTGTTTGTGAAGATGGGGCATGAGGGAGGAGTGCACGATGTTGGTTTTCAGCGGGGACGTATTACATATACGATATTAATTAACTGTACAACCCTAATCCATTCTCAACCTAATCCCCAGTGTTACCAATCAGCCGCCGTACTAACTCCCTAAATAATAAATGAGACAAGAAGCGATACTTGCCTACAGACTCGTTTCCCCGCCTAAAAAAAGGGGAGTTATTTTCATTGGCTCGTGAGACTAATGGACGTCTGGCAGACCTTACAGTGTAGCGGCTGTCAGAGTGTGTAAATGTATGGTAATGATAGGAAGCGGGGCCACTCTAATGAGATTTTAGCCCCACCTTGTGCCACCTTAGCTGAATAATTGGCTCCCTTAAAAAAGCACCTGACAACCAAAATGCCTATTAAATAGTGATACACTCTCAGCCTTCATGATGATTTTTTTCTTCTTAAAATCAACTTTTCTTTCACGGCAAAAGCAGATATCGGCTATTAAGTACGGTTGGCTTAATTTTGAGCTATTTGCTACCTCCGTAGCGGTAAACCTGCTATTCCGAGCTTCTCAGAGCTACACATGCGTGCGTTCATGTCCTTAAATGAGCCGGCAAATATAAAAAGCGCGAAGCGTGGACAACATATTCTTTGGCTCATTTTAAATGCACCCAGGCAAACGTCTCACGCCGGGCCGTCCATGCAAAAAAAAAAAAAAAAAAAAAAATTCAAAACTAAATGGGGTGAAACACGCTGTGAAGAGAGGCCTCGTGTGCATACCCGATTAAAACAATGTTGATTTGACATAAAGTGCCGGGAGGTTGTCTGCAGTTAACAAGGCGGCACATTCACACACTTGCACACGCATATGCACACACACACACACACGCAAACACACACTCTCACTTTTACACGCACACACACAGTTCCTCCACTATACTGGACTACAAAGAACAGTACTGGTCCCGCGTGAATTGTGGATTCTTTTCCGCCAACTTTGTGTGATTCTTTGTCTTTCACCTCTTGCTATACTCCTTCCAAATCACCTGCGATGTACTTTGTTGGTCGCTCTCTGTTTTTTTTCTTTTCTTTTTTTTTTTACATCTTAGCTAGTCAGCCTTCCTCTGGCTTTGTCTCACCTCTTTATCACATGTCTTCTTATACTGGATTCTATTTACCATCCATTAGATCAGGGGTTTTTCACCTTTTTAACCATCTCTGCCCAACTTTTCCTCTACAGAGGTCGTTGGGCCCCACTCAAATATTAACATTTTTACTACACACAAAAAAAATTTTGGGTTAAAAAATAACCCAATTTTAACCCAACTGCTGGTTCAGAAAAAGACGAACACCTTATTTGAGTTATTTTTAACTCAACATTTTGGGTTAATTTTTTCAACCCAACTTTTGCGTTACATTTTTTAACCAATATGTGTTATGGGTCACACCTGCTGTGCGCTCTGCTGAGCGTTCGGACGTTCCCCCTCGGATGCGATCAGCAATCAACACACCTGCCCGTGATGAGCAACCAGCTTATCACGTCTTGAGATCCAGTGCCAGAACGTAGCTTCTCGTACCCGTACAGTAAGCCAACACGTCTCCAACCTTCTCGCATGTGCTACCTCTCTCCCTGTGTCCCATCCCCGTCGTGTTCTCTATCTCTCGTGATGTGTCGTCCTCCAGCTTCCCGTCGCCCTTCCTCGTCGTCGAGATGTGTGTCTCGTCTTCCTGGACCCCCTCTGGATCTCCTCTTGCCTCTCTGGATTTCGACCTCACGCTTGTTTCCGACTTACGAGCCTGCTCTGCCCTCTTTGGACTTCCGCCTCGATCAACACCCTCTGGTAACCACGCTCATATAATTACTACACATGGTCATACTACATTGTCAGGTTCAAACACTGATGACATCTATTAAACAGACGAGAAGCAAGGAATCATGTAGAGACAGAGTTAAATTTGGCTCAATTGAGGAGAGACGTTATTTGGGCTGTACTCTAGTTACAGATCCAAACTACATTCTAAAGTCCAGCCCACGTGCTTCCTCTATTTATTTGGGAGGTCCCTGGTTACATCACTGAAGCTGTCGCTGAGGGAAGGGTCATCTCGACAGCTCCAGTTAGACACAACATATGATTATTAATGAAATGCAAATGTATTGATATTCGTGATATCGCCCTGTCTCTGCTCTGTCTGCGTCACGGCACTCAATGTTCGGCCTTGGCAGTCAGCAGGCCGATTCTGGAAACAAACACTGATACGAGACTGGCTTTGCACAGATAGAAAAATAACAACTTCAGCACAATTGATAATAACTGGACCCCAGGAAGACTAGCAGTCGCCTTGGTGTCAGCTAATGGGGATCCATTCAATAAACAATAAACAATAAACAATAACTATAGCAACGGCCCTTAAGCATAAGAGTTGTGTGATAATATATACATAATTATTCTAACATACATATCTTTGGATTAATCACACACCTCACGCACATAAATTGCTGTCAATAAAGACGCTGACAGCTAACAACGTCACTGCCTCACTGCTGTCGTCTTCTCCCACTTCGCCGTCTCAATAAGTTGAGTTATGATAACTTAATGTTGGGTTATTCCCAGCCAAACTATTGCGTTGAATTATTTAACCCAAAAGTTGAGGTATTCTAACTCAATGTTGGGTTATTCCCAACCAAACTATTGGGTTGAATTATTTAACCCAAAAGTTGAGTTATGATAACTTAATGTTGGGTTATTCCCAACCAAACTATTGGGTTGAATTATTTAACCCAAAAGTTGAGTTATGATAACTTAATGTTGGGTTATTCCCACCCAAACTATTGGGTTGAATTATTTAACCCAAAAGTTGAGTTATGATAAGTTAATGTTGGGTTATTCCCAGCCAAACTATTAGGTTGAATTATTTAACCCAAAAGTTGAGTTATGCTAACTCAATGTTGGGTTATTCCCACCCAAACTATTGGGTTGAATTATTTAACCCAAAAATTTAGTTATGATAACTTAATGTTGGGTTATTCCCAGCCAAACTATTGGGTTGAATTATTCAACCCAAAAGTTGAGTTATGATAACTTAATGTTGGGTTATTCCCAGCCAAACTATTGAGTTGAATTATTTAACCCAAACGTTGAGTTATGATAACTTAATGTTGGGTTATTCCCAACCAAACTATTGGGTTGAATTATTTAAGCCACATTTTGAGTTATGCTAACTCAATGTTGGTTGATTCATAACCCAACTGTTGGGTTGAATTTATTTAACACAAAAGCTGAGTTATGCTCACTACAATGTTGGGTTATTCCCAACCCAACTATTGGGTTGCGCGAATTAGCTCTCCTTGAACCAATAGTTGGTTAAAAAATATACTGTACATTTTACTGCTGGTTTTTCCTACTCCTTCCTAACTACTGATACTTTTTTTTTTATTCCATTAAAATATACTCAAAGGCAAGATATGAGTGACATTTTTTTTTTTACAAGAATTGCCGTGTATGGTCATAGTAGTTCTATACAGCATGCTCAAATATTTTCATGTACATAAGATGTGTGATTGTAAATAATGTTAATGAGAATAATCCATAATAAACTTCCCTTCAAGAAAAAAGTACCTTTTTAATTAAAAAAAAGCCTTTTACCCAAAAATATGTTACTCATTGAAAAACAACCCCAAAATGGTTCATAGTTTTGAAAACCCAGAAATTGAGTTAAAATAATACCCTTATAACCCGAAAAATGGATTGCTCTTCATAAAAATAACTCCAAAATTTAAAAAACACTCGCAACTTATAAATTGGGTTATCAAAATAACCCAGCATTTTTTAGTGTGTACTTACAGTTTAACTGAATAAATACTTGTGAAATGTTATGAAAAAATGTGTTAATCACAAATATTTTTATCACGACTTAGGTCAGACTGATTAGAAAAAAACAAAACAAATAAACTTATTGCGTAGGTTCCCTCCGGGTACTCCGGCTTCCTCCCACCTCCAAAGACATGCACCTGGGGATAGGTTGCTTGGCAACACTAAATTGGCCCTAGTGTGTGAATATGAGTGTGAATGTTGTCTGTCTATCTGTGTTGGCCCTGTGATGAGGTGGATAGGCTCCAGCACCCCCCGCGACCCCAAGAGGGACAACCGGTTGAAAATGGATGTATATATATATATATATATATATATATATATATATATATATATATATATATATATATATATATATATATATATATA
The DNA here is from genome assembly GCF_033978785.1 of Entelurus aequoreus. Lineage (NCBI taxonomy): Eukaryota > Metazoa > Chordata > Actinopteri > Syngnathiformes > Syngnathidae > Entelurus > Entelurus aequoreus. Next base: position 17,713,121 of record NC_084757.1, read on the forward strand.
TATATATATATATGTACAGTATATAGTCGAGGTTTCTGTAGTTTATCCGTTATACATTGCTCAATACCAGGGTAGAGCGAAATATACGTTATATATGTTATACTGTTTGCTCTTCAGGGGATTTTCCTGAAATCCCCTGAAGAGCAAACAGGCTTGTAGGGATGAAATAGCCACTGCGTTTTTTTCCTGACCTAACGTATATTTATGTATGTATATATATATATATATATATATATATATATATATATATATATATATATATATATATATGTACACAAACTAGGGTTGTCCCGATACCAGTATTTAGATACTTTTCGATACTTTTCTAAATTAAGGGGACCACAAAAATGGCATTATTGGCTTTATTTTAACAAAAAATCTTACGGTATATTAAACATATGTTTCTTATTGCAAGTTTGTCCTTAAATAAAATAGTGAACATACAAGACAACTTGTCTTTTAGTAGTAAGTAAGTATATTATTATTATATAATAATATATTATTATTACTATATATTTTGCCAAAATTATTAAGGACAAGGGGTGGAAAATGAAATAATAATCTACTTGGTCATTTACTGTTAATATCTGCTTACTTTCTCTTTTAACATGTTCTATCTACACTTCTGTTAAAATGTAATACAGGTAATCACTTATTCTTCTGTTGTTTGGATGCTTTACATTAGTTTTGGATGATACTACGAATTTGAATATTAATCCGATACCAAGTCGTTACAGGATCATACATTGGTCATATCCAAGTACACATTTCCTGAGTTTATAAACATAATATGAATTTAAAAAAATGTAAAAAGATTTTGTGATGCTAAAAAAAATTGATGTAATCATAGTAGTATCGACTAGATACACTCTTGTAGTTGGTATCATTACAGTGGATGTCAGGTGTAGATCCACCCATGGCGTTTGTTTACATTTTGGTGCCGGTGAGCAACGGTGTGTAGTGAAGCATGTTTAGCTATTCCTCGTCCTGCAGGGATGATACTTGTAAGAAACTTACTTTATTTGTTGCCATGGAGGCGAGGATTAGTGATTTAGAAGTAGCTAAAACACTGCCGACTGCGGATGGACTTCAGTTGCTAGGTAGCCATGTCTTAAAGCACCTCTTCCTGAGGGCGTTTCCGTGTTATAACTTCATCTTTATCGTTTGTTTTTAAGCCAAAATGCGTCCGTTCTCCTTTTCTGTCTACACACATTGTCTACTTGTAAGTACTCCGTGATTGTGCGCTGCCGAACATGCTCCTCTGCTCGTGAACCCGTCATTACGTGGCGACGACGCACCTTCATGCCTGTTAAAAAAAATGGAAAGACGGATACTCTTTACTCTTTAGGTACTCTATATGATTCATTAGTATTGCGGTACTATACTAGTACAGGTATACCGTACAACCCCCCCCACACACACACACACACTCCAGACACATTTTTACTGACCAATCAAAATAATTGACCATGTCTGCTGTACAGTATATGTACAGTATATGCTCATTAATGATTTCCATGCGGCGTGTCATGATGAATGTGTGCAGACATTTTTTGCAAAATATGGTCAGTTTTAGAGTGTGCTAAAAATGTTTTAGTTGGTGGACTAATACATTTAGTAAATAATAGTAGTCCTAAGAATAAATTAAATATTTCAAGTTGGTTAGATTGGGTATTATACCAGTTTGCTTTGTTACCTATAACACTAAAGCCTTTGTTCTGATAGCTTAGCACAGGGGTGTCCAAACTTGTTCAACCAAGGGCCGCATACTGAAAATTTAAAACATGTAGGGGCCATTATATATATAAAAAAATAAAAAATAAATGCTAAAAACAGACGCTGTACATATTTAACAATAAAACTTTGTGTCAGCTTTGTATTACAGGTTAATAATTATTAGTATCACAAGTTCATTCTTTTATAATTATGTCAGGTTCAAACACTGATGACATCTATTAAACAAGACAAGAAGCAAGGAATCAAACAGAGACATAATTAAATTTGGCTAAATGAGGGGAGCGGGTACACCACGCTCTGACGAAAGTTTGTATGCCTCCTCTTTTATTTGGACTTTCCCTGATTACATGGCAACAGCTGTTTCTAAGGGAGGGGGGTCATAAACAGCCATCACTTTTGATTACAGAACAGTTCAAAGAAAAGGTTGGTTCAAAGAAAAGGTCGTAAACAGTTCAAAGAAAAGGTTGTAAAACAGTTCAAAGAAGAGGTGCCTGGAGCTTGGGCATGTCCTGCTTTCTCTCCGCTTTGTAGTTCTCGTGTCAAGACAAAATCTTCCTGTGGATTACAATACATCAAAGAAACAGAACACCTTCATGTTGCTTTCCATCCTACACAGTTTTACAAGCCTTCTTCTTGGTAGGTTCAAAGACAGCTTTTGTCTTCTCGCCGGGAACTCATGGCAACACAAAGTTTTGTGATAACTTAGATACAATTATTCTGACAAATTACATTAGTGTTTTTTCCCCTCTTACATTTTTACTGTTTTTCAATTTTTATTTGTTTTTGACAATCTGCAGCGGGCCAACAAAATCGGAGCTGCGGGCCGAAAATGACCCACGGGCCGCACTTTGGACACCACTGGCTTAGCATGTAGGCTATTGATTGACCTACTTTGTGCTGGCTTCAGTTTCTTCAATGCACAGAAGGTATCGCTGGAAAAAGTTTGGACAAGGGTTGATAATTGCCCTCATTTCCAAAGCAGGAAATGAATTCCTTCGCTTCTTGCTCTGTCGCGTTTACCCCAAAATATCACTGTTGTTATACGCACGCAATGCTGCTGGGAGAAGCTGCTCAAAACTCCCCAAAGAAAGTAGAAAGGCTCTGTGAGACTCTTCCCCTGCGAGTCCTGACATTTATTCTCCAATGACATCATTAGAGAGGGAAAAGCTGCAGGCAACCATATGGACTCGACGGCTGCTCGGTTCAGTCCATTATTTAAATAAACCACTCGGCGTGTTGACATGTGCACAGTGTGCGTGTATGCGTGTGTATGCGTGTGTGTGTGTGGGTGTGTGTGTGTGTGCACTGGACAGTACATGACAGTGCCGTGATGGCCATAAAGCGTGACCGATATCACATCCTTTTTGACCCTGTGTCAAGGCGAGGCAATTTTCTTGCAGGACTGGATGTTGTCTGACATGCAGTAGCAGTAGCATGTATAAGAAGTAAAACAACATCCGTTTCGGGGGTCTGAGATGCTTTCCTGTTTTAAGATCTCATTTGAGCAGGTTATTTCCACAGCACAGCAATGAAAAGGCTTTTTTTTAAAAAAACATGTTCACTCTCCTCTTGGTGACTTGTCCCTAGGCTAGTTAAAAATATATACCGTATTTTCCGGACCATAGGGCGCACCAGATTATAAAGCGCACTGCCGATGGTCTATTTTTGATCTTTCTTCATATATAAGGCGCATAGGAGTCATATTATTATTTATTTTTTATAAATGTAATACACTTCCTTGTGGTCTACATAACATGGAACGGTGGTTCTTTGGTCAAAATGTTGCATAGATTATGTTTTACAGATCATCTTCAAGCCGCTTTCTGACAGTTGCTTCAGGATGCACCGTTTTGTTGGCGGTTTTATTTACGTGGCTCACCTTCGACAGCGTTGACATTGTTGTAGCGGTGTAGCGTGCAAGGACGGGAGTTGAAGAAGTGTCAAAAGATGGAGCTAACTGTTTTAATGACATTCAGACTTTACTTAAATCAATAACGGAGCAGCATCTCCTCATCCGGAAACAACAACACCGGAAATGTGTCCCGTGGAAAACCGTCCGACCGGAACTCTAATAACTAAAGTTTTTTGGGTGAATAATGTAAACTCACTATACCGGTATGTTTTAGCGCTTTCATGGTGAGTCTACTGACAGATATAAGTAAGAACTTTACACTACTTTATATTATATAACATAATTGAGTGACAAAATGGCGGCGCATGGGAATGCAGCGGCTCTGCTAACGCTCTTGGGAGTGTAGAGCGATTTGGCAAAAAACACCCGTCAATTCTGTCAATTTCATGGCTGGCTCAAAGCGTGAACACTCTGTGATCACATATGACCGACAGACAATTCTGGATGTGGATGGATCGGGTCGTTATAGACTGAAAGATGCATGTACGGTGGACCTCCTCGCTAGCATGGGAATACTTCGTGGGCTACATCGAGCGGCCTTTGTAGCAGCGGAGTCAAGTGCTAGCGGTGACCGCCATTGGAGACGACATAGGCGGTGCGAGCGTAAGCAGAAGCGGGGATGCCGAGCTGGGCTAACAACAAAGAGAAACGCTAACCAAAGAAGCGTGGAGTCTCCGGGTAAGAAGCCATTTAAACTAGAACTAGCCGGCGTCAGGCTGGATAATCCCTGCACACATAGCAATTCTCTTAGAATAAAACACAACTCACATAATGTTTTTTCTTTTGTGACCATGTCAGAGGCAGACATACATTGTACTGAGGTAGCTAACTATGATGCGTTCAGTTTATCGCAACATCAAGCAAACAATCTGAATATTCCCGTCGTATCAATTCCTAGATATGGTCGAAACTATTTAAAGTGCAATACGCATAATAAACGCAACATTATTAATATTGCTACTTCGGATAATTTCAACAAACAATCCTCAAAACAGCCCACTACCTATAATATGGGCTTTTTAAACATAAGATCATTATCTTCCAAAACGCTATTAGTTAATGAAGTCATTAGAGACAACAAACTTGACGTTGTTGATCTCGCCGAGACCTGGCTCAAACCAGACGATTTTTTTGCGCTAAATGAAGCATCTCCTCCTGGCTATACCAATACACATGTTGCCCGACCTCTTAAAAGGGGAGGGGGTGTCGCACAAATATACAATGAAAACTATAATCTTACACCTAACCTAAATAATAAATATAAGTCGTTTGAGGTGCTCACTTTGAGGTTTGTCACACCGCTGCCTCTCCACCTGGCTGTTATCTACCGCCCCCCTGGGCCCTATTCGGACTTCATCAGTGAATTCTCAGAGTTTGTTGCTGATCTAGTGACGCACGCCGACAATATAATCATAATGGGGGACTTTAATATCCATATGAATACCCCATCGGACCCTCCATGCGTGGCGCTCCAGACTATAATTGATAGCTGTGGTCTTACACAAATAATGAATGAACCCACGCATCGCAACGGTAATACGATAGATCTAGTGCTTGTCAGGGGTGTCACCACCTCTAAAGTTACGATACTCCCGTACACTAAAGTAATGTCCGATCATTACCTTATAAAATTCGAAGTTCTGACTCATTGTCAACAAACTAATAATAATAATAATAACTACTATAGCAGCCGCAACATTAATGCTGCCACAACGACGACTCTTTCTGACCTACTGCCTTCGGTAATGGCACCATTCCCAAATTATGTGGGCTCTATTGATAACCTCACTAACAACTTTAATGACGCCCTGCGCGACACCATTGATATTGTAGCACCGCTAAAGCTAAAAAGGGCCCCTAAAAGGCGTACCCCATGGTTTACAGAAGAAACTAAAGCCCAGAAATTATCATGTAGAAAGCTGGAACGCAAATGGCGTGCGACTAAACTTGAGGTTTTCCATCAAGCATGGTGTGATAGTTTAATAACTTATAAACACATGCTTACCTCAGCTAAAGCTAAATATTACTCAAATCTCATCCACCTCAACAAAAATTATCCTAAATTTCTGTTTAGTACAGTAGCATCGCTAACCCAACAAGGGACTTCTCCCAGTAGCTCCACCCACTCAGCAGATGACTTTATGAATTTCTTTAATAAGAAAATTGAAGTCATTAGAAAAGAGATTAAAGACAATGCATCTCAGCTACAACTGGTTTCTATTAACACAGATACGACTGTATATAGGAGGAATTGTCAAAATGTGTAAATGGGACAAAACAAACAACATGTTTACTTGACCCAATTCCTGGGAAACTTATCAAGGAGCTTTTTGTATTACTAGGTCCATCAGTCTTAAATATTATAAACTTATCACTTTCCTCTGGCACTGTTCCCCTAGCATTCGAAAAAGCGGTTATTCATCCTCTACTCAAAAGACCTAACCTCGATCCTGATCTCCTGGTAAACTACCGGCCGGTGTCCCACCTTCCGTTTATCTCGAAAATCTTCGAAAAAATTGTAGCACAGCAGCTAAATGAACACTTAGCGTCTAACAATCTCTGTGAACCTTTTCAATCCGGTTTCAGGGCAAATCACTCTACGGAGACAGCCCTCGCAAAAATGACTAATGATCTATTGCTAACGATGGATTCTGATGCTTCATCTATGTTGCTGCTTCTTGATCTTAGCGCCGCTTTCGATACTGTTGATCATAATATTTTATTAGAGCGTATCAAAACGCGTATTGGGATGACAGACTTAGCCTTGTCTTGGTTTAACTCTTATCTTACTGACAGGATGCAGTGTGTCTCCCATAACAATGTGACCTCGGACTATGGTAAGGTAACGTGCGGAGTTCCCCAGGGTTCGGTTCTTGGCCCTGCACTCTTTAGTATTTACATGCTGCCGCTAGGTGACATCATACGCAAATACGGTGTTAGCTTTCACTGTTATGCTGATGACACCCAACTCTACATGCCCCTAAAGCTGACCAACACGCCGGATTGTAGTCAGCTGGAGGCGTGTCTTAATGAAATTAAACAATGGATGTCCGTAACTTTTTGCAACTCAACGCTAAGAAAACGGAAATGCTGATTATCGGTCCTGCTCAACACCGACATCTATTTAAAAATACCACCTTAACATTTGACAACCAAACAATTAAACAAGGTGACTCTGTAAAGAATCTGGGTATTATCTTCGACCCAACTCTCTCGTTTGAGTCGCACATTAAGAGTGTTACTAAAACGGCCTTCTTTCATCTCTGTAATATCGCTAAAATTCGTCCCATTTTGTCCACAAGCGATGCTGAGATCATTATCCATGCGTTCGTTACATCTCTTCTCGATTACTGTAACGTTTTATTTTCGGGCCTCCCTATGTCTAGCATTAAAAGATTACAGATGGTACAAAATGCGGCTGCTAGACTTTTGACAAAAACAAGAAAGTTTGATCATATTACGCCTATACTGGCTCACTTGCACTGGCTTCCTGTGCACCTAAGATGCGACTTTAAGGTTTTACTACTTACGTATAAAATACTACACGGTCAAGCTCCTGCCTATCTTGCCGATTGTATTGTACCATATGTCCCGGCAAGAAATCTGCGTTCAAAGAACTCCGGCTTATTAGTGATTCCCAGAGCCCAAAAAAAGTCTGCGGGCTATAGAGCGTTTTCTATTCGGGCTCCAATACTATGGAATGCCCTCCCGGTAAAAGTTAGAGATGCTACCTCAGTAGAAGCATTTAAGTCTCATCTTAAAACTCATTTGTATACTCTAGCCTTTAAATAGACTCCCTTTTTAGACCAGTTGATCTGCCGTTTCTTTTCTTTTCTTTTCTGCTCTGCTCCAAACCCGGGGTGGACCGCTAGCCTGTTCATCAGATGGGGACATCTCTACGCTGCTGACTCGTCTCCACTCGGGATGGTTCCTGCTGGCCCCACTATGGACTGGACTCTCGCTGATGTGTTGGACTTTCACAATATTATGTCAGACCCACTCGACATCCATTGCTTTTGGTCTCCCCTAGAGGGGGGGGGGGGGGGGGGGGGGGGGGGTTACCCACATATGCGGTCCTCTCCAAGGTTTCTCATAGTCATTCACACTGACGTCCCACTGGGGTGACTTTTCCTTGCCCGTATGTGGGCTCTGTACCGAGGATGTCGTTGTGGCTTGTACAGCCCTTTGAGACACTTGTGATTTAGGGCTATATAAATAAACATTGATTGATTGATTGATTGAATTATATGTCCAATTTCGTTGTTTCCATACAATGACTAAAGGTATTCTGATTCTGATTTTGATTAGAAATGGCAACAGCGGAGGATGAATGTCCTATAACAAGAAGATAGAGAAAAAGAAGAAGCTTATCCACTACGGCGTCGAAACGGACTACAAAGGCGGACGCATGCAATTTTTCAGGACTTATGCAGATCCCAAATACAGATCAGTAGGTACCAGAAGGTAAAAAAAAGTTGCTTTTGCATAATATTGCGAAACAAAACGGCAGATAATATGTTTTACCTTATACACTCACCATAATAATACTCCTATGTTGAGGCACATCAAACGGTGCAGCCTACACGTATCTCTTATGTTTGACTGCCATCTACTGGTCACACTTACTATTACACCATGTACCAAATAAAATTGCTTCGAGGTGGGTAAACTCAACAATACTTATTCCTTACATTAGGCGCACCGGGTTATAAGGCGCACTGTTGAGTTATAAGGGAAAAAAAATATTTTAAGTGCGCCTTATAGTCTGGAAAATACGGTACTGTAGGGTGTCGTTAATATGTCAGCTTCCCCTATTGAAACTTAAAGGCCTACTGAAATGAATTTTTTTTATTTAAACGGGGATAGCAGATCTATTCTATGTGTCATACTTGATCATTTCGCGATATTGCCATATTTTTGCTGAAAGGATTTAGTATAGAACAACGACAATAAAGATTGCAACTTTTGGTATCTGATAAAAAAAAGGCTTGCACCTACCGGAAGTAGCGTGACGTAGTCAGTTGAACATATACGCAAAGTTTCCTATTGTTTACAATGATGGCCGCATGAAGTGAGAGAGATTCGGACCGAGAAAGCGACAATTTCCCCATTAATTTGAGCGAGGATGAAAGATTTGTGGATGAGTAAAGTGCAAGTGAAGGACTAGTGGGGAGTTGAAGCTATTCAGATAGGGAAGATGCTGTGAGAGCCGGGGGTGACCTGATATTCAGCTGTGAATGACTACAACAGTAAATAAACACAAGACATATATATACTCTATTAGCCACAACACAACCAGGCTTATATTTAATATGCCACAAATTAATCCTGCATAAAAACACCTGCGTGTTTGTTATGCTAGCTCCTAGCTCCTCTGCTAGCTCCTAGCTCCATAGAACACGCCAATACAATTCAAACACCTGATCAACACACACAATTACTCAGCCCAAAAGACCGTTTACCTAACCCAAGGTTCATAAAGCTTATATATTTTTAAAAAGTTACGTACGTGACGCGCACATACGGTCAAGTTATCGAATGTTTAGCAGCCAAGGCTGCATACTCACGGTACCTGATATTCAGCTGGGAATGACTACAACAGTAAATAAACACAAGACATATATATACTCTATTAGCCACAACACAACCAGGCTTATATTTAATATGCCACAAATTAATCCTGCATAATAACACCTGCGTGTTTGTTATGCTAGCTCCTAGCTGCTCTGCTAGCTCCTAGCTCCATAGAACACGCCAATACAATTCAAACACCCGATCAACACACACAATCACTCAGCCCAAAAGACCGTTCACCTAACCCAAGGTTCATAAAGCTTATATATTTTTAAAAAGTTACATACGTGACGCGCACGTACGGTACGGTACGTGTTATGCTAGCTCCTAGCTCCTCTGCTAGCTCCTAGCTCCATAGAACACGCCAATACAATTCAAACACATGATCAACACACACAATCACTCAGCCCAAAAGACCGTTCACCTAACCCAAGGTTCATAAAGCTTATATATTTTAAAAAAGTTACGTACATACGCAAAAAAAAGCCAAAGCTGCATACTCACAGTAGCACGTCTGCGTCTTTGTCATCCAAATCAAAGTAATCCTGGTAAGAGTCTGTGTTGTCCCAGTTCTCTACAGGCGTCTGTGTATCCAAATCAAAAGTCCTCCTGGTTAGAGTCTCTGTTATCCGAGTTCTTCCATCTTGACTGCATCTTTCGGGAATGTAAACAAAGAAGCGCCGGCTGTGTACTGTTGTGGCTGACTACGTTCGAAAAATACGTCCATTTCGCACCGACAACTTTCTTCTTTGCTTGCTCGGCTTCCTTCTCCATAATGCAATGCACATGATTGAAACAGATTCACGAACACAGATGTCCAGAATACTGTGGAATTATGAAATGAAAACAGAGCTTTTTCGTATCGGCTTCAATGTGGAAGGCATACCCGTGTTCGCCGGGCTACGTCACACGCATACGTCATCCTCAGAGGCGTTTCGAACCGGAAGTTTAGCGGCAAATTTAAAATGTCACTTTATAAGTTAACCCGGCCGTATTGGCATGTGTTATAATGTTAAGATTTCATCATTGATATATAAACTATCAGACTGCGTGGTCGGTAGTAGTGGGTTTCAGTAGGCCTTTAATGAAACGTGGTTTGTTTTGTTGGTTTCGTGATGCAATTTTAAAACTATGCATGTTTTTATTTTTGTCACTGAATGATGTTTTCCATTGTTATCCAATAATGATTACTCATTCAGAATATAGATGGACGGATATGGTATAACATCTACAAAACCCAAAACCAGGGAAGTTGGCACTTTGTGTAATTCGTAAATAAAAACAAAATACAATGATTTGCAAATCCTTTTAGACTTATATTCAATTGAATAGACTGCAAAGACAAGATATTTAATGTTTGAACTGAGAAACTTAATTTTTTTTTTGTTGCAAATAATCATTTACTTACAATTTAATGGCAGCAACACATTGCAAAAAAGTTGGCACAGGGGCATATTTACCACTGTGTTACATGGCCTTTCCTTTTAACAACACTCAGTAAACGTTTGGGAACTGAGGAGACCAATTTTTGAAGCTTTTCAGGTGGAATTCTTTCCCATTCTTGCTTGATGTACAGCCATACTTGCCAACCCTCCCGTTTTTAGCGGGAGAATCCCGATATTCAGCGCCTCTCCCGACAACCTCCCGACAGAGATTTTCTCCCGACAAACTCCCGGTATTCAGCCGGAGCTGGAGGCCACGCCCCGCCCAAAAAAACTTTGCCGCAGCTGCGATTGGACCTGACCAGCCTCCGGGTACAAGTACTGGAGTACCAATTGCTTGCCAGGGAAGATCTTCCCCAGGAAGCAAGGATTGACCGGTTTTGGGCCATGCTAGGGAGAGATGGAAGATTCCACACTCGTGCATTTGATGAAAGCACTTTTGTGCGTGCCACACAGCAATGCATCATCAGAGAGGGTGTTCAGCATGGTTAGAAAAATAGTGACAGAGAATAGAAAGAGGATGGACAATTCAACCCTTAAAGGCCTACTGAAATGAATTTTTTTTATTTAAACGGGGATAGCAGATCCATTCTATGTGTCATACTTGATCATTTTGCGATATTGCCATATTTTTGCTGAAGGATTTAGTATAGAACAACGTCGATAAAGTTCGCAACTTTTGGTCTCTGATAAAAAAAACCTTGCCCCTACCGGAAGTAGCGTGATGACGTTGTCAGTTGTTCACTCCCTCATATTTTCCTATTGTTTTCAACGCAGCTAGAGTTATTCGGACCATTACCCCATTAATTTGAGCGAGGATGAAAGATTCGTGGACGAGGAACGTTAGAGTGACGGACTAGAATGCAGTGAAATACATTTTTTTTTTCGCTCTGACCGTAACTTAGGTACAAGCTGGCTCATTGGATTCCACACTCTCTCCTTTTTCTATTGTGGGTCACGGATTTGTATTTTAAACCACCTCGGATACTATATCCTCTTGAAAATAAGAGTCGAGAACCCGAAATGGACATTAACAGTGACTTGTATCTCCACGACAATACATCGACGAAGCTCATTAGCATTAGCTACGAGCTAACGTGATAGCTACGAGCTAACATGATAGCATCTGTCTCAAATGCAGATAGAAACAAAATAAATAAATCCCTGACTGGAAGGATAGACAGAAGATCAACAATAGTATTAAACCATGTACATGTAACTACACGGTTAATAGATCTCAGCCTGGCAAAGCTTAACAATGCTGTTGCTAACGACGCTAAGGCTAACTTAGCAACTTAGCAACCGGACCTCACAGAGCTATGATAAAAACATTAGCGCTCCACCCACGCCAGCCAGCCCTCATCTGCCCAGCTCATCAACACCCGTGCTCACCTGCGTTCCAGCGATTGACGGCGCGACGAAGGACTTCACCCGATCATCCGTGCGGTGGCCGGTTAGCATCGGCTAGCGCGTCTGCTATCCAAGTGAGTAATCCTTGTTGTGTTGCTACAGCTGCCGCTATACACCGATCCCACCTACAACGTTCTTCTTTGCAGTCTTCATTGTTCATTAAACAAATTGCAAAAGATTCACCAATACAGATGTCCAGAATACTGTGGAATTATGAAATGAAAACAGAGCTTTTTTGTATTGTATTCAATGGAGTACCAATACTTCCGGTTCAATGATTGACGTCACGCGCATACTCATCCTCCGAAGGCTTTTTGTGTGGCGGGAATTTTAAAATTGCACTTTATAAGTTAACCCGGCCGTATTGGCATGTGTTGCAATGTTAAGATTTCATCATTGATATATAAACTATCAGACTGTGTGGTCGGTAGTAGTGGGTTTCAGTAGGCCTTTAACAAAGCATTGTTGTCACGTGGGGGTCGCATATTTGTGCGGGATCGTTCTTCCAGTGCAACACGAACACTCCGGACAAAAACGTGAAGGTAAGAGATGGTTTAATTAATATAAATCATAGCCAAACAGAAAAACAAGCAAAAGAAAAGCGTGCCGAACGCACGGGAAGCTAAGGCTAACACTAGCACAAGAGTCGGGAACATGAATACAGAAAACGTAACTGATGCTTACCGCAAACAAGGAGAACAGGACGAGTGAACAAAAAGGCAGGTTTAAATAGTGTCAGTGATGGCAAACAGGTGCGCATCGGGAACACAAGTGGCAGGTGAAAATAATAAGTAACCATGGTGACGAAACAAACCCACAGGTGCACAAGCAATAACAAAAGGAGTCCAAAACTAACAGAAAACACAAAAACATGATCCGGCCCACGGATCATGACAATTGTACTTTCAAGTACAACAATGAGTAGATGAGTGTTGTGTGTGTGTGTGTATATGTGTAAATAAATGAACACTAAAATTCAAGTATTTCTTTTATTTATATATATAATAAAATAAATAAATATATATATATATATATATATAAAGCTATAATTCACTGAAAGTCAAGTATTTATATATATATATATATATATATATATATATATATATATATATATATATATATATATATATATATATACATACATACATACATACATACATACATACATACATATATATATATATATATATATATATATATATATATATATATATATATATATATATATATATATATATATATATATATATATATATATATATATATATATATATTAAATACTTGAGTTGGTGAATTCTAGCTGTAAATATACTCTCCTCTTAACCACGCCCTTAACCACGCCCCCCCCGATATTGGAGGTCTCAAGGTTGGCAAGTATGTGTACAGCTTAAGTTGTTCAACAGTCCGGGGTCTCCGATGTGGTATTTTAGGCTTCATAATGCACAACACATTTTCAATGGGAGACAGGTCTGGACTACAGGCAGGCCAGTATAGTACCCGCACTCTCTTACTATGAAGCCACGCTGTTGTAACACGTGCAGAATGTGGCTTGGCATTGTCTTGCTGAAATAAGCAGGGGCGTCCATGATAACGTTGCTTGGATAGCAAAATATGTTGTTCCATAGCAAAATATGTTGCTCCAAAACCTGTATGTGTAGCCGAGCTAAATTTTATTTTATTTTATTTTAATTTTGGTCAATTATTCACATCATTTTTTGTTGTGAACTTCCCCAAAAGTGTTTCTCATTGTAAATAGGTTCCACTGTATTATTTTCCGTTACATACCTTTTTGTTTCCCTGGGGGGTGATTTGGCGTCGCACCTTTGTGACCGGTTTCAGTGAGCACTGACGCTCGGAGCTGGTAAGTCACGTTTATGTCTCTCTCCTTTTGTTTTTTTATAAACTTTTTGGTTGTCGTTTTTAAAAGTGTTTTGTGGGAATGCACACTGTTTTGTGACTTGTTGGTGTGCATGCGTGTTGAATTCCCGAATGGTTGTTGAATTGTTGAAAAAAACGAACTTTTGTATGCTAAAGGTTGTGTGGATTAGCTTGATTAGCTTACTGCTAGCGGCAGTTGTTGCGGGGTCTCCTGTCTCATGAGTTTGTGCACGGGTCAGGGGCTCTGCTGTGTGTCTGTGTGGACATCTTGTGTGCCGCTGTAGCATTAATATGAGTGTGTATTTTTTTCTTTATTCTTTAGTGTAGAGGGATTCTGTTTGCCGTGGACTGTGTGTGACGCCCTGTTTTTGTTTTTTTCCAAAAAAAGATATGTCTGTTATGAGTTTTTTTGGCATAGTTTATTGTATAAAAAATATAAAAATAATTGATGTGGGTGGGAAAGATGAGGTGTATTGCTGCACATTTAAGGACCCTTTTCCTTAATATACATTGTTATTTGCTGAAGTATATATTTTATATACTGTGTTTTATTTAATTAATTTATTTCAGACTATTTTATGCTTTATTGACCCTTATTATTATTATTATTATTATTATTATTTCCATTTCCACGTTTAAACATATATAATTGATTTGAGTGAGCACTGACGCTCGTGTGTGACGCCCTGTTTTTGTTTTTTTCCAAAAAAAGGTGAATAAATCCCCATGATTCAACTCCGGTGTGTGCGCCTCACTAAGAAGATACACAACGCAGAACACTGACTGTTACATATGTACCTTTCAGCATTAATGGTGCCTTCACAGAATGTAAGTTACCTATGCCTTGGGCACTAATACACCCCCATACAATCACAGATGCTGGCTTTTGAACTTTGCGCCTATAAAAATCCAGATGGTTCTTTTCCTCTTTGTTCCGGAGGACACGACGTCCACAGTTTCCAAAAACAATTTGAAATGTGGACTCGTCAGACCACAGAACACTTTTCCACTTTGCATCAGTCCATCTTAGATGAGCTCGGGCCCAGCGAAGCCGGCGGCGTTTCGGGGTGTTGTTGATAAATGGCTTTGGCTTTGCATAGTAGAGTTTTAACTTGCACTTACAGATGTAGCCAAGAACTGTAGTTACTGACAGTGGTTTTCTGAAGTGTTCCTGACCCCATGTGGTGATATCCTTTACACATTGATGTTGCTTTTTGATGCAGTACCGCCTGAGGGATTGAAGGTCCGTAATATCATCGCTTACGTGCAGGAATTTCTCCAGATTCTCTGAACCTTTTGATGATATTAAAGACCGTAGATGGTGAAATCCCTAAATTCCTTGCAATAACTGGTTGAGAAATGTTGTTCTTAAACTGTTAGACAATTTGCTCACGCATTTGTTCACAAAGTGGTGACCCTCACCCCATCCTTGTTTGTGAATGACTGAGCATTTCATGGAAGCTGCTTTTATACCTAACCATGGCACCCAGCTGTTCCCAATTAGCCTGTTCACCTGTGGGATGTTCCAAAAAAGTGTTTCATGAGCATTTTTCAACTTTCTCAGTCTTTTTTGCGACTTGTGCCAGCTTTTTTGAAACATGTTGCAGGCATCAAATTCCAAATGAGCTAATATTTGCAAAAAATAACAACGTTTACCAGTTCGAACATTAAGTATCTTGTCTTTGCAGCCTATTCAATTGAATATAGGTTGAAAAGCATTTGCAGATCATTGTATTCTATTCTGTTTTTATTTACGATTTACACAACGTGCCAACTTCACTGGTTTTGGGGTTTTGTAGAAAATTGAAATATTAAAATACAGGAAGTGAAGGAATTATAAATATTTGGTGAGACATTTGAGAAGGGGAAGTGTTAAATAAGGTCTGCTTCTTCCTACTTCTTTTCAGAGATGTTGAATTTTGTAGTTTTTGTAACTTTGTTCCTCGCTGGAACTTGTTATAAGGAACCTATGATATATTGATCTATATTTAACACACTTAGAGATATAATGTATTCGATCGGATACTTTGGTAAAAAAATGTGCGTAATTTTGCTCAACACTCACATTTAGGATCTGTTTGTTTGTGGAGTTGTTCCCCTTATATTGCAATGGAAACCCTCAACACCCCACCCTTCCCAAAAGTCTTTTGAAGTTGTATACAGTTAAAAATATATATCTTAAAAACAAAGTTAATTTTTCATCAACATTTTTTTCCAGACCTGAAACTTCATAAACCATATATCGATTTACCAGTCGCAATATACTGTAGGGATTAAAAGTGTGACAGGAAAACACCATGCATTGTGGTTCTTGCTGGCACCTAAATAACCCTATTTACATGGGGCTGAATGCAAGACTCTATTTTCTTTTCTTTAACAAGTTCAAAACTTGCCGCGAACGTACGGCATCATTAACTGCACAGTGGTTGTCATTACCGCTGTCATTAGAAGCACAGCCAAGGAAGTTGGGTAAATAAGTTAATAAAGAGACAATGAATAGCCTGGATAACAGCTGTGAGATGATCAAACATCACTTTTAACAACATCACCTGTTCATGGCATTTTCACACTGGTAAGTTTGAATCAAAGCTTGTTTTGGTCTGTTGCACACGTAGCATTTGGTAGGCTGTTAGTGTTAGCCAAGCTAAGATTTATATTTATATATATGCTATATGTACAAATAAAACATAGAGCTTAACTATGCCCCCTTGTGGTCTGTGCCGTCTACACTCCCTCCAAAACATAACAAAAATGTGCCAGATGACAGTTTTTTCTTAGCCCCGCTCCCAGTGACTCTAGCCCCAGTGATTTTGGCTCCCATCACTATGTCGTTTGCTTTTCTGTCCGCTTTTGAAGATTTTTCTTTTCAGGGATCTTTTGAGGGACTATCTAGCATAGCTAAAGGGGAGGAGGAATCGTTCGTGAGCCTTTACCGACTTTATATTCCGAAATGTTTGGCCTCTATATAAACTGACTCCGTTGACGATTGAGATACATCAAATCATCTGTTGGACGTTCTGATATAAATAAATAAATGATAAATGGGTTATACTTGTATAGCGCTTTTCTACCTTCAAGGTACTCAAAGCGCTTTGACAGTATTTCCACATTCATCCATTCACACACACATTCACACACTGATGGCGGGAGCTGCCATGCAAGGCGCTAACCAGCAGCCATCAGGAGCAAGGGTGAAGTGTCTTGCCCAAGGACACAACGGACGTGACTAGGATGGTAGAAGGTGGGGATTGAACCCCAGTAACCAGCAACACTCCGATTGCTGGCACGGCCACTCTACCAACTTCGCCACGCCGTCCCTATGATATGGATCAATACCATTAACTTTATATTTTTTCAAGTTTGTTTCAGTAGAGTACCATGATTTATTTTTTTTCCTACAATCTGTTTTAATCAATTTTCTTGCTCTGTCTCACATTACCGCTGGTTGAGTACAGCCATGCAACAAAGCTTTGGCCAGCAACAATGGCTACCCAGCCCCCACATGCATTATGAAATCAAGTGCCCTTTCGAGTCCTATTAGGAAGACCGATAGATACAGCGCCACATTAATGTTACAACAATGTCGTACGTTGGTGTTATTTTGCACATGCCACATTTAGATGATAATAATACTTCATCCTACCTTATCTTCTGTTTCCTCAAACCAAGTTAACATTTCATTTTAGCGGCGAATCTAATTTCATAATGGCCAACATTGCAACACTTATAAATCAGAAATATGAAAATCATATCATCAATCACAGTGGGTCCCCTTTAAGCATGTCCGAAAACAATACCATACTAGGGTTGTACGGTATACCGGTATTAGTATAGTACCACGATACTGATGAATCATATTCGGTACTATGCCGCCTCCACCCCCCCTGTCGTCATCACGTTGTGACATTGCTGGTTTACAAGCAGACGAGCATGTTCGGCAGCGCACAATCACAGCTTCTTCAAAATCACTAATCCTCACCTCCATGGCGACAAATAAAGTACGTTTCTTACAAGTATCATCTCTGCAGGACGAGGAATAGCTAAACATGCTTCACTACGTAGCTCACCTGCATCGAAATGTAAACAAACGCCATTGGTGGATCGACACCTAACATCCACTGTAATGATACCAAGTACAGGAGCGTATCTAGTCGATACTACTATGATTACATCAATATTTTTTGGCATCACAACATCTTTTGTTTTTTAAAAACGTATATTATGTTTATAAACTCAGGACATGAGGACTTTGAATATGACCAATGTATGATCCTGTAACTACTTGGTATCGGACTGATACCTAAATGTGTGGTACCATCCAAAACTAATGTAAAGTATCAAACAACAGAAGAATAAGTGATTAATACATTTTAACAGAAGTGTAGATAGAACACGTTAAAAGAGAAAGTAAGCAGATATTAACAGTAAATGAACAAATAGATTAAATATTAATTTTCTACCACTTGTCCTTAATATTTTTGACAAAATAATAGAATGGAAAATGACACAATATGTTACTGCATATTTAAAAAGACCAATTAAGAGCCTTTGTTTGTTTACTTACTAATATAAGACAAGTTGTCTTGTATGTTCACTATTTTATTTAAGGACAAACTTTCAATAAGAAACATATGTTTAATGTACCCTAAGATTTATTGTTAAAATAATGCCAATAGTGCAATTTTTTGTGGTCCCCTTTATTTAGAAAAGTATACGTACATTTTGGTACCGGTAACATGTACATCTGAATTCTTCTTTAGGCTGCACACCGGACTCTCACCCCAGATTTCCACTGGATGCGTAAGGGCTGCTGAATGGCGCCGCCACGGAACGTCACCGCCGTCCGCCAATCGACGGTTTTGCCTTGCAGAACGACATTTTTCTTTTTGTGGCAAGCAACAACACATCAGTAACATCATCCCTGGTGAGTGACGTGTACACACACACACACACACACACACACACACACACACACACACACACACACACACACACACACACACACACACACACACACACACACACACACACACACACACACACACACAAACACACAACACACAACACACACACAGATCTCATTCAACTCCCGCTGTCCAGTATATGCCTGTGCTATGATTACTTGATTTTAGACCCCCAGAATCAGCATGTCCTCATCTAGTCATGTCAACGACTATATGTAATAGACTATAATATTAGACAAGTCCCATTAGGACGTTTCAAAGTGCTAGATACGATCCGCCTTCAAAACAACAAACAGCGTATTTTATTTTGAAAGTAAACGGGATAAAATATTTGGTGTTTGTGTATGACTTGATGATAATTACACAAACAGATTTTAGCTAAACTGATCCACCATATCTGGCAAATACAGAAGCTCTGCGTATATTTAGCGCAGGAATGTTGCTGTGTGCAAGGGATTTGGTGACGAAGGAAATCGACTTGAGGGGGAATAGATCTACCGCCGTGGTGGCGCCGTTTCACAGCTGTTACGCATACAGTGGAAATCCGGGGTCAGAAGCTAACCTGAAATGTTATGTCGAACTATCACTTTACCGTATTTTTCGAACTATAAAGCGCACTTAAAATCCTTTCATTTTCTCAAAAATCGACAGTGCGCCTTCTAACCCGGTGCGCCTAATGTACGGAATAATTCTGGTTGTGCTTACCGACCTCGAAGCAAATATATTTGGTACATGGTGTAATGATAAGTGTGACCACTAGATGGTAGTCACACAAGAGATACCTGTATACTGCACTGTGAGGCCAGTAAACAATACCAAAACTATAAATGTTCCATTGAAAATAAAGAACATTACACACGGCGCTCAAAAATCTGTCAAAAAGATTTGGTACGACTTTGAAGCCGCACCGCTTGATGGATTGTTGGCCCATTACGGCTACCGTAGTCAGAGATACAAGTATTACTATGGTGTGTGTGTATAACAGACCTGGGCATTCTGCGGCCCGCGGGCCGCATCCGGCCCTTTGTACGTCCCTGTCCGGCCCGCGTGAGGCCAATTAAAAATTACAAAATACATTTTAAAAAGTATCTTTTTCGAGTGTGCAATACAACGGTGCTGCTTTTGTTTTGAAAAGCGTTATTTGTATTACTTCCGTGTGGACGTATGCTCGTGCGCGCAGCGGCAATCACAAATTACAAAATAAATTAAAAAAAACATCTTTGTCGTGCGTGCAATACAACTGTGCTGCTTTTATTTTGAAAAGTGTTATATGTGCGTATGTCCTGTGAGGGAAGGCGCACAGCGACAAGTGATGCCCGGTTATCCCAGAGACGCTAAAAAGAGAAAAGTTGATGACGAATGGCGTGTTTTCAACAAGACATGGACTGCCAAGTAAAGGTAAAGCCGTGTGCTTATTTGTGGTACACATGTTGCTGTGTTTAAAGAATATAGTGTAACGACCTGCTGAAGTTGATGTTGTCTTCTTGAGTTGCGTAAATGAGGAGTGAGGAGACAGTGAGGACGTGTGCACTTCTTCTGGACGCTACAATTGGTGGCAGAAGTAAAACTTTGCGCATACTGCACTGTTTGTGTGCTACGTCATCGGGAGGTACGTGCCACGTGAGGAGCTCGCCACAAAGAGAGAGAGAGAGACAGAGAGAGACAGAGAAAGAGAGAGAGAGAGAGACAGCGTTTACAGGTGCAGCCACGCTGCTTGCCACGGGGGGAATTCCGCCCTCAATGAAGACTCCCAGGTTTGATGGCAGAGGCGAACTGGGAGGCATTTCATCCCACTTGTGACATCAATTGTAGCGTCCAGAAGAAGTGCACACCAAGTCTGATGCTCTTTTTAAACTTTTATTGAGCAAGCTATACTAACACAGCTCAACTTATCTCGTTCTTTCCAAAAGGAAAACCAATCCTCACTCCTCATTTCCGCAACAGCAACGCTTCCTCCTTCTTCGCCAATCACCTTACAGGCGTGCTACGTTCACAACAAAGAGGATGCAGGATAAAGTGACAGAAATTGAAATTTTTGTATTGTAATATACATCAGGAAGTGTTGTGTAAGAAAGTGTTAAAAATAAAACCATCAGAAGCCATCTGTTTTTGTATAAAGATAAGTTACGTTAAATGAAAATATTATTATTATTATTATTATCTATCTTACGGTATATCAAAAATAATTTGAGCAACATTTAATTGAAATATTGTCTGTGTGGCCCTCCAGCAGTGCTCGGGTTGCTCATGCAGCCCCCGGTAAAAATTAATTGCCCACCCCTGGTGTATAAGGACCACAAAATGGCACCCATTAGCAGATATATTATCTGGCGTTTTGTTTCACAATATTATGCAAAACCAACTTTTCTTACCTTCTGGTACCTGCTGATCTGTATTTGAGATCTGCATAAATCCTGAAAATTTGCGCTGTAGTCCGTGCTGATGCCGTAGTCGATAAGCTTCTTCTTTTTCTCTATCTTCTTGTTATAGGACATTCATCCTCTGCTGTTGCCATTTCTTACTTATATCTCGCTATGGAAGTGCTAAAAACTACCGGTGTAGTGAGTTTACTTTATTCACCCAAGGAACTTTAGTTATTAGAGAGTTCCGGTCGGATGGTTTTTCACGGGACACATTTTGTTGTTGCACTAGTGAGCCACGGATGAGGAGATGCTGCTCCGTTATTGATTTAAGTAAAGTCTGAATGTCATTAAAACAGTTAGGGCGATATTTTGACACTTCTTCCACTCCCGTCCTTGCACGCTACACCGCTACAACAAAGATGAGGGGAAGAAAAAGACGCTGTCGAAGGTGAGCCACGTAAATAAGACCGCCCACAAAACAGCGCATCCTAAAGCGACTGTCAGAAAGCTGCTTGAAGATGATCTGTAAAACATAATTTATGCAACGTTTTGACCAAAGAACCACCATTACATGTTATGTAGACCAGTGGTCCCCAACCTTTTTGTAGCTGCGGATCGGTCAACGCTTGAAAATTTGTCCCACGGACCGGGGGGGGCTGTTTTTTTTTTGGTTTTTTTTATAAAGAAATACAATCATGTGTGCTTACGGACTGTATCCCTGCAGACTGTATTGATCTATATTGATGTATAATCTATATATTCTGTTTTTTATGTTGATTTAATAAAAAATAAAAATATATATATTTTTTTATTTTTTTAAATTTCTTGTGCGGCCCAGTACCAACCGTACCGGTCCGCGGCCCGGTGGTTGGGGACCACTGATGTAGACCACCGCTTTTACATTTAGAAAAAAAAAAAGACCCCTTTAATATGCCCTATAATCCGGTGCGCCTTTTGTATGAAACAAGACCTGAATAGACCATTCATCGGCAGTGCGCCTTACAATCCGGTGCGCCCTATGGTACGGAAAATATGGTACTAACAATAATAAAATCTCATCACTCATCCTGGTATGGTGGAATTCCCATACACACAGGCCACGTTTCACCCCTGTTACGGTTATATAGGTACTAGGGTTGTACCGCAATACTATTGAATCATATTCGGTACTATACCACCTCTGAAGCGCACCAGTCCCCCATGCCCCCATCCACCCGTCATCGTCACGTCATGACATTGCTGGTTTACGAGCAGAGGAGCATGTTCGGCAGCGCACAATCACAGAGTACTAACAAGCCAACACAGTGTGTAGACAGAAAAGGGAGAATGGACGCATTTTGGCTTAAAAACTAACAATAAAGGTGAAGTTATAACTCTGAAACGCCCTCAGGAAGAGGTGCTTTAACAACATGTCCGCATTAGTAGCTTCTAAATGACTAATCCTTGCCTCCATGGTGACAAATAAAGTACGTTTCTTACAAGTATCATCCCTGCAGGACGAGGAATAGCTAAACATGCTTCACTACACACCGTAGCTCAACGGCGTCACCGCTAATGATGCCTTTCCCGAATGTAAACAAACGCCATTGGTGGATCTACACCTGACATCCACTGTAATGATACCAAGTACACGAGCGTATCTAGTCAATACTACTCTGATTTTATCGATATTGTTCAGCATCACAAAATCTTATTTCATTTTTTTAACATTTATGTTATGTTTATAAACTCAGGGAATATGTCCCTGGACACATGAGAACCAGTGGCGTGCGGTGAGGTTAATGTCTGGTGAGGCACGACTGCATCATCACAGTCAGATTTACAAACATATGAACCTGCAGTGCAGGTGTACCTAATGTTGTGTCCCTGCGGTCGTTCGCGGCTCCTGCAGCGCGAGCATTGTTGTTTTTGCACTTTTTGGCTTCTTGTTAAAGGCCTACTGAAACCCACTACTACCAACCACGCAGTCTGATAGTTTATATATCAATGATGAAATCTTAACATTGAAACACATGCCAATACAACCGGGTTAACTTATGAAGTGCAATTTTAAAATTCCCGCCACAGTTCCGGTTGGAAAAACTCCTTTGGATATGATTTATGCGCGTGACGTCACAAAAGCAACGGAAGTGGTTGGACCCCATCGGACCCGATAGAAAAGCCTCTTGTTTTCTTCGACAAAATTCCACAGTATTCTGGACATCTGTGTTGGTGAATCTTTTGCAATTTGTTTAATGAACAATGGAGGCTGCAAAGAAGAACGTTGTAGGTGGGATCGATCGGTGTCTTAGCGGCTAAGTACAATACTTACAGCAACACAACAAGGACTACTTACTACGCCTAGCCGATGCTTTCCGCCAAACCCACGGATGAAGTCCTTCGTCGCGCCGTTGATCGCTGGAATGCAGGTGAGCACGGCTGTTGATGGGAAGATGAGGGCTGGCTGGCGTAGGTGGAGCGCTAATGTTTTATCATAGTTCTGTGAGGTCCGGTTGCTAAGTTGCTAAATTAGCCTTAGCGTCGTTAGCAACAGCATTTTTAAGCCTTACCAGGCTGAGAATTTTTAACCGTGTAGTTACATGTACATGGTTTAATAGTATTGTTGGACTTCTGTCTATCCTTCCAGTCAGGGGTTTATTTATTTTGTTTCTATCTTCATTTGAGAACGATGCTATCACGTTAGCTCAGTAGCTAAGTGTGTCACCGATGTATTGTCTTGGAGATAAAAGTCACTTTAAATGTCCATTTCGCGTGCTCGACTCTCATTTTCAAGAGGATATAGTATCCGAGGTGGTTTAAAATACAAATCCGTGATCCACAATAGAAAAAGGAGAGAGTACATAGTTCTGTGAGGTCCGGTTGCTAAGTTGCTAAATTAGCCTTAGCGTCGTTAGCAACAGCATAGTTAAGCCTTACCAGGCTGAGAATTTTTAACCGTGTAGTTACATGTACATGGTTTAATAGTATTGTTGGTCTTCTGTCTATCTTTCCAGTCAGGGGTTTATTTATTTTGTTTCTATCTTCATTTGAGAACGATGCTATCACGTTAGCTCAGTAGCTAAGTGTGTCACCGATGTATTGTCTTGGAGATTAAAGTCACTTTAAATGTCCATTTCGCGTGCTCGACTCTCATTTTCAAGAGGATATAGTATCCGAGGTGGTTTAAAATACAAATCCGTGATCCACAATAGAAAAAGGAGAGTGTGGAATCCAATGAGCCAGCTTGTACCTAAGTTACGGTCAGAGCGAAAAAGGATACGTCCATCACTGCCTCTCAAGTCCTTCACTGTAACGTTCCTCATCTACGAATCTTTCATCCTCGCTCAAATTAATGGGGTAATCGTCACTTTCTCGGTCCGAATCTCTCTCGCTCCATTGTAAACAATGGGGAATTGTGAGGAATACTAGCTCCTGTGACGTCACGCTACTTCCGGTACAGGCAAGGCTTTTTTTTATCAGCGAGCAAAAGTTGCGAACTTTATCGTCAATTTTCTCTACTAAATCCTTTCAGCAAAAATATGGCAATATCGCGAAATGATCAAGTATGACACATAGAATGGATCTGCTATTCCCGTTTAAATGAAAAAAAAATCATTTCAGTAGGCCTTTAAGTGACTTTTTTTGGGTGGATTCGGTCTTGCACGTGGAGGGTTTGGGTGTGGGCTTTGGTTGGTGTGGCCGCGGCGCTCCCGTCGGGGGTGTATTCTGCGGCGGAGGTGCTTGGCACCAGGAGGCGGGGTTATGAGACGAGCCTCCAGTTTTATGATCGCTCAGCACAAGAAATACGTTACACACATACAGATGTTGACAAAATACACAGTACATTATATACCTCAGCTAACTAAACTATGGAAATGTATAATATAATTCATATAGCAATACGGTCTCGCTGTTAGCAGGCCAGCAGTTAGCTTAGTCATTGCGCACAATCCATGTTGAGGCACAAATCAGTGACGTGCCTCAACTGGCTGCTGATCACCGCACCGTCTCTTCTCAGTATTTGAACGGCAAATGTGAAAATAAAAATAAAAATAATCTAAAACTGGTGAAGTTAAATGGAAAATAACTTTAGTATTATCACTGGATACATATAACAATTTAATTTTTTTTTTTTTCTTTTTACTTTTTTTTTCTTTCCATGATGGCAGGTAAGGCCGTGCCTCCCCTGCCTCTAGTGACGGCACGCCACTGATGAGAACTTTGAATATGACCAATGTATGATCCTGTAACTACTTGGTATCGGATTGATACCCACATTTGTAGTATCCAAAACTAATGTAAAGTATCAAACAACAGAAGAATAAGTGATTATTACATTTT
The DNA here is from genome assembly GCF_033978785.1 of Entelurus aequoreus. Lineage (NCBI taxonomy): Eukaryota > Metazoa > Chordata > Actinopteri > Syngnathiformes > Syngnathidae > Entelurus > Entelurus aequoreus. The sequence continues at coordinate 17,738,721 of NC_084757.1, forward strand.
AACAGAAGTGTAGATAGAACATGTTAAAGGAGAAAGTAAGCAGATATTAACAGTAAATGAACAAGTAGATTATTAATTTATTTTTTACCACTTGTCCTTAATAATTTTGACAAAAAAATAGAATGATAAATGACACAATATGTTACTGCATATGTCAGCAGCTAAATTAGGAGCCTTTGTTTGCTTACTTACTACTAAAAGACAAGTTGTCTTGTATGTTCACTATTTTATTTAAGGACAAACTTGCAATAAGAAACATATGTTTAAAGTGTCGTAATATTTTTTGTTAAAATAAAGCCAATAAGGAAATTTTTTTGTGGTCCCCTTTATTTAGAAAAGTACCGACAAGTATCGAAATACATTTTGGTACTGGTACCGGACAACACTAATAGAGAGCACCTCTGAAGGCAGAAACTAAGGCAGAAAAATTGCTCAGTCAACATTCGTCCTTTTTAGTGACGTCGCTGTCGGATACAGAAGAGCAACATGGGGAGAAAAAAGGCACAACAATGGCAGCTTTTGTGTTAAAGTGTTACATCCTTGCGGTTCGGGCTTACAATAAGAAATATTTTACATTGCATTTTTTCCCTTATTTTTGGGCGGCATCTGTTTGTGTTTGTGCCTGCGTGATAAACCTTCAGACTGGAGAAGACACGCTGTGTTTTTGTGGCTCTCGCTTTGCCGAGTGGCAGACTGAGCGAGGCGTTTTGAGGCGCTCCACCAGACAGATCACTGCAGGGGTGGGTGTTTGTTGTGTGTCGTGTGTGTTGTGTGTGTGTGCCATCACTGACAGGACTGCTTCCCTTGTTGGCTGGATGATCTTAAAAAAAAAAAAAAAAAGCATCCCAATAGTATAGACTGAGCTCAGAACTATGAGGAAAAATAGTGGTTTTGGAATGTAACAGAGGACTTCGGTTTCATTTAATTGGTATTATTCATCAATGTCTATTTCTGCCTCTTGTATTGCATTAAGTTCAATAATACATGCTGAGCACACTCGTAATGCCTCCATCTCTCATCACTTTAGTACTCCCAGGCCGCTCGCGCTCATTGGCAGGTTTGCAGGTGAGCACTTAGCTACACGCTCTCTGCTCCGGTGCTCGCCGTTTCTACCGAAAGTCACATACTGCGCTGATTGCCAATAATGAGTTGCTGAGGAGAGAGGAATACATGATGGGTGATTGCTGCTAAACTCGGAGGGTACCTGTGCACCTAACTCCTGTGCTAATTGACTGCAGAATATGTAAGCTTAGTCCCAAACAGCTCGATTTGCTATTGCTGCATCTCCATTGGTAAATCCAGGTAGTATTTGACTTGACTTTATTTTATTTATTCATGCTTGCAGTGGAGCCAAGGCCCCACTGAAAAAACAGCTGAACTTTACAATGAATATTAAACAAACAAAGATAAAAAAAATTAAAAGAACAGACAGTATTTTATATAAAAAAAACATTTTCATTTTCAGGGCAACAGCAGCATGGAAACTACCGTAATTTCCGGACTATAAGCCGCTACTTTTTCCCCTCGTTCTGGTCCCTGCGGCTTATACAAGGGTGCGGCTTATTTACGGCCTGTTCTTCTCCGACACAGACGAAGAGGATTTCGGTGGTTTTAGTACGCAGGAGGAAGACGATGACACAATGATTAAAGACTGACTTTTCATATACCGGTAGGCTGGTTATTTTGATAACGTACAGGCGAGCACTTTGTATTACTTTGCACCGTTGTATTATTTGTACTCTGCACGAATGCTGTTCGCCATGTCAAAGATGTGAAAGTTTGATTGAATGATCGAAAGATTTATTGTTAATAAATGGGACGCTTTGCGTTCCCAAACAGTCATCTCTGTCCCGACAATCCCCTCCGTGGTAGCAGGAACCCCTATATACTACGGTAATTACACATCAAAACCCTGCGGCTTATAGTCGGGTGCGGCTTATATATGGAGCAATCTGTATTTTCCTCTAAATTTAGCTGGTGCGGCTTATAGTCAGGTGCGGCTTATAGTCCGGAAATTACGGTATTAGCATTCTGGTATATGACTGTATTACTTATTTAATTAGATATTATTATTATACAGTTTAATTGCAGTATGCAGGGTAGAGTTTTTAAGTCTTTGTCTTGGCTTTGGGCTCGGGTTCAGCCAGCTTATGTTGGTTCCTCAATGTCCTGGCATTGCGGCTGCCTCGTGTTGGAGGTAGCAGGTCATGCAGAGGGTGTTGCTCATCATGCATATCCCTGACCAGCTTCACTGCAGCCTCCTCTCTCCTGGTCTGGAGTGATGGTAGGGGTTGTGAGATGTTTCCAGCTCTCCTCGTAATGTTTTTACAGGCACGTTTCTGGACTCGCTCTAGCTCTGCCTGTTGTTTTTTGGAGCAGCCCACTAAGAGCACTGAGCTATATTCCAGACACGGCCTGATGAGAGTGGTGTAGATGGTAACAAGGTCGTCTGCAGGTAGTCCATGTCTCGCCATGACTGTGAGGTAGTGCAGCCGCTTGGAGGCGGTTTTTATTGCCTTTTCCATGTGTACATCTCCAGTCAGGTTTTGATCGAGGTGGTAACCCAGGTACTTTGTTTCCACGACAGGGACCTCCTGTCCCCCCAACATCAGTGCAGGAGGTTGTGATGGATTTCGGGCAAAACATATCCGGAGTTCTACCGACTTTTTCCCGTTGAGTATCATTTTCTTATTTGCTGCCCATTCATCCAGCCTTTGTGCCTCCTGGCACATCGTTGTGTCTGACATGATGTTGGATATGGGGATCGCTCTCGATAGCCCGATGTCGTCTGCATATCCGACATCAAGGGTGTCCTCAAAAACAGCATCCCGGGTGGCCATGTAAAGGAGGAAGACATATGGGGAGACAACACCCCCTTGTGGCACCCCAGATATAACTTCAATCCAGGGGCTGTGAGCTCCATTTGCCACCACTCTCTGTCTCCTTCCTGAGATGTAACTATGTAGCCAGGCTGTCAGATATGGGCACAGTCCTAGGTCCAGTATGTTTTGCATCAGGATCCCATGTTCAATTACATCAAAAGCTCTCGACATATCTGCCAACAGTACTCTCACCATCGTTGGTTTGGAATCGGTTTCGGTAAGCCAGGTGTGCATTGCCCTGGCTAGAGCCGTTGTAGTACTGTGCTTAGGCAGATATGCATATTGATTTTTACATACGTCAAGCACTGTTGGCATAAGCTTTTTCAACACAAAACGTTCTATTGTTTTCCCCACACAAGAAGTTAGTGAGATAGGACGCCAGTTTGAGATTGAGCCAGGGTCTTGGCCTTTGGGTATGGGACAGACATTTGACTCCTTCCATACATCGGGGACACACCCCTGTTGTAACATCGTCATTGTAACATCGGACAATACAAGGCTATAAATTGGCCAAAAATGGATACTTTTTCTCATGCGTTGAACCCTGCACTTTTTAAAATGCTTCATACAATTATTCAGTCAACCTATGGACTCACCCTTATCAAGATAACAAAATTCACAGAACGTAGCCCCAAAAGAGATCAACCTGGCTAGTGTTGTCCCGATACCAATATTTTGGTACCGGTACCGGTACCAAAATGTATTTCTGTACTTTTCGGTACTTTTCGAAATAAGGGGCACCACAAATAATTTAATTATTGGCTTTATTTTAACAAAAAATCTTAGGGTACATTAAACACATGTTCATTATTGCAATTTAGTCCTTAAATAAAATAGTGAACATACAACACAACTTGTCTTTTATTAGTAAGTAAACAAACAAAGGCTCTTAATTAGTCTTTTGACACATGCAGTAACGTATTGTGTCATTTTCCATTCTATTATTTTGTCAACATTATTAAGGACAAGTGGTAGAAAATGAATTATTAATCTACTTGTTCATTTACTGTTAATATCTGCTTACTTTCTCTTTTAACATGTTCTATCTACACTTCTGTTAAAATGTAATAATCACTTATTCTTCTGTTGTTTGATACTTTACATTAGTTTTGGATGATACCACAAATTTGGGTATCAATCCGATACCAAGTAGTTACAGGATCATACATTGGTCATATTCAAAGTCCTCATGTGTCCAGGGACATCTTTCCTGAGTTTATAAACATAATATAAATGAAAACAAAAACTAAATAAGATTTTGTGATGCTAAAAAATATCGATGTAACCATAGTAGTATCGATGAGATACGCTTCTGTATCTTGGTATATTACAGTGGATGTTAGGTGTAGATCCACCAATGGTGTTTGTTTATATTGTAGCGTCCCGGAAAAGTTGGTGGTGCATGAACTTCTGTATATTCTCCCAAAATGTGTTTGTCATTGTTGTTTAGTGTGGTTTCACTATATAGCACATGTTTATGACATTGTAGGCATTGTTCATACAGCCACCCTTAGTGTGACATGTATGGCTGTTGACTAAGTATGCCCTTCCATTTACTTTTGTGTAATGAGTTTTACGTCAAGATAGTAGATGTTTAATTATCGGACATAGTGATATCTTGTCTTGACTTTGTCGACTATAGATCATATTTAACACACTCGTCCTACAGGGATGATACTTGAATTAAATGTACTATGTGTCGCCATGGGGACAAGGATTATTGATTTAGAAGTAGTTACAACACTGCAAATAGACATTAGTCACTAGCTAGCTAGCCATATCTTAAAGCACCTCTTCCTGAGGGTGTTTCAGTGTTATAACTTCACCTTTAGCTTTAGTTACGACGGCGTGGCGAAGTTGGTAGAGTGGCCGTGCCAGCAATCGGAGGGTTGCTGGTTACTGGGGTTCAATCCCCGCCTTCTACCATCCTAGTCACGTCCGTTGTGTCCTTGGGCAAGACACTTCACCCTTGCTCTTGATGGGTGCTGGTTAGCGCCTTGCATGGCAGCTCCCGCCATTAGTGTGTGAATGTGTGTGTGAATGGGTGAATGTGGAAATACTGTCAAAGCGCTTTGAGTACCTTGAAGGTAGAAAAGCGCTATACATAACCCGTTTATCATTTATTAATAAGCCACAATTTGTCCGTTCTCCCTTACTGTGTCTGTCTGCCTGTAAGTACTCCGTGATGGAGTACGGGTGGGGGACCGGTAATTTTTAGAGGCGGTAGAGTACAGAATATGATTAATTAGTAGGGATGTCCGATAATGGCTTTTTGCCGATATCCGATATTCCGATATTGACCAAACCCTTAATTACCGATACCGATATCAACCGATACCGATATCAACCGATATTGATGATCTATACAGTCGTGGAATTAACACATTATTATGCCTAATTTGGACAACCAGGTATGGTGAAGATAAGGTCCTTTAAAAAAAAATAAATAAATAAGATAAATAAATTAAAAACATTTTCATATATATATATATATATATGTATATATATATATATATATATATATATATATATATATATATATATATATATATATATATATATATATATATATATATATATATATATATATATATATATATATATATATATATAAACAGTTACATAGAAACTAGTAATTAATGAAAATGAGTAAAATTAACTGTTAAAGGTTAGTACTATTACTGGACCAGCAGCACGCACAATCATGTGTGCTTACGGACTGTATCTCTTGCAGACTGTATTGATATATATTGATATATAATGTCGGAACCAGAATATTAATAACAGAAAGAAACAACCCTTTTGTGTGAATGAGTGTGAATGAGTGTAAATGGGGAGGGGGGTTTTTTGGGTTGGTGTACTAATTGTAAGTGTATCTTGTGTTTTTTATGTTGATTTAATAAAAAAAAAAAAAATATATATATATATATATATACCGATAATAAAACTCAGGGAATATGTCCCTGGACACATGAGAACCAGTGGCGTGCGGTGAGGTTAATGTCTGGTGAGGCACGACTGCATCATCACAGTCAGATTTACAAACATTTGAACCTGCAGTGCAGGTGTACCTAATGTTGTGTCCCTGCAGTCGTTCGCGGCTCCTGCAGCGTGAGCATTGTTGTTTTTGCACTTTTTGGCTTCTTGTTAAAGGCCTACTGAAACCCACTACTACCAACCACGCAGTCTGATAGTTTATATATCAATGATGAAATCTTAACATTGAAACACATGCCAATACGACCGGGTTAACTTATAAAGTGCAATTTTAAAATTCCCGCCACACTTCCGGTTGGAAAAACTCCTTTGGATATGATTTATGCGCGTGACGTCACAAAAGCAACGGAAGTGGTTGGACCCCATCGGACCCGATAGAAAAGCCTCTTGTTTTCTTCGACAAAATTCCACAGTATTCTGGACATCTGTGTTGGTGAATCTTTTGCAATTTGTTTAATGAACAATGGAGGCTGCAAAGAAGAACGTTGTAGGTGGGATCGATCGGTGTCTTAGCGGCTAAGTACAATACTTACAGCAACACAACAAGGAAAAAGAAAAAAAAATACAGATAATAAAAAAAAACGATACCGATATTTTCTGATATTACATTTTAAAGCATTTATCGGCTCTATTCATTAGTCATCATCATCAATCTTTATTGCAGACCTTAAGATCCATTAAACATAAAAAACAGAATACAAAACTTTAAAACATTAAAAACAAAACAATAAAACATAAAAACAATAAAACATAAAGCCCAAATGTCAGTTTCTGACATACAAAAATGTGTGCCAATGGTTCCACAGTCCAGATGAGTACCTGACAGAACTGCGGCCAGGGTTCGTTATCACAGAGATTATGTCATTTTCAGACTCAGATGCCCTACACATAAACTTATACATAAGGTTGCATAGCAACGCTGAGAAAGTGGGCACCCCAACACTAACAAACATCTGGCTTGCACTGGAGCTTCTTGGAATTCCCAAGAGAAGCCTCGTACAAACATTATAAGCAACCTGCAGCTTCTGAATGCTTTTCTGCTTATACTTTACCCACAGGGGGGCAGTATACAGAGGAGTGCAATAGGCTCTGAATAAGTTTATCTTTACATCATATGTACAATAATAAAAACAAATTCTCAGCATGTTGGCTTGGGCATACAGCATACGCCGCTGTCTGTATAGGTCATAATCATCACCCAATAGATCAGTAATGATGTGCCCCAGATACTTAGTTTTATCACACACACTCAGCACCTGTCCTGACAGATAGAATGAAGGAAAAGAGAGGTAATTGTCTTCTCTTGTTCTACATATCATGATGACACTCTTTTTGGCATTATATTTCACATCATATTTTAAACCATAATCCATACTTGCCAACCTTGAGACCTCCGATACCGGGAGGTGAGGGGTGGGGGGCGTGGGGCGGGGGACGTGGTTGGGTGCGTGGTTAAGGGCGTGGTTAAGAGGGGAGTATATTTACAGCTAGAATTCACCAACTCAAGTATTTCAAATATATATATATATATATGTATGTATGTATGTATGTATGTATGTATGTATGTATGTATGTATGTATGTATAAAATACTTGACTTTCAGTGAATTCTAGCTATATATATAAATATATATATATTTATATATATATATATATATATATATATATATTTATTTTATTATATATATAAATAAAATAAATACTTGAATTTTGGTGTTCATTTATTTACACATATACACACACAACACTCATCTACTCATTGTTGTACTTGAAAGTACAATGCTTTGCAGCCAGAAGCACAGCCTTTGAAGGAGCATAGGTGTGGGCAGCATCTGTGAAATTTATTTTGAAGTGAAGTGTGAATTACATTTTTATATAGCGCTTTTTCTCAAGTGACTCAAAGCGCTTTACATAATGAAACCCAATATCTAAGTTACATTTAAACCAGTGTGGGTGGCACTGGGAGCAGGTGGGTAAAGTGTCTTGCCCAAGGACACAACGGCAGTGACTAGGATGGCGGAAGCAGGGATCGAACCTGCAACCCCTCAAGTTGCTGTCACGGCCGCTCTACCAACCGAGCTATTTGCAGGAAAGGAGTGAGTTAAGGGTTGAATTGTCCTTCCTCTTTCTATTCTCTGTCACTATTTTTCTAACCATGCAGAACACCCTGTCTAAAGATGCATTGCTGTGAGGCACGCACAAAAGTGCTTTCATCAAATGCACGAGAGTGTGGAATCTTCCATCTCTCAAACTTCCTTGTCCAATTCTGGGGAAATGGCACCTATCAAATACACAGTAATGAAAACACAGTTGTTCTACTAACTGTACTGTGCTTGCTGCTTACTAAAAAAACAAAAAACACTTACCTTTCACTATTTGAGTAGCCTTTGTTCTGCCATTTGCGTACTGGCGAGCGATCTCTGAATCCGGGAACATATCCTTCACGGATTTGTTGTAGACATCCGCAAATGAGAATGGGATGTTGGTTCCAGCTATCAGCATAGCCATCTTTGTCTCGGTATATGTTACACCATCGGGTCTCCATTTTGCGAGGTGGCCCATAATACTGGGCTGTGAACGGTGCTGCGCTGCCGCCGCCATGTGCTTCGCTCTCCGTTCATGAATGAGTATATCATTTCGGCCACCGTGTTCAATGGAGAAGTCTGTTCTACAAAATGTACAGGCAACATACCCCTCCCCCTTCGAACTGTCCTGGATGAACTGAAATTCTTGTTTCCATTCGTTTTGGAACTTGCAAGCGTATTTCTTCATCTTGCTCGTCGACATGTCTGTAACTTCCTCGTTCTTCTGCTTCGTCTCCTTGTTGTGTGCGCAGTTGTGCACTCTACTCTCTAAAAGCCGTAGATGTTATGACGTCATTGGGCAGGCAAGCTGTTTATATTGTGGGAAAGCGGACGTGAGAACAAGCTGTCCCCACTCAGGTCCGCATTGAGCTGGAGGGGGCGTGGCCTCCAGCTCCGGCTGAATTCCGGGAGTTTGTCGGGAGAAAATTTCTGCCGGGAGGTTATCGGGAGATGCGCTGAATACCGGGAGTCTCTCGGTAAAATCGGGAGGGTTGGCAAGTATGCCATAATCTAGTATCGCGATACTATACTGCACTCAATTACCTATTTGGTAGACTGTACAGTAATTTGTTGTTGATCCCGTTTTAAATGGTTTCGGACATGATAATAAGGAATTAATTTCTGCCAAGTAGGAATCACTTAATTATAAATGTAATATTGTCATTGCTAGCACGTCATCAAACCTGTTTACTACCTTCTAAATACAGTTTTCAACATTATAAGCTCCCTCTACACATGAAATAACACCCTTTAGTCACCTTTAGACTCTTCTAATTCAATATACCATATTTTCTGGACTATAAGGCGCACTAAACCTCAAAACTCGACAGTGTGCCTTATAACCCGGTGCACCTAATGTAAGGAATACGTTTGGTTGAGCTTACTCACCTCAAAGCTATTTTATTTGGTACATGGTGTAATGATAAGTGTGACCAGTAGAAGGCAGTTACACATAAGAGTAAGGCTGCAGCTAACGATTATTTTTCTATTGATTAATCTATAGATTATTTTTTTCGATGAATCGGTTAATCTATAGATTATTTTTTCGATTAATCTATAGATTATTTTTCCTTTTACCGATTATTTTTTATTTTATTTTATTTAAAATGAAGATGAAAAAATAAATGTAGGCCAGTTTTTTCAAAAGGCATGGCTTTTATTTACAAAAAAAAAGAGTATGGCCACTCAGTCAACATTGACAACAACATGACAAAATATTATGTAACAATGTAAACATTTAAAACTTTTAACATTTAACAAAATTAAAAGTAGCTTATTTGCTTTTTAATGTGCAAATATAAAAGTAAACATCCAGTGCAAATCTTAATATTCTGCAATAGTATAAGCATTTCAAAAGTAAAAGTATTGCTTATTTTGCTTTAAAATTTGCAAAAATAAAGATAAACATCCAATACAAAAAAGTGCAAAACGAAATATTCTGTAACAACAGTGTAAACATTTCAACAAAAGTGAAAGTATTGCTTATTTGCTAAAATTTGCAAAAATAAAGATAAACATCCAATACAAAAAAGTGCCAATCTAAATATTCTGGAGCACTGTAAACATTAAGTATTGCTTTTAAAATGTGCAAAATAAACATCCAGTCCAACACAGTACACAATAACCAATTCTACTCATTCCAGTGAGTGACTAACAGTTGTAATGAAGAAAGGTTAGCATGTCTACGCTCAGAAGGGGTCGATGTGGCTGGAACTGAGAGGTAATTAGCCTTCACCTCAAGCCAGGACTGCGAGCGAGCTGAGCTGCAGTTTACGTTTCTAGAAGGTCAACGGGCTCATAGTGATGTTACTAGTAGTTGACTGGGAGGTGTTTATTATCATTTGGGGAGAGTCCGCTGCCTGATGCTCACCTGCTAAACACCTATCTGCTAGACGCTGAAGCGCTGACTACGCACTGCTGATTGGCTGGTAACGTTTTGAATACGCACTGCTGATTGGCTGATAATGCTTTGTGTGTACCAATCAGATGGTTGTGTGGGTGGGACAATGCTGCGTGCTGAGACAGAGGCAGAAGGAGCAAAGCAGCTTGTTAAGACTTTAGCAGCTAGAGTTAGCTTTAGCTTAGAAACTCGTTCGGTACACCCCCGTACCGAACCGAAAGCCCCGTACTGAAACGGTTCAATACAAAACACGTACCGTTACACCCCTAGCAGATACAATTGACACATTCATGTTTTTGTGTAATGATGACAACGTATGCTAACGCGGACGATTGACTAGTTGATGGTTTTCTTTTCAAATGTTCGTTCATAGCCGTTGTGCTGCTATGATAGGCCATTTCCGCTCGACAAAGTGTGCATACAACAACATTATTAGGCTGTGTATTGAAATACTCCCACACTTTTGACGACTTTTGGCTTTTTCCCCCTCGCTCGCTCAGTCTGCTTTGCGCTCCGCCATGACGGTAGTGTGACGTAAATATGCGACGCGTCGACGCACAAAAACGGTGTCGACGTATTTACGTAACCGATGACGTCGACTATGTCGACGCGTCGTTTCAGCCTTACATAAGAGATAAGTGTAGACAGCACTATGATTGCAATATGTCTCAAGTAAACAACACCAACATTTTAAATGTTCCATTGAAAATATGGAACATTACACACAGCGTTCCAAAATATATAAAAATGTTTTAGTACGACTTTGGTAAGCTATGAAGTTGCACCGCTTGAAGGATTGTCGGCGCATTAAACATAAGAGTATTATTATGGTGTGTGTATAAGGTAAGACATATTATCTGGCATTTTGTTTCGCAGTATTATGCAAAAGCAATTTTTCTTACCTTCTAGTACCTGCTGATCTGCATTTGGGATCTGCATGAGTCCTGAAAAATTGCGTCCGTCCGCAGGTCGATAAGCTTCTTCTTTTTTCTCTATCTTCTTGTTATGGGACATTCATCCTCCGCTGTTGTGTAAAGTAGTGTAAAGTTCTTACTTATATCTGTCAGTAAACTCGCCATGAAAGCGCTAAAACATACCGGTATAGTGAGTTTACATTATTCACCCAAGGATCTTTAGTTATTAGAGTTCGGTTGGACGGTTTTTCATGGGACACATTTCCGGCGGATGAGGAGATGCTGCTCCGTTATTGATGTAAGTAAAGTCTGAATGTCATTAAAACAGTTAGCTCCATCTTTTGACACTTCTTCCACTCCCGTCCTTGTACGCTACACCGCTACAACAAAGATGGCGGGGAGAAGACGCTGTCGAAGCTGAGCCACGTAAATAAGACTGCCCACAAAATGGCGCATCCTGAAGCGGCTGTCAGAAAGCGGCTTGAAGATGATCTGTTAAACATAATCTATGCAACATTTTGACCAAAGAACTACCATCACATGTTATGTAGACCACAAGTGATGTGTTTTACATTTAGAAAAAAATTATAATAATATGACTCCTTTTATGCGCTCTATAATCCGGTGCGCCTACTATATGAACAAAGATTAAAAAAATAGACCATTCATCGACAGTGCGCCTTATAATCCGGTGCGCCCTATGGTCCGGAAAATACCGTAGTAATGCTGCCTGAGGCTGAGCCAATCCCTGGTCACAAAACTGAATGTGATTGTTTTGGTCTCATCCAGTCGTCAATACTACTGTACTGTTGATATTTTTAGTTAATTTAGATTTTTTTTTGCTTGAAAATGCATAATATAGGGAAGAAAATGTATAAAAACTAAAATTTGTGAACCACCACAAGCGTCTGTGTTTCCATATGTGAAGTGAAGTGAATTATATTTATATAGCGCTTTTCTCTAGTGACTCAAAGCGCTTTTACATAGTGAAACCCAATATCTAAGTTACATTTAAACCAGTGTGTGTGGCACTGGGAGCAGGTGGGTAAAGTGTCTTGCCCAAGGACTCAACGACAGTGACTAGGATGGCGGAAGCGGGGATCAAACCTGGAACCCTCAAGTTGCTGGCCGACGGCCACTCTACCAACTGAACTATACACGCGGCTAACAGGCCAATGTACAGTATGTACAAAATAACATTGGTCCACAAAAGAAGTGGTTGGAATACTGTAGTATAATATCCTACTAGCGCCGTTTTGTTGCTGCCCTCAGTCTCCTTTTAGGAGAAAGTTTGTCTCCTCACTGAGTCATGCCAGGCGGCCTCGCTCGCTTCGGTTCCTCCCTCTGCCTGCCAGGTGTTTCTCATCTGCACTCAGTAATTGTCCTATTTCTACTCTGTTGTTTTGTTTGTGAGTCTGTTGCCTTTTATGTCACGTCCCAGTGTTCCACGTACTCCATGTACTCGTTTGCTTGCCTGACCTTTCACCCAGACTACTGCCTCACATGTTTGAATACCTAATGCCTCGGTCGGACTGATTTTCTGTGCGCTGACCCTTGTTTGGCTATTAAACATACCAGTCTTGTATCTGCCAACTCTTTCTTTGAGTACTTTTCCCCAATGTCAAGTCCTTGACACTGACTAACATCCACATGGAGACCCTCGTTCTCCTTTATTGTTGTTGTTCCATTGTGTGTCTTGTTTTGAGCGATGTGTTCAATGCAATGCGGTTTCACAGTTTCCTTTGTAGTAGATCTGACTGGAAAACCCACCTACTCGAGCTGAATCAAGCTGGCCAGTGGAGTGTAATACCAATGTTTTTGTGCATGCAGAATTTATTTTATTCACTGCAATAACACCAGTATTATAACCATCTTTGTGCATTACTGACACCTACAGGACCTGACTAGTATATTATCAACAATATTAAAATTGTAGTTTTTCCAGTTACACAGTACAGGCCAAAAGTTTGGACACACCTTCTCATTCAATGTGTTTTCTTTATTTTCATGACTATTTATTGTAGATTGTCACTGAAGGCATCAAAACTATGAATGCACACATGTGGAGTTATGTACTTAACGAAAAAAAGGTGAAATAAGTGAAAACATGTTTTATTTGCATCCTCGCTCATCCATGCGGACTGGATGCTGGCCGAGAGTTGGTGGGCGGCCGAGGGTGGAGTTGGCTTCCTTGGTTGCTTTGTTGGGTCTGCTCCTGTTTCTGGCCATGCTACTACCCTCACCCCAGCAGACGATGGGCGTGGAACACCGCAAAGGCCATCACAGTGTATGTGGATGTTGAAATTATGTTTTTATTTGGTTGCTTGTCTATGCATGGTGCAATCGTGTGTGCGCAATGTATATTATTGGTTAATAATTTTTTTATTTACATTTTTTTTTGTTTTTTTTGTTTCACTTTTGTGACTGTGTGTAGAAGTGGCACTGCTCGAGTGGCAGCTGGTTGCATCAGCTCTGCTCTTTTAATGTCTTTAATGCATACTTGCCAACCCTCCCGAATTTTCCGGGAGACTCCCGAATTTCAGTGCCTCTCCCAAAAATCTCCCAGGACAACCGTTCTCCCGAATTTCTCCCGAATTTCTCCCGATTTCCAGCCTGACTTAAGGCACGCCCCCTCCAGGTCCATGCGGACCTGAGTGAGGACAGCCTGTCGTCACGTCCGCTTTTCCTCCCAGTCACGTTATAACATCTACGGCTTTTGGAGAGTGCACAACTGCACACACAACAAGAAGGAGACGAAGCAGAAGAACGAAGAAGAGGCAGTCATGGCGATGACAAGTGACAGAGAATAGAACGAGGATGGACAATTCAACCCTAAACTCACTCCTTTCCTGCAAATTACATTTCACAGATGCTGCCCATACCTATGCTCCTTCAAAGGCCGTGCTACTGGCTGCAAATCATTGCACTTTCAAATACAACAATAAGTAGAGTAGTGCTATGTGTGTGTATATGTGTGAATACATGAACACTGAAATTCAAGTATTTATTTTATATATATATATATATATATATATATATATATATATATATATATATATATATATATATATATATATATGAGAAATACTTGAATTTCAGTGAATTCTAGCTATAAATATACTCCTCCCCCCTTAACCCCGGCCCCGACCACCTCAACCCCCCCAAAATCTCCCGAATTCGGAATTCTCAATGTTGGCAAGTATGCTTTAATGTTCTTCGTGTTCTTTGATGTTTCCCTCTTACACACATATTTATGTGTGCTATGGCTATGAGTTTTTTTTCCCCCTTGGGCCCAGACTTAGACTGATTTTATTTTTCTCCCCCCCACCCCCTCCCCAGTGTTTACCTGTTTCTCACCTTTTTTGTAAGGGGCACAGGAAGTTGGCAGACCCATCAGCAATCCTGTTCTGTCTCCCTGTAATGTTTGTCTGCTCTTGAATAGGATTGTGCTGAAAACCTTGAATTTCCCCCCGGGGATGATTAAAGTACTTCTGATTCTGATTCTGATTATATTCTACTTTCTTCAAAATAGCCACCCTTTGCTCCGATTACTGCTTTGCACACTCTTGGCATTCTCTGGATGAACTTCAAGAGGTAGTCACTTCACTTCACAGGTGTGCTTGAAGCTCGTAAAGATAATGCCAAGAGTGTGCAAAGCATTAATCGGAGCAAAGGGTGGCTATTTTGAAGAAACTAGAATATAAAACATGTTACTTAACCTTTTTTTTTGTTAAGTACATAACTCCACATGTGTTCATTCATAGTTTTGATGCCTTCAGTGACAATCTACAATGTAAATAGTCACGAAAATACAGAAAACGCATTTTGGCCTGTACTGTACGTATAATAATAATACATTTATAGCACCTTTCTTGGTACTCAAAATAACATTTACAGTGCACTTACACTTTTTCTATTTTCCTTATATGTTGTATGTATTAGATCCGCTAGTAGTTGGCAATAAACCACTGTCTTGCATTGGTTTTATGCACTCAGCAGAGGGTCTTTTCTCCCTAAATGATGACTTGTCAGGTGTTAAAGCCATATTAATAAAGTTATTTTCTCATCCTTTTTTTATATTTGTTTATAAATCTACATCCTAAAAGTTAAATGCTGAACCATTAAAGGTCATTGCCAGTTAGGCTAGTTTTAGCTCGTTAACTCTAAAGGATACATAAGTCACATTAGTGCTGGCCATCTTACAAACATACGGTTTCATTCACTGATTTCCCCATCATCTGTCGCTCTGGCCCATATTCTCTAAATGAGACACTTGCTTAACACCATCCATCACTAAGATCTGGCTAATTTGTTCCTTTGTTTTATCAGGAAATGACGAGTGGAACATTGAACGGTTTAAAACATGATATGCTTATGAATGTTAATTGAAATAATCAGTCTCGCTACAGTGTATTTAAATGGACTGTCGGTGATAGAGAGAGGACCCACAAAGGCATATTTCTCTTTTTGCACGGCAACCATCAAGGTGGCGAATGCCATTAAGCCTTATTAACGTTTCATTGCAGTGATAAAAGCAAATGACAGCTTTTCTCAAAAGTGAGGCAATGTGAGAAGACTACACGTTATCTGTTTCCAAGGGAATAGCAGTTGAATGTGTTGTGGGGTTTAAAAAAATATATTCATTTGATCACACTGGTTGGTTGTTATCTGAGGCAGAAGAGACGGCGTGGCGAAGTTGATAGAGTGGCTGTGCCAGCAATCGGAGTGTTGCTGGTTACTGGGGTTCAATTCCCACCTTCTACCTTCCTAGTCACGTCCGTTGTGTCCTAGGGCAAGACCCTTTGCCTCTGATGGCTGCTGGTTAGCGCCTTGCATGGCAGCTCCCGCCATCAGTGTGTGAATGTGTGTGTGAATGGGTAAATGTGGAAATACTGTCAAAGCGCTTTGAGTACCTTGAAGGTAGAAAAGCGCTATACAAGTATAACCCATTTATCATTTAATTATTTAAGAGAGGGGGTTGGGGCTGTCAAAGCTGCCAGTACAAACACATAGGATAGAATAGAATAGAGTTTGATTGTCATTATTACAGTGAACAGGTTCAAAGAACAACAAAATTGGAGCAGATCCCCTAAGGCAGTGTTTTTTTTATTAAATCAACATAAAAAACACAATATATACATCCATCCATCCATTTTCTACCGCTTATTTCCTTCGGGGTCGCGGGGGACGCTGGAGCCTATCTCAGCTACAATCGGGCGGAAGGCGGGGTACACCCTGGACATACATCAATATAGATCAATACAGTCTGCAAGCACACATGATTGTATTTCATTATGACAAAAAAATAAATAAAAATAAATAACATAACCCCCCCCCTCCGGTCTGTGGGACAAATTTTCAAGCGTTGACTGGTCCGCAGCTACAAAAAGGTTGGGGACCACTGCCCTAAGGTGCATACACAATAATTTAGTAATATAAATAGCAAAAAAAGATTAAAAAAAAGTATTTATTTATGTATATATCCACACACACGCACATATCCATACATATGCATATATATACATATACACATATAAGATTATTGCACATTATAGTCCGAAAAAATAAAAAGACATGACACATGAGGACATGACGGACACATTGTGCTCACTCAGTGCCTGTTAAATGCTACTATAGCTCTTGGGTGAAAACTGTTTTTTAGTCTATTTGTGCCCGCTTTTAGCACCCTATAGTGTCTGCCCGAGGGTAGCAGTTCTAGGTGGCAGTACCCGGGGTGGAATGGGTCTTTCAGGATGCTCTGTGCTTTCTGTACAGGTCAGCCAGGGAGGGGAGGGGGCATCCGATGATCTTCTGGGCGGTCTTTACGACCCTCTGGAGCGCCTCTCTCTCTGCGGCCGTGCAGCTGCTGAACCACATACAGATGCAGTAGGTCAGGATGCTCTCAATAGAGCACCGGTAGAAGGACACCAGCAGTTCCTGTGAGAGGTGGTTGTTCCTGAGTATTCTTAGGAAGTGCAGTCTCTGGTGTGCCTTCTTGATAGTAGCCGTGGTGTTGGTGCTCCAGGTTAGGTCGTCGTCCAGGTGGACTCCCAGGAAGCGGAAGTCGGAGGCCCTCTCCACGCAGTCACCGCTGATGACCAGGGGCAGGATGTCCGTTTTTTTCCTCCTGAAGTCTATGACCAGCTCTTTGGTCTTGGAGGTGTTCAGGGCCAGGTTGTTTACTGTGCACCACTCCAACAGCTTCTCCACCTCGTCCCGATATGCAGCCTCGTCTCCCCCCGAGATGAGCCCCACTACGGTGGTGTCATCCGCAAATTTGATGACGGAGTTGCTGAAATGGGCAGGTGTGCAGAGGGAGTAGAGTAAGGGGGCTCAGCACGCAGCCTTGTGGAGAGCCGTTGTTGAGGTATAGGCTCGATGACATGTGGCGGCCCAACTGCACCCTCTGGGGGTGGTTGGATAAGAAGTCCTTAATCCACATGCAGATGGAGTTCGATAGACCCAGGTCTCACAGTTTGGACACCAGTCTATGAGGTATTATGGTGTTAAATGCCGAACTATAATCCACAAAAAGCAGCCGCACGTAGCTCCCCCGGTCTCCAGGTGACCCAGAGAGGAGTGTAGGGCTGTGGCGATGGCGTCCTCTGTGGACCTGTTGGCTCTGTAGGAAAGCTGGTGTGGATCTAGCTCAGGAGGGAGGACTGAGGTGATATGGGTCCGTGCCAGCTTCTCGAAGCACTTCATGGCTATAGGTGTAAGTGCAACTGGACGGTAGTCATTCAGGCAGCTGATGGAGTTCTTCTTCGGCACCGGGATTATTGTGGAGGTCTTCAGGCATGATGAGATGACGGCCTGAGAGAGGGACTGGGTGAAGATCTTAGTAAATACCCCAGCCAGCTGGTCTGCACAGTCCCTCAGTATCTGTCCCGGGACCCCAACTGGGCCCTTAGCCTTCCTTGGGTTCACCGCCCTCAGTGTGCGCCTCACCTCATGCTCCTCCAGTATAAGGGTACGGCTGCTGTGGGTGTTAGGTGGGGGTGTTGTGACGGCCGCAGGTGTCTTTCTCTCGAATCGGGCGAAGAAGCTGTTTAACTCCCCCACTCAAGAGGCAACGCCGTCAGCCGAGTGGTTACTGGGTCTGAAGTTGGTCATGTGTTGTATTCCTTTCCATACCTCCTTGGTGTTGTTGCTCTCAAGGCGGTCTTCCATTTTCCTCCTGTGCTCGGCTTTTGCCTCTCTGATACCTCTCTTCAGATTGGCTCTGGCAGCATTGCAGAGTGCCTGGTCCTGCGCTTTGAAGGCACTGTCTCTCTCTTTGAGTAAGCCCTGCACTTTTTTTGTCATCCAGGGCTTCCTGTTGGGGTAGACCTGGATGCGCTTGTCCACTGTGACAGTGTCTATGCAGTGTTTGATGTACCCCAGGACCGCTGCTGTGTACTGCTCCAAGTCTGAATTTTCAAAAACTAACCAGTCTGTTGTTTCAAAGCAGTCCCGCAGCTGTTCCGTGGCTCCCTCCAGCAATGTTTTGACCGTTTTGGTTGTGATAGAAGCACTTCTCCTTATTTGGTATGTGAACTGGTAACAGGAGCAGGGACTTGTGGTCAGACTTGCCTAGTTGAAGTAGTTGTTTGGCTCTATATCCATTTTTTATGTTGGAATAGACTTTGTCCAGTGTGTTAGCTCCCCTCGTAGCACACTTCACATGCTGGTGTAGTTTAGGGAGCACCTTTTTCAGGTCGGCATGATTATAATCTATGACGTGGACTGCGTCGGGATATTTGCTCTGTTGTGCACTGATTGTATCGTGCAGCAGAGCTGAGCAGAGCAGCTTTATTTGTCCATTCTTAACATGTACAAGACACATAAGAACTGAAATTACATTTTCGGCACAATCCCGCTAACGGGACCGCCAACGGATCAGCCACTTAGGGCCGTGCTAGCGTTAGCATCGGGAGCTATATACACGTTAGTGATCAGGACAGCAGAATGCTCCCTGGCTAGATGAAAGGGTCGGCATTTAACTGTAATATATTCCAGATCTTGGGAACAGTGGCTGTTTACTACCTTGGAATCTGAAGTCCAGTTGTTGTTTAGGTAGGTTAACAATCCACCCCCACGCCGCTTGCCGGTAGCCTCTGCGTTTCTGTCCTGTCTGTGTGTTGTGTGACCGGTTAGCTCCATGCTAACGTCTGGGATTGAGGACGTTAGCCAGGTTTCCAAAGACAATAGAGCGCAGCTGTCCATCACAGTGTTTTGTGCTATACACAGAGCCTCACCTCGTCCATCTTATCCTCTTCCCCATTAGGAGCGAGCAATCTCGCATTAGACAGGAATAGACTTTGAATCCCTGGTCTGTTTGGGTTCATCTTTAGACTGGCTAACAAGCCACCCCTTCGGCCGCGGCGTCTTCGCCTCCGCCTCCGCCTCCGCCTTGCCGAGAACGGTAGCCGCGGTGCTCCAGCGCTACTTGCTATCTCCTCGGGATGTTGTGTCGGCTCGTAAAATCCACCGAAATAGCCTGCTCAGACCGCAATTCAATCATGCCGAGGAATGTCACCGTTTGTGCCAACACAACAACATTAGGCAATATTAACCACTTGTTTACCTAAACTTAAACTATGATGATTTTAATCTACATAATCTACATACATACAATACAAGTATTGAATATGCTTTGGTGTAAATTTTGCATATATTATGCTTCACAGTCACGTTTATAACCAGTTCTTTGAGTCGGCCGGCAAGCTATTAGTGTGTGGAGGCGTTCCCAGATTGCAAATGAAACCATGCCCTATCCTCTCCAAAAGAATCAGAATGTACACTATATTGCCAAAAGTACTGCCTTGACTCACATATGAACTTGAAGTGCCATCCCATTCCTAACCCATAGGGTTCAATATGATGTCGGTCCACCTTTTGCAGCTATTATAGCTTCAACTCTTCTGGGAAGGCTGTCCAAAATGTTGCAGAGTGTGTTTATAAGATTTCTCCACCATTCTTCCAAAAGCACATTGGTGAGGTCACACACTGATGTTGGTCGAGAAGGCCTGGCTCTCAGTCTCCGTTCTAATTCATCCCGAAGGTGTTCTATAGGGTTTAGGTCAGGACTCTGTGCAGGCCAGTCAAGTTCATCCACACCAGGCTCTGTCATCCATGTCTTTATGGACCTTGCTTTGTGCACTGCTGCACAGTCATGTTGGAAGAGGAAGGGGCCCGCTCCAAACTGTTACCACAAGGTTGGGAGCATGGAATTGTCCAAAATGTTTTGGTATTCTGGAGCATTCAAAATTCCTTTCACTGGAACTAACGGGCCAAGCCCAACTCCTGAAAAACAACCCCACACCATAATTCCTCCTCCACCAAATTTCACACTCGGCACAATGCAGTCTGAAATGTACCGTTCTCCTGGCAACCTCCAAACCCAGACTCGTTCATCAGATTGACAGACGGAAAAGTGTGATTCATCACTCCACTGCTCTAGAGTCCAGTGGCGACGTGCTTTACACCACTGCATATGACACTTTGCATTGGACTTGGTGATGTATGGCTTAGATGCAGCTGCTCAGCCATGGAATCCCATTCCATGAAGCTCTCTGCGTACTGTACGTGGGCTAATTGGAAGGTCACATGAAGTTTGGAGCTGTGTAGCAACTGACTGTGCAGAAAGTCGGCGACCTCTTTGCACTATGCGCTTCAGCATCCGCTGACCCCTCTCTGTCAGTTTACGTGGCCTATCACTTGGTGGCTGAGTTGCTGTTGTTCCCAAACGCTTCCATTTTCTTATACTAAAGCCGACAGTTGACTTTGGAATATTTAGGAGCGAGGAAATTTCCCGACTGGATTTATTGCACAGGTGGCATCCTATGACAGTTCCGCACTGGAAATCACTGAGCGCGGCCCATTCTTTCACAAATATTTGTAGAAACAGTCTCCATGCCTAAGTGCTTGATTTCATACACCTGTGGCCGTGCCAAGTGATTAGGACACCTGATTCTGATCATTTGGGTGGGTGGCCAAATACTTTTTCGCAATATAGTGTGTCTTTTAAAAATGTACATTGTTTACATTTTCTATCTCTACTGCTATTTTTGTTTCAGACACAGCCAAAAATAAACTTAATAAACAGTATATGGCTTTACCCAGTCACTACATTAGGTATAAATAATCCGCATGTCACTCATCGATTGTTTTATCGCAGGGGTCTCAAACTCAATTTACTTGGGGGCCACTGGATGCAGAAACTGGGTGAGGCTGGGCCGCAAGAAAAGATTTCTTAAAAAAAATCTAACATGCACTTTTTAATGAATTCACCTTCTTTGAATGGCTTTCCCGCCCTAGCAACCATCTCACTCACCATGTAGCTAGCTTTGACTGCTGCATCGCTCTTTTCGGTTGCTTTCTTGACGAAATCTTGTTGCCTCAGTAGACTGGTTTTAAAATTTGCAACCCGGTTCACTCTCTCATCTCCCTGGTATTTTGCATACTCCTCAGCATGTCTAGTTGTATAATGACGTTTCAAATTGTATTGCTTGTGCACCGCAACTTTCTCTGTATCAACTACAGAAAAGAGCTATAATGATTATTCATAAAGTAGATTACTTAGGACACACTAACATATTTTTTTATTAATTCTGGTTTATTGAAATTACAGGAGCTAGTAAAGTTACAGACATTATGTGTCATGTTTAAGGCTAAAAGTAAAACATTACCAGCAAATTTACAAAAAATGTTTGTCATCACTTCTGAGAATACAGAACATAGAAGAAAAGGTAATTTCCAACATCAGTATTCAAGGACAACTTTAAAACAAATGTGCATCAGTGGTGGGGGTTCAACTATGGAATTCTCTTTACAATGAGATAGAAGATTGTAAAAATATATTCCAAATGAAAAAATATATAAAGACAGAACAATAAAATCATATGGACATCCATAAGTGTTTACATTTTGCTTTATATTTATTATTTTACTTATTTTTTTCCCGGTTTTGTATTTGTTTTATATCATCCCGTGAGGTGTATATTACTTATTTTGTTTTTTTTGTTCGGTTTGTACATCATGAAGTTTTGCACTTCTTGTGTTTTTTTGTTTGTTTTCGTTATATTTGGATGTAATTGTTGGTTTATATGATATCATTAAGTAAGACTACGTATTATGTTGAAGGGGCAGAAAAATATCAGATTTTTATTCATCCTGCTCCTTCTCAGGCATTGGAGTGTAAATGTATAATTGAATAATTGAGGAATAATTGTCTATCGATCAAAGATGCACATCAATGAAAGAGATAAATAAAAATGAAATGAAGCTTTATCCAAATTATATGCTCTCTTATCAAAAATAGATAACACAATAAGTATCCCAACTTCCAAATGGCACTCAGACGTATCCACAAGCCTTGACCCAGAATTCTGGAAACAAATATGCCTCAATACTTCTCGTTTGATTAAGAATCCGAATTTACGACTGATTCAGCTCAAAATACTTTACAGAATACATTACACCGGTCTAAGAATGTATAAAATGGGTTTAGCCGACTCTAACATTTGTGTACACTGCTCAGATAATAAGGTAGATAACTACTTACACTCAATGTGGTCCTGTGCTCCCGTGAGTAACTTTTGGCTTGGAGTGTGCGCGAACCTATCATTAGCGTTAGAGATTCCTATTCCCATCTCCCCCGCACTCTGCCTGTTGGGTGATCTCTCCGCAACTGACTTTGATATAAACAAAACATACCTCCTTATAAATGCAATAGGCATCGCCAAGAAAACTATTCTCATGAATTGGAAATCAAAAAATAATTGATGTATAAACATTTACAAAAACATTTTATTAGATTATGTAGTTATGGAAAGAATGTCTGCTGAATCAAAACAACAACTGACAGAATTCAGATCTCTTTGGGCACCGCTAATTGATTTCCTGACCTGATTCCCATGGGGGCCGGGGCTGGGGCTCTGTCCCGGGGGTCTTGCTCCGTGGGTGGGGGGTCGTGGGTGCCGGGGGGGCCGTGTGCCGCGGGGTCGGGTGGGCCTGGGGTATGTTCCCTGGTGCCGGCCTGGCGGGCCGATCCGTGAGTGGTCTGGGGGCTGGGGGTGGATGGGGGTGCCTGGGCGGGGGTTGGGGTGCGGGTGGAGCTGTTGGGGGCGGCCGCCTTGGGTTGGGTGGGGGGCTTCCCCTCTCGTGGGTGGTTGGGTGGGGGGTTGCGCCCGTGGGGCCGGGGCCTTGCCGCTGTCGGGCGGGGGTCGGCTCGTGCCCCTCTGGCTTCGGGTGTCCGTGGGCTTCCTCCTTCCCCTGGGGCGCGGGGCGGGGTCTGCCCGGGGTCGCCCTACGCTGCGGCTGTGCGGGCCCGCCTGCTGCCGGGTTGGGGGGGCTGCTTGCCTCCCTTGTTGGGGCCCCGGTGGTGCTGCCCGACTGCCCTGCGGGGGTCTCCCTCCTGTGTTTTACTCCGCCCTTATTTATTTATTAATTGTATTTATATATATACTTATATATATATATTTTTTAAAATTATCTATTTAATACATTTTATTTATTCTGTTAAATTATATATGTGTATATATAAGTGCGTGTGCGTGTGTGTGTGTGTGTGTGTGTGTGTGTGTGCGTGTGTGTGTGCGTGTGTGTGTGTGTGTGTGTGTGTGTGTGTGTACGTTTGTATGTATGTATGGTGGAATCTGTGTGTATGTATGTAGGTACATGTGTGTGTGTCGCTGCCCCGGTGTGCATTGCTGATCGCGGCACCAGGCCTGCAGAGATGCCATGGCATGCCGGCTGTGGGCGTGGGGCTGGGCCCTTATGGCTTTTTGCTGGATGGGGTGCCTGGTGGGTGGTGGGCGGGGGGGGCCTGGACGTGCGGGTATGGCTGCGGGGTTTGGTGGCGCTGGACACTGTTGGCAACCAGTATGTATATTTCTGGGGGTACGTTCTGGGCCTGCCTGTCGGGTGGGGGTCGGCGCCTCAGGCTACTGCATCCGGACTGCGTGTCTGGAGCTCCTGGGTCCCACTGTCCATCCCTTCCGGGTGCCCGTCTTGGTTGGGGCCTGCTGGGTCTGGTCCCTGCGTCTACTGTGGTAGCTTGGTGCTGCAGGGTATTCCGAGGTGCTGCGATTCGGCCAGTTGTTGGGGTAGCGTGTCAGCATGTCTGTGATCTTCTTTTAATTCTTTTTTCATTTTTTTTATTTTTTTTATTTTTATAAATAGATTTAATTATTTATTTATTCTTATTATTTTTTTAAATATATGTTATTAATATTATTATTATTATTATTATTATGTATTTATTTATTTTATTTATTTAATTCCCCTACCTCAGGGGGGGGGACTCGGCGGGGCGGTTGCTGGTTGTTCCATCTCCATCGTTGGGGTCCCTGCGGGTGGGGTGGGTGGTTCCTGTGGCCCCGTGCTGGGTGGTCCTGTGGCGGCCGGCTTGGGTGGGGTGGCCGTGGGCTGGCCTCGCCGCGCTCTCCGGGGGTGGGGGGGGGGGTGGGGGCCTCGTGGGGGCCCTGTTGCCGGTGGGGTGGGGGCGGTCTTCCCGTCCGGTTGCGGGGGGTCTCCGGGCCCCTCGGGCGGGGAGTGCCGCCTTTCTGCCCGTGTGGGGTGTGGTCTCTCGCTGGCTTGGGGTCTGGCTGCCCCCTGCTTTTCTCGTGCCTTGTCCTCTGCCGGGTGCGTCTGTCTGCGGCCTGCTGCTGGCCCTTGTGGGCGGCACGGTGGGCCAGGCTCTGGGGTTCCTGTCGCTGTCTGGCTTGGCTGGGTGGGGGCGGTGGCCCCTGGTTCCCTGGGCACCACACCTACTGTTTGTGGGATGGGCTCTCGGGGAGGCTGGGGCCGTACTCTGGCTCCCGCACACACTGGGAGTCAAATGTATCGTACATGCAAATTCACATATACTCACACACATACATACAGACATACATAGGTACCTACGCTCCCACATACATATACAAATAAATACAGTACATATTTACACACTCAAAGTTCGTACATCCACACGCACATTCATTATACAAACATACTGTATACACATACTGTACATATACATTCACTGTAAAAACATACATATACACATACTGTACATATACACTCACTGTACAAACACACACATACACATACTACACATATACATTCACTGTACAAACACACACAAACATATACTGTACATATACATTCACTGTACAAACACACATATACACATACTGTACATATACATTCACTGTTCAAACACACATACTGTATACACATACTGTACATATACATTCGCTGTACACACATATACACATTCTGTACATATACATTCACTGTACAAGCACACATATACACATACTGTACATATACAAGTACATATGCACACATACACTCATGCACATTATCACGTTTCATCAAACATATATTAACGTTGTTGCCCTAGGGTAAACTGGGTATAAAACATGGCACACTGACAAAGCTTAACCTAACGTTACTATAACAATCTACAAGGTTAATGTAGGTTGCTTCTCTTTCTTCCCCTCCATTTTTCTGCATTCTTTCGTATATCAAGTTATCATTACGTATATGTATTGTTGCATTTGAACAATTGTATTGTTGATAATAAAGGTAAAGTACTGGTATTGTTTATTATCAATAGCACTATTTCTATTGGTATTCATATTGCTCCATTTTTAGTGTAATAATGCTCATTGTCATTTCTGTATTTTTTATTTTATTTTCGCTAACTGCTTATTTGCTATTACTTTTACCATCATATTTGTACATGTCGTATTTGCTGATGTTGCTCTGTTGTGTTTGCTGTTGTTGTTTTTGTCTCTGTCTAATCCCCCTCTTGTCCCCACAATTCCCCCCTCTGTCTTCCTTTTTCTCTCTTTCTATCCCCTCCTGCTCCGGCCCGGCTGCACCAAATGATAATATAAATACATTTAATAAAGTCAAAATACAAGTAAGGCAACAAGAGAAGTATCCTACACTTCTCTTTTGTAAAGTAAATCTGAACAGCCGATATGGGCATCTACATCTGCTATATGATTTGCCCGTGAAGATGGGCAGGACATTATAAAAAAAAATAAAAAATAAAAAAATGAAATGAAATGAAATAAGACACGTCGGGGTGCCCCTTGTGCTCAACAAAGAAATTCTGCATCAAAAATCGTCTTTGTCTGGAGCCAACGGGAGGGGGAGGGGGGGGGACAGGACGGCTCGCCGTGGAGTTTACAGTTACGGTAGCACAATTAGCCCCGAACAGGCTAACATCCCCACTAACGTGGGGGTCCAGTGCACCACACTTTTGTATTGTCGCTCGCTCCTTCGGCGGAGTGCTTTGGAATATCTGATAGTATATATCTGTATCATGAATCAATTTAAGTGGACCCTGACTTAAACAAGTTGAAAAACTTATTTGGGTGTTACCATTTAGTGGTCAATTGTATGGAATATGTACTTCCTTGTGCAACCTACTAATCAGAATCAGAATCAGAATAGTTTTATTGCCATTGTTTGAGAACGGGTTCACAAACTAGGAATTTTTCTTGGTGCAAACGTGCAACATAAAAACATATAACACATATTTGGTAATAAAAAGAGCTGTAACTGAGCTATCAGATAGACTTAGAAGGAATTCAAGGAATTCAAGGAGCTGCTGTTAGGAGTTATTGTTCATTTGCCTGATGGCCGAGGGGAAAAAACTGTTCAGATGGCGGGAGGTGTGGGTCTGGATGGAGCGTAGTCTCCTGCCTTAGGGGAGAGGGGAGAATAGCATGTGTCCAGGGTGAGAAGAGTCAGCTGTGATCCGACCCACACGCCTCCTGGTCCTGGAGGAGAACAAGTCCTGGAGGGATGGGAGCTTGCAGCCAATCACCTTCTCAGCAGCACGTACGATGCGCTGCAGTCTATTCTTATCCTGGACTGTGGCGCCGGGGAACCACACTGTGATGGAGGAGGTCAGGATGGACTCTATGATGGCTGAGTAAAACTGCACCAGCATCTCGGTCGGCACCTTAAGTTTCCTCAGCTGCCGCAGGAAGTACATCCTCTGCTGGGCCTTCTTGATGAGGGAGCTGATGGTCAGCTCCCACTTGAGGTCCTGGGTGATGATGGTGCCCAAGAAACGGAAGGAGTCCACAATGGGGGTGGGAGAGTCAATCAGGGTGAGGGGGGATGGTGGGCCTGTGACTTTCCTGAAGTCCATGATCATCTCCACTGTTTTCTGGGCGTTCAGCTCCAGGTTGTTGAGGCTGCACCAGGACGTCAGCCGGCCCACCTCTCTCCTGTAGGCGGACTCATCGCCATTCGAGATGAGCCCGATGAGGGTGGTGTCATCCGCAAACTTGAGCAGTTTTACGGATTGGTGACTGGAGGTGCAGCAGTTTGTATACAGGGAGAAGAGCCAGGGGGAGAGTACACAACCCTGAGGAGTACCAGTGTTTGTGGTTCGGCTGTCCGAGACAATCTTCCCCAGCGGTACGTGCTGTCTTCGGTCTGTCAGGAAGTCATTAATCCAACTGCAGAGGGAGTCGGGCACGCTGAGCTGGTAGAGCTTGTCTCGTAGCAGTCCAGGGAGGATGGTGTTGAAGGCAGAGCTGAAGTCCACAAACAGGATCCTAGCGTAGGTTCCTGGGGAGTCCAGATGCTCCAGGATGAAGTGGAGGGCCAGGTTCACTGCATCATCCACAGACCTGTTGGCTCTGTAGGCGAACTGCAGTGGGTCCAGGAGGGGGGCGGTGATGTCCTTGAGGTGGGGCAGGACCAAGCGCTCAAAGGACTTCATGACCACAGACGTCAGCGCGACCGGCCTGTAGTCATTTAGTCCTGTGATCCGTGCTTTCTTGGGGACAGGGACAATGGTAGAGGTCTTAAAGCAGGACGGCACGCAGCATAGCTCCAGAGAGGTGTTAAAAATGTCAGTGAAGACAGGAGCCAGCTGGTCCGCACAGTGTCTGAGAGTGGAGGGGGAGACACCATCCGGCCCGGGGGCCTTCCGCGTATTAAGCTTCAAGAACTGCCGGCGTACATCCTCTTCTTTGATGGAGAGGGTCTTTACAGTCTTATGATGTTTTTGGAGTCCTGTGATGTCATTGGAGTCCTTTGAGTCCTTTAACTCCTTTAATGAAGTGCTGGCATTGGTGGGGAGTGTGATGGTGGGGGGTGCATAGCTTTGATGAGCTGAAGGCCGTTCATGACGACAGTAATGTGTGTTGAGGCAATGAGCGAGAGTCCGGTCATTCAGGGCCTGGGGGTTTTGGGCTTATAGTTCGTAAGGGCCCTTAGACCTCTCCAAACTGCCGCAGAATCATTGGAGCGGAACTGTTCCTGTAGACGGTTAGAGTACACAGATTTAGCTTTCTCCACTTCCCTGGTGAAGTGGTACTTCGCTTCTCTGTATGTACTTCGGTCCCCGCTTCTCCACGCAGCCTACTTCTTCTTGCGCAGCTGTCGGAGCTTGGGTGTGAACCAGGGCTGGTCGTTGTTATAACAAACCCTGGTGCGCGTTGGAATGATGCGCGCCTCATTGAACTGTATGTATGAGGTCACAGTGTCCGTATACTCTTCCAGATTGTTTGTGGCCGCTCCAATTGCCTCCCAGTCTGTCGTTTCCTAACAAGCACGCAACTCGTCCACAGACTCGGCGGTGAAACACTTAATGTTCCTCATAACAGGTTTAGCCAGTTTCAGTCTCTGTCTGTATGAAGGGATTAAGTGCACCATCACGTGATCTGATAGTCCAAGAGCAGCGCGCGGGACTGCATGAAAAACCTTGCTCAATGTAGTGTAGCAGTGATCTCTGGTCGGGCATTTAATAAACTGTCTATACTTTGGTAATTCCTGGCTCAAATTTCCCTTGTTAAAGTCACCAAGCATGATAACAAGAGAGTCAGGAAAAGACCGTTCCACATGTAAGATCTGTCCTGCGAGCGCGCGCTGAGCGTCACGCACGTCCGCGCCGGGCGGGATGTAAACAGCCACGAGAATGAATGAAACAATCTCACGCGGTGAGTAAAAGAGCTTACAGTGGATGAAAAAATATTCCAATATAAAATAATAAAAGTCTCAATCAAAGGGCTCATCTTCCCCACCCGGACTGTTTACAGCGGGGGCGGGAGCGAGCAGGCGGGCGAGCGAGGAAGGCAGGGAGGGAGGGAAGAAGAGCGTGTGCGGGTGTCGTGGAAAAGCGGCAAAATGTTTCTCTGCTTGCATCACGCAAGTGACGTCAATGCCTACTTGCCAACCTTGAGACCTACGATGTCGGGAGATGGGGGGGAGGTTGAGGTGTGTGTTTTTGTAGCCCGGAAAAGTTAGGGCTGCAAAGGCTTCTGGGTATTTGTTCTGTTGTGTTTATGTTGTGTTACGGTGCAGATGTTCTCCCGAAATGTGTTTGTCATTCTTGTTTGGTGTGGGTTCACAGTGTGGCACATATTTGTAACAGTGTTAAAAAATAAATAAAATAAAGTATGACCACCCTCAGTGTATGTCAAGTATGTCTTGCAATAACTTGCATGACTCTGCAAAAGCCTCACACAACGTGTGTCTGAGCAAGTACGCTGTTTGTATGGACAAAAAGGTGATGCGGTGATGGTTTCTGGAGGACACTAAAGGCATCGCCATCATGGCATCCTCGATATTGTCGAGAGCCTCATACCACACTGTGATTGGTAGATTCCATCAGCATACCACACTGTGATTGGTAGATTCCATCAGCATACCACACTGTGATTGGTAGATTCCATCAGCTCCGCACACAACGCTGTTAAGTGCCATTCATTCAAAACTCGTGGGCCGCACTAACATTAAACTGTCATATTAAGGCGGGGGCCGCACAATAACGTCTCGCGGGCCGCAATTGGCCCGCGGGCCGCATGTTTGAGACCCCTGTTTTATCGGCATGCCAAGATTAGATGAAAATAATACATGATCCCACTTTTTTTAAAGGCCTACTGAAGCCCGTGTTATAATATGCACTGTCGAGTGTTGAGAAAATTAATGGATTTTAAGTGCGCCTTATAGTCCGAAAATGATGGTAGATTTATGAAGATAGTGTACAGTAATGTATTCCTTTGATGCTGCACATGAGACTGTTATAAAGTACTTTTAGAAATTTCACTGGCAACATGTCGTTTTGTGTCTGTAGCCGTGTTCCTGTGCAGTCTCCAACAGAATGTTGCATCACCAAGAACCGCAATTGTGCATTTTATCCACTTACACATATACACTACAACTCCGCACTTGTCCAGAAAGACACGGCACAACACGAGCCGACCTATGTGAGTTACATTTATAACATTGCACACGCCTTAGCAACAAAATCATGTTAGGTTGCATATTCGCTGGATAAAAAACTAAATTGTCTAAAACGTACAGCTCCCACATCTGTAGCTCACTGATGGATAGTCAGGAGAGCGTCTACCTTCATTTTAACATGTGTAGCAAAGCCCCCCACACCCCCCCCTGTTTTGCCCTCCATTAAATGGTGGGCATAAACACCAAAGAGCTCATCCAGCTCGGGAGGAGGTTTCTTTCTTTCTTTCTTTCTTTCTTTCTTTCTTTCTTTCTTTCTTTCTTTCTTTCTTTCTTTCTTTCTTTCTTTACAGACAGACATAGTTTTGTATTTCATTATTGTTTCTTTTGTTAATATCAGAGTTCTGCAAAAAGGTCATCCCTAGAAGCACACAGCTTATGGACAGGGACCCACAGTTAAAATATACATCATCATATAATATGGGCATCTACATCAACATTATAATTTGCCTTTGAAGCTGGACAGGAAAAATTAAAATCATTTAATATACAAAATACAGTACTATACAATACATTTCAAAATCTACCCACTTAATACCCATTTACAATTTCAATTATAAATTAAAAAAGGAGTCTTTAAATCCACCAAATCAGTCTCAATATCCTATTATTCAAATTTGATTAAAAGGTTGCATCTTGAAGATCCACAATAATCTCATCATACATACAGAGGTCAAGACCAAAAATAAACAAAAGGGGAGTGCCCCTAAGAAAAGGCATTGAAGCTTATGGAAGGCTATGCAGAACGAAACTGAAACTGAACTGGCTACAGAGTAAACAAAAACAGAATGCTGGACAACAGCAAAGACTTACTGTGGAGCAAAGACTTACTGTGGAGCAAAGGCGGCGTCCACAATGTACATCCGAACATGACACGACAATGAACAATGTGCCCACAAAGAAGAATAAAAATAATTGAAATATTCTTGATTGCTAAAACTAAGTAGATGCGGGAAATATCGCTCAAAGGAAGACATGAAACTGCTACAGGAAAATACCAATGAAAGAGAAAAAGGCACCAAAATAGGAGCGCAAGACAAGAACTAAAACACTACACACAGGAAAACACCAACAAATTCCAAATTAGTCACGGCGTGATGTGACAGGTCGTGACAGTACACCTACTTTGAGACAAGAGCTATATTGATGCAGGGTTGGTTATGGTTTAAATTCATATCCAACAATTGCGACAATGACTTTTTACTGTCAACTGAGTTTAGTTTTTTAATGATTTCTGCTGGTGGTGTGCCTACGGATTTTTTCAACGCAAAAAATGTGCCTTGGCTCAAAAAAGGTTGAAAAACACTGACGTAAACGACCACATAAAAAGATCGGACTTGACAAAAAAAATCAGAATGGGACAGCCGACCCTGCAGTGTGAACGTAGCCTCAGTGACTTATTTGCTCCAAGATGCAACCAATCAACAATGACACTCAAAATAATTGAAATACATTGATTAATCGGCCATAATGGATCAATCCCACTGTAACGAACATACTTTGTTGTAGTCTTACCATAAGGGTTGTGCTAAATGTACTAAGCATAACGTTGCAATAAATTTAGCTTAAAACGCTTTTTAAAAATGTTTAAAGAATGTGATTCTTTTATAAAGCAATCAATCTCAATTTCTAAAAGCTTGTACACTTTAGGTGACGATTTTTCCCTCTTAACGAAGGTTTACTTCTAGTGTTTTTCTTCATAACATTACAAAAAATTATGTACTTTAAAAGTGACTGTTCAAGCACATTTTGTCTCAGAAACAGCATAAACAAGTGAGTGGGATGATAGATATATATTTTTTTCAAATTGGTGACCAGGAATTTTTGGACACATTACTGGTAAACATCATTAAAAAAGCCACAGATGATGATGCAACTCATTTACACACACATAGCCATGTTATGTTTTTTTTGGAAGAAAATAGGCTGAAAGCCTTTAATGCACATCCCTTCTTGGTATTGTGCTCATATACCACTTGGAAACATCAATAAACCTCAAGCTCCTGCGCTCAACCGCCTCTCCCTAAGTCCAGTTTAGTGTTGTCCCGATACCAATATTTTGGTACCGGTACCAGTACCAACATTATTTCGATACTTTTCGGTACTTTTCAGTACTCTTCTAAATAAAGGGGACCACAAAAAATGGCATTATTGGCTTTATTTTAACAAAAAATCTTACGGTACATTAAACATATGTTTCTTATTGCAAGTTTGTCCTTAAATAAAATAGTGAACGTACAAAACAACTTGTCTTTTATTAGTAAGTAAACAAACAAAGGCT
Source organism: Entelurus aequoreus (assembly GCF_033978785.1). Taxonomy (NCBI): domain Eukaryota; kingdom Metazoa; phylum Chordata; class Actinopteri; order Syngnathiformes; family Syngnathidae; genus Entelurus; species Entelurus aequoreus. Next base: position 17,771,521 of record NC_084757.1, read on the forward strand.
CCTAATTTAGTCTGCTCACATATGCAGTAACATATTGTGTCATTTTCCATTATATTATTTTGTCAACATTATTAAGGACAAGTGGTAGAAAATTAATCATTAATCTACTTGTTCATTTACTGTTAATATCTGCTTACATTCTCTTTTAACATGTTCTATCTACACTTCTGTTAAAATGTAATAATCACTTATTCTTCTGTTGTTTGATACTTTACATTAGTTTTGGATGATACCACAAACCGATACCAAGTCGTTACAGCATCATACATTGGTCATATTCAAAGTCCTCATGTGTCTAGGGACATATTTCCTGAGTTTATAAACATAATATACATTTAAAAAAACGAAAAGATGTTGTGATGCCAAAAAATATCGACATAATCATAGTGGTATCGACTAGATACGCTACTGTACTTGGTATCATTATAGTGGATGTTAGGTGTAGATAGGCGGACCGGTACTTTTCAGAGATGATATAGTACTGAATATGATTCATTAGTATCGCGGTACTATACTAATACCAGTATACCTTACAACCCTAGTCCAGTTAGAGATCCTCCAGCTGGTTTTGTGTTTATCAGAGATAGAGCAAAAAAAGCCCCCCTGTCTCCAACCCCCCACATCTGCTTCATTCATTATAGATCACCTACGACACCCCACAACCCCAACCCGCACGGCTTCATTACGGCCTCATTTCCAGCCTCTGTCGTCCACCGAAGCTTCTGGGTTATGCCCTACACCCCCAACCGGAGCTCTCGTTTTCACCATTGGGTAATTCAACCCTTCAATAAGGCGCTGATGATAAACGACCAAGTGCGGTCAGTGATTGCCTTTTAGTGCTTGTGTCCATCGTTTTTGGGTCACCGAGCTGTGGAGTCATTATCACCACCACCCCCTTCCTGCATACACCGGCGTCTAACCTCAAGAACCTCTAGCCATCATCATTTATACTTAATCCCTCCTGTACCTCCCCCTTTGTGGTTCGTCAGTGGTGTTCCTACCCACAAGCCTCCCCGAGGAAGCCAATTTAATAAAATATGCCTTCAATTAACCAAGCCGGTATCCTTTTTCTGTCCTATTTCTAAGTGTCCAATTAGCCTGCTGTACCCGCACCTGGGGCTATCGTCTTGCAATGACAATTACATTCTTATTGACCTGTAGACTTATATGATAATTGATTTGAATGACATTTCCTAACCAAGTGTGCCTCGCTGAGTTTTATCGGCCAGCATAGCCCCAGCCTGCTTTTCTCCTTGTTCAAGGTTGAGTTGATTTTACTGCTTTTTAATTGACCTTGTTATGTATATAGACAATCCATGCGGAGACAAATACAAACACTTCAGTCCGCCTAAGAATGCAACACAGGCTCCTCTGTTTTCATACGGTTTTCCATCAGGCCTTTCAAAAGATAAGCCAGTTCTTGTGCGTGGCATATAAAAACGCCTCTGGCAATGAGAATTAATTTCTTCCTTGAATATCCTCTGGCCTGTGAATGTAATATCACACTTTGTTTGGCTCTAGGACCGTGCTGCTTGGTCCTCAACTAAAATCTCTCAATATGCAGTATTATGGATGGAATGCCATTAACCCTTGTTTAAAGGCCTACTTAAATGAGATTTTCTTATTTAAACAGGGATAGCAGGTCCATTCTATGTGTCATACTTGATCATTTCGCGATATTGCCATATTTTTGCTGAAAGGATTTAGTAGAGAACATCGACGATAAAGTTTGCAACTTTTGGTCGCTTATAAAAAAGCCTTGCCTGTACCGGAAGTAGTGTGACGTCACAGGTTGTGGAGCCCCTCACATCTGCACATTGTTTACGATCATGGCCACCAGCAGCGAGAGCGATTCGGACCGAGAAAGCGACGATTACCCCATTAATTTGAGCGAGGATGAAAGATTTGTGGATGAGGAAAGTGAGAGTGAAGGATTAGAGGGCAGTGGAAGCGATTCAGATAGGGAAGATGATGTGAGAGGCAGGTGGGACCTGATATTCAGCTGGGAATGACTAAAACAGTAAATAAACACAAGACATATATATACTCTATTAGCCACAACACAACCAGGCTTATATTTAATATGCCACAAATTAATCGCGCATAACAAACACCTCCTCCCTCCCGTCCATATAACCCGCCAATACAACTCAAACACCTGCACAACACACTCAATCCCACAGCCCAAAGTACCGTTCACCTCCGCAAAGTTCATACAGCACATATATTTCCCCAAAGTCCCCAAAGTTACGTACGTGACATGCACATAGCGGCACGCACGTACGGGCAAGCGATCAAATGTTTGGAAGCCGCAGCTGCGTACTCACGGTAGCGCGTATCCAACTCAAAGTCCTCCTGGTAAGAGTCTCTGTTGTCCCAGTTCTCCACAGGCCAATGGTAAAGCTTGACTGTCATATTTCGGGAATGTAAACAATGAAACACCGGCTACGTGTTTGTGTTGCTGCAGCCGGCTGCTAATACAGCTACAGCTTTCTTCTTTGCTGTCTTCATTGTTCATTAAACAAATTGCAAAAGATTCACTAACACAGATGTCCAGAATACCGTGGAATTTTGCGATGAAAACAGACGACTTAATAGCTGGCCACAATGGTGTCCCAAAATGTCCGCTACAATCTGTGACGTCACGCGCAAACGTCATCATACCGAGACGTTTTCAGCAGGATATTTCGCGGGAAATTTAAAATTGCACTTTACTAATCTAACCCAGCCGTATTGGCATGTGTTGCAATGTTAAGATTTCATCATTGATATATAAACTATCAGACTGCGTGGTCGGTAGTAGTGGGTTTCAGTAGGCCTTTAAAGGCCTACTGAAATGAATTTTTTTTATTTAAACGGGGATAGCAGATCTATTCTATGTGTCATACTTGATCATTTCGCGATATTGCCATATTTTTGCTGAAAGGATTTAGTATAGAACAACGACGATAAAGATTGCAACTTTTGGTATCTGATAAAAAAAAGGCTTGCACCTACCGGAAGTAGCGTGACGTAGTCAGTTGAACATATACGCAAAGTTCCCTATTGTTTACAATGATGGCCGCATGAAGTGAGAGAGATTCGGACCGAGAAAGCGACAATTTCCCCATTAATTTGAGCGAGGATGAAAGATTTGTGGATGAGTAAAGTGCAAGTGAAGGACTAGTGGGGAGTTGAAGCTATTCAGATAGGGAAGATGCTGTGAGAGCCGGGGGTGACCTGATATTCAGCTGGGAATGACTACAACAGTAAATAAACACAAGACATATATATACTCTATTAGCCACAACACAACCAGGCTTATATTTAATATGCCACAAATTAATCCTGCATAAAAACACCTGCGTGTTTGTTATGCTAGCTCCTAGCTCCTCTGCTAGCTCCTAGCTCCATAGAACACGCCAATACAATTCAAACACCTGATCAACACACACAATCACTCAGCCCAAAAGACCGTTTACCTAACCCAAGGTTCATTAAGCTTATATATTTTTAAAAAGTTACGTACGTGACGCGCACATACGGTCAAGTTATCGAATGTTTAGCAGCCAAGGCTGCATACTCACGGTACCTGATATTCAGCTGGGAATGACTACAACAGTAAATAAACACAAGACATATATATACTCTATTAGCCACAACACAACCAGGCTTATATTTAATATGCCACAAATTAATCCTGCATAATAACACCTGCGTGTTTGTTATGCTAGCTCCTAGCTCCTCTGCTAGCTCCTAGCTCCATAGAACACGCCAATACAATTCAAACACCTGATCAACACACACAATCACTCAGCCCAAAAGACCGTTCACCTAACCCAAGGTTCATAAAGCTTATATATTTTTAAAAAGTTACGTACGTGACGCGCACGTACGGTACGGTACGTGTTATGCTAGCTCCTAGCTCCTCTGCTAGCTCCTAGCTCCATAGAACACGCCAATACAATTCAAACACATGATCAACACACACAATCACTCAGCCCAAAAGACCGTTCACCTAACCCAAGGTTCATAAAGCTTATATATTTTAAAAAAGTTACGTACATACGCAAAAAAAAGCCAAAGCTGCATACTCACAGTAGCACGTCTGCGTCTTTGTCATCCAAATCAAAGTAATCCTGGTAAGAGTCTGTGTTGTCCCAGTTCTCTACAGGCGTCTGTGTATCCAAATCAAAAGTCCTCCTGGTTAGAGTCTCTGTTATCCGAGTTCTTCCATCTTGACTGCATCTTTCGGGAATGTAAACAAAGAAGCGCCGGCTGTGTACTGTTGTGGCTGACTACGTTCGAAAAATACGTCCATTTCGCACCGACAACTTTCTTCTTTGCTTGCTCGGCTTCCTTCTCCATAATGCAATGAACATGATTGAAACAGATTCACGAACACAGATGTCCAGAATACTGTGGAATTATGAAATGAAAACAGAGCTTTTTCGTATCGGCTTCAATGTGGAAGGCATACCCGTGTTCGCCGGGCTACGTCACACGCATACGTCATCCTCAGAGGCGTTTCGAACCGGAAGTTTAGCGGCAAATTTAAAATGTCACTTTATAAGTTAACCCGGCCGTATTGGCATGTGTTATAATGTTAAGATTTCATCATTGATATATAAACTATCAGACTGCGTGGTCGGTAGTAGTGGGTTTCAGTAGGCCTTTAAGTTATAGTGGTGACAACTTTTAACTTTTAATGTTGTTTTGGGGTCAACAGGTGACTCCATAACACCTTTTTTGTATGGATTGTAAGTTTTAACATATTAAGAATGCCACCAGACAGCAGTTTAAGAAGGGTTAGACAAAAAGAAAATGGCTCGTTTGGTAGAGCGGCCATGCCACCAACTTCAGGGTTCCAGGTTCGATCCACGCTTCCGCCATCGTTGTCACTGCCGTTGTGTCCTTGAGCAAGACACTTTACCCAGTGCCACCTACACTGGTTTAAATGTAGCTTAAAGATGTACATCAGGGGTGCACAATACGTCGGATCTCCGCCGATCAGTCGATAGCGAAGAAAGTGTGAGTAGATAGCATGGCATTAAAAAAAAATTCATTTCAGCATCAGCCCTGACGGCACACCACTGACTACGCCAAATGTGGCAAAACTATCAAGCCAGCTAGCCAGTTGCAAAGTTAGCCTCGTTCGTTTTTTTCTCTAAACTTAAGAAAGGGTATACAAATTAGTGGAGGTGGACCAAGCAAAAAGCCAAAAACTTTTATACGTAATGGGAGAACTTTTTTTTTCCATTATGTCATTTTCGAAGTGCATGTGCCTCATCTGTCAGACTATTGTTGCACTACCAAACAAGGGAAATGTGGAACGGCATTTTTGGACTGTTCATAAAAAAACTACGACACCGACTTCCCGCCGACAAGCGAGCTGAGCAGGAGAAAGGTGAAGGAACTAAAATGCCAGTTGTTCGGGCAGCAGTCATTTTTCTCACAGCTAACTTCCAAAGTGAAAGCCGCCACCGAAGCATCGTTGCGCGTGAGTCATTTCATCGTTAAAAAACAGAAGTCCTTCCAAGACGGAGAGATGGTGCAAGGGGCATTTGTCGAAGCAGCTGACTCATTGTTTCGAGACTTTAAAAATAAGGCAGAAATATTATCTCCGATCAAAGCTATCCAGCTGTCAAGGATTACCGTTGTAAGGCGCAGCGTAGCCATGGTCGAGGATTTGACCAGGCAACTTTGGAAGGACATTGCAGATTGTGAATATTTCTCACTCCAGTTCGACAAATCTACAGATGTGAGTGACACGGCCAGGGTGTGCATTATTATTCGAATGGTGTTTACTGATATGACTGCAGTTTTGGAACTTACTCACAGTGGAAAAGTACCCCAAGATGAGGAAATGTCCTACCTCCTTGACTGCATTTTTCGGCTGCACTCATTCATGTGAGTCAGCCCACATGAAGATCATTAAATCCAAGTATCGTTCCACCATGACTGATGAACATTTGGAAGTGTGCTTGAGGCTGGCTCTCAGCAGCTACTGTCCGAACTATGCATCCCTGACTGATTCCATCCAGTGCAAGTCATCAGAGTAAGGTAATGAGAAAAAAGTGACATAGTTAATTGTATTGTGCAATATGGACTCATTCGGTTTTGCAAGGTGTTCATATAAAGAATTATCAATATATTCATAAATAATTATATGTTTTGCATTTTTGTAGTAGGTAGATCATTTTGGCTTGGTCATTTTATAATAATAATAATCGATTTTATTTGTAAAAAGCACTTTATATTGAGTAAACAATCTCAAAGTGCTACAGTGTATTAAAAAAATAAATAATAAAGAAATAAAATAGAAATAAAAACTAGAACAGCCAAATAGCTATAGCTAGTATGCACATATCTAAAAAAAGGCTTTTTTAAAAAGAAGGGCTTTTAAGCCTTTTTTTAAAAGCATCCACAGTCTGTGGTGCCCTCAGGTGGTCAGGGAGAGCATTCCACAGACTGGGAGCTAGCTCGCATGGTGAACAAGTGTGTGCACCCCTGATGTAGATAAAGGGTTTCATTAGCGCTATATAAATATCATTTACATCACTTCACTTCACTTCACATTACAAAACACACAGTAGTACATTTCCATGTCTCCTGATGACACTAGACAATACCTATTGATAGTCTTTTTGAATTCATTTTAGATATTAAATCCTGGCTGGCAGATAACTTTTTACATCTTAACTAGGACAAACTGAAGTTTTAGTCATCGGCCCTGAGAGAGAAACACACTTCTAAACTCCAAGCAATGTCTTTCAATCCATCAATAAATCAGTCAAATTTTATTTGTATAGCCCTTAGTGCTGGTGCCTCACAATTAGAAGGTCCTGGGTTCCAATCCCGGGCTCGGGGTCTTTTTGTTTGGAGTTTGCATGTTCTCCCGTGACTGCGTGGGTTCCCTCCGGGTACTCCAGCTTCCTCCCACCTCCAAAGACATGCACCTGGGGATAGGTTGATTGGCAACACTGATTTGGCCCTATTGTGTGTATGTAAGTATGAAAGTTGTCTGTCTATCTGTTGGCCCTGTGATGAGGTGGTGATTTGTCCAGGGTGTACCCCGCCTTCCGCCCAAATGCAGCTGGGATATGCTCCAGCCACCCCTGCGACCCCGAGAAGGACAAGCGGTAGAAATGGATAGCCCTTAATTACAAGTGCCTTAAAAGGCTTCACAAACTCACAACAACATGAAAAGATGGGGAAAATGGAGAAACCTTCTTCGGTTGGAGGGCCCGGATGGGGGTTGGGGGGGGTCAACTTGACTAGATGCCCGAACCACCTCATCTGGCTCCTCTCAATGTGGAGAAACAGCAACTTTAGTCTGAGCTCTTAAAGATAGGAAGTCATTTTCCATGGCTTTCCCAAGCTCATTCCATTTCCGTGTTGTTGTTGTTTCTGCACACAGTTTGGCCTGTCGGTACCTGTGCGCTGCCTCTGGAGTCCCATGAGCCAAAATGACCCGATAACACTCCTTCTTCAACTTGATAGCGTCCCTCACCACTGGTGTCCACCAGCAGGTTCTGGCATTACCACCACGATAGGCACCAACCACGTTTCGGCCACAACTCCGATCGGCAGCCTCGGCAAAAGATTAAGATTAAAGATTAAAGTACCAATGATTGTCACACACACACTAGATGTGGTGAAATTTGTCCTCTGCATTTGTCCCATCCCCTCGGGGAGCAGTGGAGAGGCACAGAACACAATCAACTCGAACTCAGTGTCCAGCGCCTCCCTCCTGACATGTTCAAAGTTCTTCGGGAGGTAGGAATTGAAACTCTTTCTGATGTTAGACTCTGTTAGAGACTTTCAGCAGACCCTCACAATGCCTGCCATTATTGACCAGCATGCTCCCCCACTATCAGAGCCAACTCACCACCAAGTGGTGATTATGTAAAGCGCGCTTCCCCTCTCTTCACCTGAGTGTCCACAACATGAGACCGCAAATCTGATGATATGACTACAAAGTTGATCATCGAACTGGAGCTTAGGGTCTCCTGGTGTCAATTGCAAATATAGACATCTTTACGTTTGAACATGGTGAACACTACGGACAATCTGTGATGAGCACAAAGTTCAAAAAGTAACAAAACACCACTAGCGCTCAATCACGCATCTCCAGGTTTCACTGTCGTCGCCAATGTGAGCATTAAAGTCATCCAGCAAAACAAGGGTATCAACCTGGCGAATCAAAAAGGGTGGGTACTCTGATCTGCTGTTTGATGCGTAGTCAGGACTTGTGCCCACCTCTCGGAGGCAGAGGGAAGCTACAGTCCTGTCTACTGGGTTATACTCTAATGTACAGGTTGTGAGCCGCAGTGCAACAACTATTGCCACCACCGCCCGTCGCCTAAAACTGCTTGCAACGCCGTAATATAAGAGAAAGCAGAGGGGACTTGTTCCAGAGCCTTTGCTGTGTGTCAAAGTGAGACTGACTAGATCCAGCCGGAACTTCTCCACCTTGTACAGCAGCTCAGGCTCCTTACCCCCAGTGAGGTGATGTTCTACGTCCCGAAAGCTAGCTTCTGTGGCCGAGGATCAGACCACCAAGGGCCCTGCCTTCAGCTGCCGCGCAGCTCACAACCTCTACCCTTCCTATGAGTGGTGGAAAGGGGCCCATTTTATCATGGTTGAATATTTTAGTTGTTTGACAACCCTAATTATCTATATTATATGTAGACCAGGGGTCCCCAAACTACAGCCCGCGGGCCGCATCCGGCCCACCAGCGTCCAAAATCCGGCCCACGGGAATTCCCAAGTTAAAAAAAAGAAGAAGAAAAAATAAATTAAAATATATATTTATATATATATATATATATATATATATATATATATATATATATATATATATATATATATATATATATATATATATATATTTGTATAGTTGTTTTTTTTTAATTTTTTTTATCTGTCCTTTCTAATCCATTTTCTACCGCTTGAGACTCTTTGTGTCTCCTAGCCGCTCAGGAAAATCATATTCAAGATCAAGATCAAGATGCTTTATTATCGTCCATTCTTTAACATATTGTCTAAAAATGCATTTTCCCATCGATAATGTGACATCACCGGACACATTTTTTTAACCCAATGCGGCCCTGAGTCAAAAATTTTGGGGACCCTTGGTATAGACTACTGTAATGCCCTGTTTTCTGGTCTTCCGGGGAAAAAAAGTAACATACCATTACAACTACTTCAAAATTCAACTGCACAAAGACCTGAAAGCGGGCCCGCATTACATCCATTTTAAAATCACTTTTGGGGCTCCCCATGTGTTCCAAGATCGAGTTGGAAGTTCTTCTTATGGTTTATAAATGCCATCCATTCTTTTTTGGGCTGAAGCCTATCCCAGTTGCGCTCGAGCAGAAGACAGGGTACACCCTGGACAAGTGTGGTTTATAACGTTTTTTATGGTATTGGGACTTCTTATCTTTTAGATTGGCTTTTATCCTCTGAACCCTCGCGGACCCTGAGGTCCTCCAGCATGCATCTCCCAGCTATTCCAAAAGTCAGGACAATCACTTAAGGGCTGGCATCTTTCTGTAATTGTGGCCCCCGTCTATACAGCCTGCGCTGTTACCATGTCTAATAAAAAGTAGCATGTAATTCTTCATGTAATTCAACATGGCTGTTTGGAAAAAGATTAATTTGAAGGACCCTGCAATAAAGTGGCGACTAGTCCAGGGTGTATCCCGCCTTCCACCCCAATGCAGCTGAGATAGGCTCCAGCACCGCCCACGAACCCGATAGGGAAAAACAGTAGAACATGGGTGGATGGATGAATTCGAAGGGGCTTGGCCTGGAGGAGGATTTCGACATGCAAATAAGTTCGCCACAAAACCGTGCATTCTGAAGAGACAATCTGAGCAGCTTTAAGGTGGTCTGTAAAACAAACACAATCTATGGAACATTTGGACCAAAGAACCACCATTACATGTTAAGTAGACCACAATAAATTTTTTGGAATGTAGAAAAAAAGCATAATATGACCCCTTAGACCCACATTTTGATGTGGCTATTTTTTAATACATATTAATTTTATTGAAGTTATTCATACGTTATTTTTTATTATTTTATCTTTGCTCAATTTTATTTAGTTTTATCCATGTATTACATACTTACTCTAAATATACACCACATACTCATTATTTTAATGCTATTTTACTCCTACTGTATATTGCATAGTTTATTTCTATTATTTTTAATTTCCAGCGTTCTTTGAAGGGAGCCCTGTGTATCGGGAATTTTATTGACCATGGCTGCATGTGTGCCTTGTGACAGTACCCTGGTGGCCGTGGTCTGCTGTGCTCCTGGTGCAGACGGCTCCCGTGATAGTGTTTCCTCACCTGGCTCCTCTGTACTCAGCCATACATGTCTGGTTGGATTAATGTAGGTGGGTCTTAGGGGCATTGTTTTTAAGCACTTTATAAAATGCAACATAAAGTTTAACTTCATTTAATTGAAAAGCACCAATAACAGCTGCTTGGAAAATGTGTATTGGGGAGATATGAGTGAGAAGAACATGAACAACTAGAAAGGTACTTTACTATCTCCCAATAGTAAAGAATGCTTTAGAACAGGGGAGTCGAACTGGTTTTTACTGATTGCCACATCGCAGTTGTAGCTGGCCTCAGAGGGCCGTTTGTAACTGTGAATAATTTATGGTTACAAACATATGATGATTCACCTCAGGGTATTATTACACAATTGCCTATGCATCTCAATCAATCAATCAATGTTTATTTATATAGCCCTAAATCACAAGTGTCTCAAAGGATTGCACAAGCCACAACGATATCCTCGGTACAGAGCCCACATACGGGCAAGGAAAAACTCACCCCAATCGTCGATGTGAATGACTATGAGAAACCTTGGAGAGGACCGCATATGTGGGTAACCCCCCCCCCCCCCCCTCTAGGGGAGACCGAAAGCAATGGATGTCGAGTGGGTCTGACATAATATTGTGAAAGTCCAGTCCACAGTGGATCCAACACATCAGCGAGAGTCCATATATATATTGTGATGTGCGGTCACAAACCAACCTCCCAGAGACAGTTCTGTTTAAAGTTCAAACGCCGCAGCGTTGTTTTATTCAGTCAGTTTTTCTGAATAAAGGATAACTTAAAGTTCTTCCCGATTGGGGCTTCCATTGAAACAAACAAATTGTCACTTTTTTTCAAGTCTGGATCATGTCTCCTAAATTGCCTGGAACATATAGCAAAGAAACTGATCAGTGCAAAGTTAAATAAATCCCAGCATTCAATGAATCAAACATCTTACACATTTAGCAGACTAATTTACAAACTATATTTCAGTGGAGCAACACACTTACCGCCCGATGGAAGCAGACCTTTCCCAGCAGGGAGCCAGCCACACAATGAGTCAAACACCGAGGCGCTATTTAACTCCAACACAGTGATTGCCAACCTGCCACAGCTGCCTTGGGGCAGGTGGCCACACCTCAGCCTGATTGAGGATAAAATTAGGGATGTACTTGCCTTCAATGACCACACCTAAAGAGTGGCGTAGTTTGACCTCCTGGTGCATGCTTTCACTGTGATGGCTGGCCCTCTGCCCAGTCTCACCCGTTCGGAGGTATTGTGATGCTCCACAATATATATATATATATATATATATATATATATATATATATATATATATATATATATATATATATGTATATATATATATATATATATATATATATTTTTTTTTTTTTATATATATATATATATATATATATATATATATATATATATATATATATATATATATATATATATATATAAAGAAGATGGATGGATGGATGGATGGAAAAAATGTTTACAAAAAAATAGCAGCTCAGTCGCTACAGTTTTACTGTAAAATGTATGGTGGTTTTTACAACATACTACTGTAAATGGAAAAATGGTACTATAATTTTTGTACGACAAAATCCTAGCAACTGAGCTGCCAGATTTTTACTGTATATTCTACAGTATTGTTATTTTTACAGTGTACAGTTGGATGGAAAACTTGCTTTAAAGGCCAAGCACATATTTGTCATTAATATTTCTATTTTAACAAAAAAAAGGTTGAAATGTATGATAGTATTATATTTGTTGCATTATTAGATAATATTATATTTTTTTCTGTCAAAATGGAAAGAACTAATACATTTTGTAAAGTACTTCATTGACGCATATTATTTCAAATCTTTTGCGGGCCACATTAAATAATGTGGCGGGCCAGTCTCTGGCCCCCGGGCCTTGCGTTTGACACTTTTGCTTTAGAAGAAAATACCTGTGTTCAGACGGTCACTTGTTCCTTATCCCATTTCTCACATTTCCTAAAAGTTCAATCAAAATCCAACCATAACGGAATTAATTAAATAGAGTGAACCCTCTTGTCAGTTTGCGCACGCACGCACACACACATACAAGTTAAACCATGTAATGTAAACGAAAGGTTACGTTATAGAAATAATCCGGATCACCCCCACAATCTGAACACTTGTTTCTGATCACATTTTGGACATTTACTAAACCTTTCGAAAAAATACGGCCATAACCTTTTGAACTATTTTGCAAACTGACTGACAGACAGACCCCGTTGAAGACATAACCTGGCGGGAGTAACAATGGTAGAGAATTGCTTAGCTTGGATTAGGAGGGGATGGACAGAAATGTAAACGATTGAACATTTATTAGCTGGAGGTAAACAACAAAAAAAAGCTTAAAAATTAAGATTGACTCCAGAGAGTTGCACTGGAGAAATCCAGGGAAGGACTTCCATCCTAATTTAGGAGAGGACAGCCATTGATACACATAACAAAAACAAACATTGCCTGCGAGTATGTAGTTTAGCAAATTTTAAGACAGTGCTCCCCAAACTATGGATCCGGCCAGCAGCGTCCAAAATCCGGCCCGTGGGCAGTCTCAAATTAAAAATAAAAATAACATTATTTTTTAAATTTATTATTATTATTATTATTTTATTTTTTTATCTGTGCTTTCTAATCCATTTTCTACCGCTTGTTACTCTGGATGTCAAATCATATTGTCTAAAAATGCATTTTCCCATCAATAACGTGACATCATCGTGCTCTGATATAATCTCTCTCTCTCTCTCTCTCTCTCTCTCTCTCTCTCTCTCTCTCTCTCTCTCTCTCTCTCTCTCTCTCTCTCTCTCTCTCTCTCTCTCTCTCGCTATATATATATATATATGTGTACAGCCTGGCCCCCGGCCAAATATTTTTAACCCAATGCGGCCCCCCGAGTCAAAAAAGTTTGGGGATCCCTGGTTTAAGAGAAGACAGGAACAACAAGGTGTGCTGTTAAAATTGATATCAGGAAATAAACCTCAATGAGGCTGGCAAATCAGGACGAACTGCACACGGGAGAAAAAAAGAGAAAATTTAGCAGCTTGACAAAAAAACAAACAAAAAAACAACACATTTTTGGTATCCATCGCATAGTCAGCCCATAATTCAAGCTTGAATGAGCAAAAAAGTTTTTTTTTTTTATTTAACTTAATTTAAAAAAAAATGTTATGCCTTTTTTGTGAATTGCAACAACACATTAATGGAC
>NC_084757.1:17790082-17925082 GCF_033978785.1 Entelurus aequoreus
TATATCCTCTTGAAAATGAGAGTTGAGAACGCGAAATGGACATTCAGTGCCTTTTATCTCCACGACAATACATCGGCGAAATGCTTTAGCTACGAGCTAACGTGACCTCCACCTACGCCAGCCAGCCCTCATTTGCTCATCAACACCCGTGCTCACCTGCGTTCCAGCGATCGGCAGAAGGACGAAGGACTTCACCCGATGCGTTTGGCGGCCCGGAGACGTAGGAAGTCAAGGTGAAGTCGGCGGCTAGCGCGGCTAGCGCGGCTAGCGCGGCTAGCGCGGCTAGCGCGGCTAGCGCTCCAACAAAGTCCTCCTGGTTGTGTTGCTGTAGTCCGCTGCTAATACACTGATCCCACCTACAACTGTCTTCTTTGCAGCCTTCATTGTTCATTAAAAAAATTGCAAAAGATGTCCAGAATACTGTGGAATTATGAAATGAAAACAGAGCTTTTTGTATAGGATTCTACGGGGTACCATAACTTCTGTTACTCGGACTTCGTCACGCGCATACGTCATCATACCGCGATGTTTCAGCCGGATATTTCCCGGGAATTTTAAAATGTCACTTTATAAGTTAACCCGGCCGTATTGGCATGTGTTGCAATGTTAAGATTTCATCATTGATATATAAACTATCAGACTGCGTGGTCGGTAGTAGTGGCTTTCAGTAGGCCTTTAATGGTACAATGTGTTTGCTCATTGGCTCAGAAGGCTAATTGATGATTAGAAAACCCTTGTGCAATCATGTTCACACATCTGAAAACAGTTTAGCTCGTTACAGAAGCTACAAAACTGACCTTCCTTTGAGCAGGTTGAGTTTCTGGAGCATCACATTTGTGGGGTCAATTAAACGCTCAAAATGGCCAGAAAAAGAGAACGTTCATCTGAAACTCGGAAGTCTATTCTTGTTCTTAGAAATGAAGGCTATTCCACAAAATTGTTTGGGTGACCCCAAACTTTTGAATGTTAGTGTATATACACATATATATATATATGTATACACGTGTATATATATATATATATATATATATATATATATATATATATATATATATATATATATATATATATATATATATATATATATATATATATATATACACAGAAAACCCTGTGTATATATATATATATATATATATATATATATATATATATATATACATATATATATATATATATATATATATATATATATATATATATATATATACACAGGGTTTTCTGGAGCAGAGGCAGCATATCGCAATGTTTGATTTTTCATTTAATCCGAGATATAACCGCGGACAGCGTTCTTTAAAATTTAAGAGGACAGCGGCGGTTTTTAAGGAAATAAGGGCGAAAGGCTCCCAGCACCGCAAAGCAAATGTGACTCCAGGTTCTCTGCAGCCTGTTTTTGTCGCAGGCATGCAGCGACAGATAAGAGTCACTAAACACGCGTACAGTCTCCAATAACACCAAATATAGATGCTAGAGTTTTTGCAAGCTGTTTTTAATAAAGAAATAGTGCAAAAAAAGGATTGGAGAAATCTCTAGACACAAACAAATTCTCAAAGTAATTTGTACAATAAGCGGCAACAATTGAAAAATTTTGCAAAACTATATTATCTAATAAAAAAAATATGTTATTACTATAATTAATAACAGAATTGTTTTAAATGTGTGTATACATAATTGTTTCCCTTTTTAAAGAAAATATATGCGTCCTAATGTGATGGCATCATATTGACCGCGCCCCTAACCACGCCCCCACTGCCACAGGTCTATTGGCAATCTCTGGAAAACCCTGGAGTATTTTTGAATATGTGACAGAATCTCATCGGGACCTGATAGTGGTCTCATTTTTGAGGCTTCCTCCTCCCAATATGCCTCCTCCAGCG
Source organism: Entelurus aequoreus (assembly GCF_033978785.1). Classification (NCBI taxonomy): domain Eukaryota; kingdom Metazoa; phylum Chordata; class Actinopteri; order Syngnathiformes; family Syngnathidae; genus Entelurus; species Entelurus aequoreus. Next base: position 17,791,960 of record NC_084757.1, read on the forward strand.
TGCAAGTCAACCACAGTAATTAAAGGATTGGGTCACCCTTTTTTAATTACTATTTAATCTAATTCTTGAATGTAATCTTTCTAATTACTGCATTGTATATGTCTATTGTGTGTTAGCCACTTAAGTGCAATCTTACATATATAAAATACATGTAAATTATTTAGTCCTTCCTGACAACATCCCTATAGAATGAAAATAAAACTGACTCGCTAAACCAACAGAAAACACTTGCAACAAGCCAGAAATTTCCTTGAAGCAAACAACTCGGTGGGAACAAACATGCATGTCTCCCCTCATGGGGGATCATTATATACTTTCTACGCTACAAAGCGCTGCCTTGCTCTGAATGTATGACATCATTGCTTTTTGCTGTCTTTTAAGAGGAAACATGGTATTTTCACTCGCCCCTTTCTTACTGTTATAACTAGAGATGTCCGATAATATCGGTCTGCCGATATTATCGGCCGATAAATGCGTTAAAATGTAATATCGGAAATTATCGGTATCGTTTTTTTTTATTATCAGTATCGTTTTTTTAATTTTTTTGTTTATTTTTTTATTTTTATTAAATCCACATAAAAAACACAATTACACTTACAATTAGTGCACCAACCCAAAAAACCTCCCTCCCCCATTTACACTCATTCACACAAAAGGGTTGTTTCTTTCTGTTATTAATATTCTGGTTCCTACATTATATATCAATATATATCAATACAGTCTGCAAGGGATACAGTCCGTAAGCACACATGATTGTGCGTGCTGCTGGTCCACTAATAATACTAACCTTTAACAGTTAATGTTACAAATTTTCATTCATTACTAGTTTCTATGTAACTGTTTTTATATTGTTTTACTTTCTTTTTTATTCAAGAATTTTTTTTTAATTTATTCATCTTATTTTATTTTATAACATTTTTAAAAAAGTACCTTTTCTTCAACATACCTGGTTGTCCAAATTAGGCATAATAATGTGTTAATTCCACGACTGTATATATCGGTTGATATCGGTATCGGTTGATATCGGTATCGGTAATTAAAGAGTTGGACAATATCGGAATATCGGATATCGGCAAAAAGCCATTATCGGACATCCCTAGTTATAACATATTGGTGGTAAACAAATGACTACTCCCTTGTGATTGTCAACATGTTTTTAATTAGTGTCATGGTCACATTGATAAAACACCCTTCTCTCTTTAACAACAACAACAACAACAAAAAACATGTTCCTCATACATTTAGTAATGTATATTGTTAATTGTCGAACAAATGTTAAGAGAAGTTAACCATGAAAAAATGCAAAATAGCATATTTTAGCATGGAGTATCCCAATATATTGGAGAGCAATTTCATTGGCATTGTTGGACAATTCTAGAATACACCAAGTGTTATATGAAATTGCTCCTTTTAATACAAAACCCAAAACCAGTGAAGTTGGCACGTTGTGTAAATCGTAAATAAAACAGAATACAATGATTTGCAAATACTTTTCAACTTATATTATTCATATTATTATTATTATAATATATTATCATATATATTATTATATTACATTTCCACTTTGCATCAGTCCATCTTAGATGAGCTCAGGCCCAGCAAAGCCGGCGGCGTTTCTGGGTGTTGTTGATAAAAGGCTCTCTGAACCTTAGGATGACACCGTAGATGGTGAAATCCCTAAATTCCTTGCAATAGCTCGTTGAGAAATGTTGTTCTTAAACTGTTGGACAATTTGCTCACGCGTTTGTACACAAAGTGGTGAACCTCGCCCCATCCTTGTTTGTGAATGATAGCACATTTCATGGAAGCTGCTTTTTATACCCAATCATGGCACCCACCTTTTCCCAATTAGCCATTACACCTGTGGGATGTTCCAAATAAGTGTTTGATGAGCATTCCTCAACTTTCTCAGTCTTTTTTGCCACGTGTGCCAGCTTTTTTTAAACAAATTCCAAATGAGCTAATATTTGCAAAAAAATTAAAAAAGTTTACCAGTTCGAACATTAAATATCTTGTCTTTTCAGTCTATTCAATAAGTTGAAAATAATTTGCAAATTATTGTATTCTATTTTTATTTACGATTTACACAACGTGCCAACTTCACTGCTTTTGGGTTTTGTATATTGTTAACTGTCGAACAAATGTAAAAAGAAGTTAACCACTGTAAAATGCAAACTATCATATTTTAGCATACAGTATCCCAATATATTGGACAGCCATTTCATTGGCATTGTTGGACGATTCTAGCATACACCAAGTGTTCTATGAAATTGCTCCTTTTAATATATTTTATGCTTTTTAAACAAAACATGTCTACCCTAGCTTTGTGTTTTGATTACAAAACAAATTTAGGGCAATATATAATAATCATTTAGACGAGTAACTAAATTATTCGATTTGTATTGTATTCCAAGTGACAATAACAATCAATCAAGCTTTATTGCAGACTCCAACGACCAAGTAGACATACAATCACATACAGTATATAAAACAAACAAACAAACAAACAAAAAAAATACAGTATAAAAGGCATTATCACATAATATTAAAACGGTTCTTGTGCATATTCAGTAAAAGGCATCTAATAAATAAATAAAAGCAGCAATAAAATGAATAATATATATATATATATATATATATATATATATATATATATATATATATATATATATATATATATATATATATATATATATATATATATATATATATATATATATATATATACTTTAAAAATGTGTATACACATTCTATAAAAGGCCATATTTCCATATATACGATTGGTACCTAACAGTGTCATGATCCACTTCCCGGATCATGTTTGTTTAGTTTTCGATTCCCCCACATCCTGTTTTGAGCACCCCTGGGTTTGTGTTTGAGTTGCCATGACTGCAGATTGTTTTCACCTGCTTCTGATTAGTTTTCGGGACGCTCACCTGCTCCTGGGCACTAATCAGAGAGCTATTTATTCCTTCTGTTCACCACACTCAGCCTGGTTTCCTTGTTTGCTTCCATGCAACAGTTACGTTGGCATACTAGTTCCTATGCGTGTTACCTTTTTGGATTCCTGTGCTAAGTTTTGCCTTAGTTCCCCGTGCAATCAGCACGTGTCTTTTTTGTTTGTACCCGGTGGGATTTATGAGGAATAAATCATTTTCCTTACCTGCATTTTGCTTCCGGAGTTTCCGTCTACATCCTGGGAGAACGACCCACGTCGAAACATGCGACCCAACTGTAACAAACAGAACTACATCTAGGATTGGTTATTGTCATGGCCCGAGCGCACCCCAGTGTGCAGTTAACTGTGCACTGCGCTGGGCGCACCTCAAAGAGCGCGTCGCCGCGCACCACTCCGTCTGCAGCAAGCGACTGCATTCAATCACCAATCAATCAGACTCTACACACCTGTCGCTGATGAGCTCTCCTGTCTTCTTAAGCCAGCGCAACCTGCTATTCTGTACCAAAACGTAGCGACCTGTCCTGTACACATCCTACCATCGTTCCCTCGTCACGAGCTGTGTGTCTCGTCTCCCCGTGTTCCCTCTGGTTCCCTGGCTGCATCTTGGATCTGGACCTCGCGCCTGCACACTGACTTTGACTCCTCGCTATTGCCCCCGACTTCCTGCCTGTCTCACGGACCTCCAAGCTTGTCTTGCCCCCCCCCCTTGGACTTCCGCACCTCGCTCCGGGTAACACTCTTCAGTTAATCTCCACACATAGTCGCACACATACACATTTGGATTAGTCTCACACTGCATACTTTTGTAAATATTAGGGGTTTGGGGAAAAATCGATTCGAATTCGAATCGCGATTCTCACGTTGTGCGATTCAGAATCGATTTTCATTTTCTTAAAATCGATTTAAAAAAAAAAAAAATTATTATTATTTATTTATTTTAATTAATCAATCCAACAAAATAATACACAGCAATACCATAACAATGCAATCCAATTCCAAAACCAAACCCGACCCAGCAACACTCAGAACTGCAATAAACAGAGCAATTGAGAGGACACACAAACACGACACAGAACAAACCAAAAGTAGTGAAACAAAAATGAATATTATCAACAACAGTATCAATATTAGTTACAATTTCAACATAGCAGTGATTAAAAATCTCTCATTGACATTATCGTTAGACATTTATAAAAAAAAAAAAGAACAATAGTGTCACAGTGGCTTACACTTGCATCGCATCTCATAAGCTTGACAACACACTGTGTCCAATATTTAAGATAAAATAAGTCATATTTTTGGTTCATTTAATAGTTAAAACAAATGTACATTATTGCAATCAGTTGATAAAACATTGTCCTTTACAATTATAAAAGCTTTTTACAAAAATCTACTACTCTGCTCGCATGTCAGCAGACTGGGGTAGATCCTGCTGAAATCCTATGTATTGAATGAATAGAGAATTGTTTTGAACCGGGAAAAAAATCGTTTTTGAATCGAGAATCGTGTTGAATTGAAAAAAATAATCGATTTTGAATCGAATCGTGACCCCAAGAATCGATATTGAATCGAATCGTGGGATACCCAAAGATTCACAGCCCTAGTAAATATATATAAATAATAAATAGAGCTAGAACGACGTCCCTCCTGTCTGTGCCGTCTTCTTCCCCTGTACACATAACCGTTAATATAGTAAGATCATTCTCGGACCCCTGCAGTCTACATGTACATTTAAACAACAATTCAGCCCCGAGTTGAAAATGGACCCCAAGCCAGACTTTGGACATCCCTGCCCTACTTGTTTCTATTATTAGAATTGTATCTGGATATTCTGCATTATAACAGTTATACATTTTTTTTTGGTAACACTTTAGTAATATTCACCATTAATTATTTGCTTATTAACATGCAAATTAGTAACATATTGGCTATTAATTAGTCATTATTAAGTACTTATTAAGTACTTATTAATGCCTCATTCTGCATGGCCTTATTATACAACCAGTAAGCCATTAACTAAGAGTCTTCCCTAACCCTAACCTTAACCCCGACCCTGACCCTAACCCTTACCCTAACCCTAAACCCTAACCCTATGTTAATAAGCAACTAATTAATGGTTCATATGTTCCCCATACTAAAGTGTTACCTTTTTTTCATATTGCTCAGCATCATTCAGCCTTCATTAGCATTTTTCGGGGCGCTAAAAGCATATTAATAACAGCAAGCAAGCAGGGCTCCCTGCCATTATCACCCTTCATCACAGTATTATACCCGAACAGGAACAATTACTGAAGTGGTATTATTATTGAATGCATGCAGGATGTTCTGATCATGTGCCTCCACCTTGCTTCTGAGCACCCCCATACCATCATTCTTCTCCTCCTCCTCCTCCTCCTCCTCCTCCTATTGCTCATTAGAATACTGCAGAGCGCTCTTTTGTTCAGTAGCGCTCAGCTGCTGGAGAGGTGAACACCGCTCCGGAGCTTATCCGCTCATCCATTGACTCTCCTCTTCCTCTTACTACCCCCAGAGACGGACGGACGCCACTCGGGAGGAAAAAAAGGTGTCGCCGTGTTTTTACCCCACTTGCTTTTGCCGACTTTTTTTTTCTCTCTTCATAATCACATTGTTGGATGCTTCAGCTGCCGGTTTGTGGCTCTCTACCATCTGCACTGCATCGTAAGGCTGCCGGAGCTTCACATACATTCCTCCGGACTGGAGCTCACCTCCGCCAGAAGGTGAGTTTACTCAAAAGTTTTTGTCAGAAGGGTTATCTACACTTAAGGGGGTCACCTCCAAGGGTTCTCATTGTATCCCTGTGGGTTGAGTTTTTTCTTGCCCTGATGTGGGATGTCGTTGTGGCTTGTGCAGCCCTTTGAGACACTTCTGATTAAGGGCTATATAAGTAAACTTTGATTGATTGATTAAGATGCAGAACAATTATTTATTATTATTTACAGTTATTTACACTATACAGATGATGCACATGGTTAGAATCGTGGTGGATTGCAGAGTTCTCTTCACAGAGTTATGAATGTGATTGGATTTTTTTGGAAAGCCATTGCAAAAATCCTTTTTAAAAATGTGCTTCGTAGAGTTTAAATAGTCTAAGTTATTCCCATAGTCGTCAAGTGAATGAGCTCCTATTAATCATGCTGTCCACTGCTGGCTATACCTCATTATCAGTTCAGTTTAAAAAAAAAAAACTGGAACCTGATACAGTATTCCCACTCTGAGGCTTCACATGAGGCGTTCAGGAACACTGGAATGTTTTGGCTTTGCTACAATCACCCGTTGGTCTAAAGCAGGGGTGTCCAAACTTTTTCCACTGAGGGCCGCACATTGAAAAATAAAAGCTAGCAGGGGCCATTTTGATATTTTTTATTTTAAAAACCAATGCAATATATGTATAAAAAATATACATTTAGGCTTCCACTCAGGCTTGATCCCGGAGACCCCAAAGGGTTTTGGTCCAAAAAATATAAAAAATGTGTCATTATTCAGTGTTATTATTTGTGTTATTATTCAAGTTTTTAAATCTCTAGATCAACATTAGGTCTATCTGTCAATATAACATTTTTTAAAGATTTAAATTGTAGGCTCTTTTTGTCAAAGAAAACCCTTTTTTTTTAAATGAAAAAAACACTAAATATGCAATATTTTCACCCAATAACATTTTTAAGTGGGATATTTGAGATTATATAATAATTGGAGCCTTAAAAAGGTCAATAACTCATAACACCATTGATTTTAATTCATTATTATTTTTTGAGCAATGACACTTAAAAACTAATCACACTAAAATTGTAGGGGATCCAAAAGGGTCCTACTCATTAAAGTGTTAAAAAATAAATTATAATTTTTTTTTTTTACTGTTTACTTTTAACACAATAATCTCTAAATCAACTTCAGATCTATCTGTCAATTATAAGTTTTATTGTTGTTTATGTTTTTTGTTTGTTCGTTTTAGGCCCTTTTTTTAAAAAAACAGCTCGTTTTTATACATGGCAAACACAAAATATGCAACATTTTCCCCAAAAAATATCTCAAAATATTTAATGTGACGTAATTGGAGCCTTGAATAGGTCAATAATTCATAATGACATTGATTTTGATTCATTATTATTTTTTAAAGAAAGAAACAACCTACATGGCAGCTTTATGAGATTAGAGTAAACATTGCTACATTTTCTTGTTACATTTCACCTGTTTGCTCTTTAAAAACCACTTTTAATGTTTTTTATTTTTTTCAATCGTATTTTTAAAATGTGCCGTGGGCCGTTAAAAAATGACCTGCGGGCCGCAATTGGCCCCCGGGCCGCACTTTGGACACCCCTGGTCTAAAGAAAGAGACTTGGTTGTTACGTGTGTACAGGGGAAGAAGACCGCACAGACAGCAAGGACGTTGTTTAGCTCTGTTTATTTTATATTTACAATAGAATGGAGTGTGAAACGAATCAAAATGTGTGTGTGTGTGACTATGTGTAGAGATTAGATGTAGTGTGTTACTGGGAGTGTTGAGCGTGGTGCGGAAGTCCAAGGGGGCAAGACCTGCTCGGAGGTCCGTGAGCAGGCATGAGGTCGAGAGCAGCAGAGAGGCGTCAAAGTCTGTGTCCAGGCGGGAGGTCGAGATTCGAGATCCAAAATGCAGTCAGGGAACCAGAGGGAACACGGGGAGACGAGACACAGCTTCTGACGCGGGGAACCAAGGTATGCTGCTGGAAGGCGACAAGGGGGGACACGAGACAAATGAACACGAAGGGGGAGAAACACAGAGAGAGAGTATGCATTAGTGACGGGTCCGGCAACACCGATGCATCGGCGCATGCGTCGAGCTCATAGAGCGAAACCCTGTGTCGGTGCGCGTACCGCTTTTAGAAAGTCACGTGACCGATCATGAGCTGTTTTGGTCGCGTGACCGATACGCGAACTGTGTCGCACGCCCGCCTCCTCTGTGCCCTGTGAGCAACGTTCCCTCTAAGGTGTGCGCCTGCGCAATTGCGCACTGCTCAAGCGTCCTCTGCGCACAGCAAATATATGCCGCGCACCAAATCAAACCCATCTGAATTCTAAACAAAATAAACACATTTATTCTGTGTAATTTTGCAATGCAACTCTGAGTGACAGTGACAACAAGCGGCCCTAACAGTGTTCGTCAACACCGTTCAATTGAACACCGTTCAATTATTGTAACGTCTATTGAGATGCTTCGAGGACAGGAATTATATTAATCACTTTATTGAGCAAAACTGTTTATATTCGGCCATAACCACACCAAAAATATGAGTAAAAAACTTATATCTCGAAAAACTAGTCATTTTCTGCCGTACAAACCAGGCCAAAACCAACTTGTCATCTGTCACCAACTCGCATACCACTAAGCCACTGGTGCGTTTATGGCCACACAAAAAGTCGGACAACTCATACCCCACACAAAGTTACACTATGACTCCTCAGTCATACGTGTGCTTATTCTACTGTCATTTATTATTAATGTTAATTTATTGATATTAATCATGGAATGCTGTTACTAGAGAAAGTTACATGAATGCACACGTCATCCTATGCTTACATTTCATTGTGCAACATGAGGATGTTTAAGGGGAACTAAATGTGATCTCTGAAAGGGGTACAAATGATTTCCAAAGCAGGACCCCCACCCAGACATATTGTACAATACTAATCCATAGCTTATGAAAACAAGATTTCTTTTATTTTCATTACAAGTGGGCCAAATCACTAATATTACAAAATAATCTCATGAAAATTACTCCTCTCCTTTGAGTGTTATTATAAAAGATTGGTTTGAGACAGGTGTGCTGCTGGTATTGCCACGTGTGATGTTGCTCACATGTGATCCTCTGAATGCTCAGGGAGTTTTTGTGTTTGCTCACACACATGAACAATTAGAGGGAACATTGCCTGTGATCGGGTCTTTTCTACAGCTGGAGAAATAATAACTAAGAGAAATCACCTAAAATTGAATATGTTGTAAAAACTTTTTTTTTTTTATAAAAATGTGTAACAAAAAAATTTAAAAAAATTCCCAGTCCACAAGCATCCTCACTTACAACACGTTCTCTTAGTTTTCCATGTTATGATACATGTTCACATTATTTATTGACTGTATCTAAAAAAGATAAAAATATATTTTTATTTAAATGAAGATATTAAATAATAATCCTAAATGAAATACAATGACTTGGTTCATATTATTGTATATACTAGGTCATAAAATCAGTGTCAGTTGAGTCGGTCCATAGGTTGCCTGTAGGGATTTTTAATGTCCAGCAGATGTCAGTATTTAGCGACACAGTATCGACACAGTATCAATACAGTTTTGCAATGTGTCGAAACGCTTCATGGCACCTCATCAACCCATCACTAGACTATGCATAGAGCTTGATGAGTCGGTTTACTGTACTGGAACAGATCGCTACCTTCTGGCCCGGAACACAGGTTTGCACTGGCTTAAGAAGGCATGGAAGCTCATCAGCGACAGGTGTCTAGATTGCTGATTGAGCCGATTGAATGCAGCCGCCTGCTGCAGCCGGAGTGGCGCGCGCCTGGCACGCTCTTGGAGGTGTGCCGAGTGCAGTGCACAGATGAATGCGTACTGGGGTGCGCCCGGGCCGTGACAGAGGTGTGGTTTTATAAGTACAGTATGTGTCAATGAGAGGAGATTTTATGACTTTTCTTAATTTAAATACATGCTATAGTGTAATTTTATTGTTATAGTTTTATTGTATGTTTTTTGTATCTCTTTTTTTTAGGTAGCCAGGGACTACAGACGGAAATTAGCTATTTAGCTATAATCTGGTGCAGAACATTTGTCTTTGAGTTTAATGTTTCTGTGCATTGTCCCTTCAAATAAAGACTAAACTAAACTAAAAGCATTTCGAGCAAACTTTTAAGAAAAAGTAGGAAAAACTATAACGACACACAAAGTCTCATTCAAGATGATGATGAGCGTTAAATTCAACTTTATACATTTATAGGGAAGAAACTTGGAACTTTCCACCAAAAGTTCAGGAACCTCTGGTTCCTGGATCTAAAGGTTCCTGTAGAAGTGTGTGGTTTGTGTTTCCACAATATTTTACAGTTCAGGGTAGTTTTAACAAATCAGGCTGATGACGTATGCAGTAGTGCAGGGGTGTCAAACCTACGGTTGATGAGTTTGCCAAGTATTAAAATGAGCTGCATTGTTTTAAATAAAATAAACTGCTGTTCTAAATGTGTCCACTGGATGTCACAATAGCAATTCTGTTAAGCGTGGCTGCGGCTCCTTTCCCTCGACCCCAATGAAACTTAAAAAACCTGCCGTTCTAAGTCTTCTGCTTCGAACACATCGTTATTTGGCACCCTTACTCCCCATAATGTCTCTTTCAAAAACGAGAAAACGTAACCCTTTTGAATAGTTTTTACCTCCCGTTTCTTACGGTTTGTTGAGTTAGCACTGGCTTGATGCGTGGACATGACAAAGGAGGTATTTGATACCTAGAAGAGTTTACATGTTGTGTTTTTTGGTCAATCCCAGAAAGACTCTGACTTAAAGTTTAATCCTGGCTTTGTAGATACACTGAGACCAAGTCTAAGCTCATTGTGTTTTTGAAGCTGCACCAATTTCCTCAGAATTTTTATAACAAACTTGAAGTGTTTTGTCCTGAGGATTAGTTGTGATTTGTAGGTTTTCAGAATATGCTTTTTCTTTTTTTGGCCAGAGTAAAACAAAGAAAACAACCTGGAGTTGTCTTTATTTTTACGTTATCATGCCATGATTTTACCATTACTGCCCACTTGGGCATAGATTTTGACCTCCCTGGAGTAGTGTTTACTGTCATGTCTGTTGATCATTTTTTTGTTTAGTTATGTTCTGCTTGGTTTTTGGACACTTTTTAGTTCCTGCTTTCACTCCCTTGCCTTGTCACCATAGCAACCATTAGTTTCACCTGTTTCACATTTTGAGTCACGCACCTGTTTTCAGTAATCATGTCACTATTATTTAAACCGATAGTTGCCAGGAAGTCAGCCTGGCGACATTACCTCTGCTCACTTCATGCCCTTCTACTTCTGATACTCATGCCTGTTCATAGTTATGCTTCTTGCCATGCCACCTAAGTTTTGTTTTTTCATGTCACAGTTAGCGAGTTTGCTTCATGTTCATAGTTTCTGCCTTTGTGCAAGTTTTTGTTTCATTAGCCAAGTTTTTGTACTTCCACGTTGTGTGCGCCTTTTGTTCTTTTTTTATAGTAATAATAAAATATGTCCTTACCTTGAAGGTAGAAAAGCGCTATACAAGTATAACCCATTTATCATTTATCATTTACCTTCACGCCTTGCCCGCTCCAACTTTCCATTGCATTCCGGGAAAACAAAACACCCTTAGTCCCCTTCTTGTCAGTTTACTATATTTCCATACTGATACCATGTAAATAAGCAGACAATATTAGGGCACAGTTTGAACATGTTTCAACCGATTCAAACCATTCCACCTTCAACATACTGTATTCCACTCATCTTAGAAATTGAAACTATCCATTTTCCAAGTTCAAACAAATTCCAGGATTTTCCAGAATTCCTGGTTTTTCAAAGCCCTATTTCCACACTTTTTTCTGGCGACTACTCATTCCACATTTTTTGACGCATTTCAACCGTTCCACCGTCAAAACATTCCTCTTAATCAGGACAACAAAAATGAAGTTGTTTTTGAACTGGAAAAATTCCCAGTTTTCCCGAAATTCCAGGAATACCGTAATACCATTTTTAAATTCAAAATGTTACTCCTTCAACATTTCTCAACACATTTGAAAAATTCCAACACCAACAATTTCAACTCATTCAGACCATTCAAGTTTTTTTTACAATTTTCAAAAAATTCCCGCATTTCCCAAAATTCCCCAATTTTTGGGAAATTCCTATTGACATCAATGGGACAATCTTTAAAGTTCCACAATTCTTCTTACATTCAAACTACATTCTGTCAGCATTTCAATTCAATTTCAACATTGGAGCATTCACAAGCAATTCCTTCAGGAATTGCCTCGTCTATTTATTTTTACAATCTGTCCTTTCTAATCCATTTTCTACCGCTTGTTACTCTCTGTGTCTCCTAGCCGCTCAGGCAAATCATATTGTCTAAAAATGCTTTTTCCCATCGATAACGTGACATCATCAGCAAAGTGCACGCTCTTTCAGTTAATTAGTGTGCAAGGAATATATATATATGTATATAACCCCTGCTATAAAAGAGGGAACACACAAACACACAATGGATAAAAAACAAACAAACAAAAAACCTGACACCGTACATTTGTGTACGTAAGGAACCTGCAAACATGAAATATTACTTAAAACATATTTTTGTTTGTTTGTTTTTTATCTGCTTATTTATTTATTTATTTATTTATTTACTAAGAATGTCCAGTTCCAGCCTACACACTGTGACCAGCTTCCCAATCAAGTGATTATTTATTATTTTATTTGCTCCAGATACTTAAAAAAAAAAAAAAAAAAAAGTGTAATAAAACAGTAAACAGATGAAATGTAACGAGAAAAAGTTGCAGTGTTGCCTCTAATAACACTGTTTTTTTTTCTTTAAAGCTGTCTTTTCTCCAAAAATAATATTTAATTAAAATCAGTGTTGTTATGAATTATTGACCTATTCAAGACTTCACATCAAAATATTGTACTTTGAAATATTTTTGGGTAAAATATTAAATATTTTGTTTGTTTGCGATCAAAAAACAAAGTTTTCCGTGACAAAACGGGAATATGACAAACAAATAATAAAAAATATATATTAAAAAAAAACGTATTATTGACCGAGATCTAAAGTTGATCAAGAGACTTAAGTGTTGAAAGTTTAAAATATCTATGAATTTTTTTTAACACTTTTATGAGTGAGACCTTTTTGGATACCCAAGATTTGTAGGTTGAATTAAAAAAACTAACACAAAAAAAAACTTTCAATGCTCACAAAATAACAAATTAAAATCAATGTTGTTTTGAATTATTGACCTGTTTAAGGCCCCAATCACTTAATTCACATCAAATATTCCTCTTTGAAATTTTTTGGGGTGAAAATTTTTCATATTTTGTGTTTTTGCCATAAAAACAAGGGCATAAAACTTAAAAAATTAAAAAAAAGTTTCACATTATATCGACAGAAGTTAATCTAGAGATTTAAGCGTTAAATACTATTATAATGTAAAACTTTTTTTTTTTACACATTTCCTTTCCCTGCCTTGTCAGACCGGAAGTTAATCTATAGATTTAAGCGTTGAATAATAATTTAAATAAAACAAAAAAAAATGTATGATTTATTTCTAACATTTTTATAATTAAGACCAAACTTGATAGGAGAGCTAAAGGTTAAAAAAAATATACATTGAATTGGTTTTAAAACATCAAAATGGCCCCGCGTGCTTTAATTTTTTAGTGAAGTTGATCAAGAGACTTAAGTGTTGAATGTTTAAAATATGTATGACTTTTTTTAAACAGTTTTATAAGTTAGACCTTTTTGGATCCCCAAGAATTTAGTCAAATTAAAAAAAAAACTAACAAAAAAACCAAAACTGTCAATGCTCAAAAAATAACGAATAACGAATCAATGTTGTTTTAAATTATTGACCTATTTAAAGGGAAACTTCGGTTTTTTTCACCTGGGCCCTGTTTTCATAATTTTTTCTGTATATGTGAGTGCTGGATAAAACATTTTTTGAGGTCGCGCCAGTATTGAGCAGGGCAGGCAGCCTCCAGCCCAGCTAACGCTCGTACACAGGGCAACTGGCTCTCGTCAAAATTCGGCCTATAAACATGCATTTTTTTCACACTGACAGGCTCAGATAGTTACAATGAGTGTCCGACAACATACTAGAAAGGAGAAATTAACGTATGTCTCTACCTTTAGCTGGAGATCGCTGTTTGTTGTGAGCTGTGTCCAAATCTCACCACGCTACAAATCTCGTTCCGAAATCTCGCGATAACTCGCGACAAAACACCGGTGGAAAAACAGTTACCTGACTGAGGGTGAAGAGAGATGACTGACAAACAAACAAACTTTTCTATAAAACTAAAATAACAGTCTTCGGTAATCCAACAGAAAATCACTTCGGTCGTCTCTCTTCACCTCAGTCAGGTAACTGTTTTTCCACGGTGTTTTGTCGCGAGTTATCGCGAGATTTCGGAACGAGATTTGTAGCGTGGTGAGATTTGGACACAGCTCACAACAAACAGCGATCTCCAGCTAAAGGTAGAGACATACGTTAATTTCTCCTTTCTAGTATGTTGTCGGACACTCATTGTAACTATCTGAGCCTGTCAGTGTGAAAAAAATGCATGTTTATAGGCCGAATTTTGACGAGAGCCAGTTGCCCTGTGTACGAGCGTTAGCTGGGCTGGAGGCTGCCTGCCCTGCTCAATACTGGCGCGACCTCAAAAAATGTTTTATCCAGCACTCACATATACAGAAAAAATTATGAAAACAGGGCCCAGGTTGAAAAAAACCGAAGTTTCCCTTTAAGGCCCCAATTAATTAATTCACATCAAATATTCCTCTCTGAAATTTATTTTGTGGAAATATTGCATATTTTGTGTTTTTGCCATAAAAAACAGGGGCATAACACTTTTGTATAAAAGTTTTACATTATATCGATAATGTAAAATCTTTTTGTTTACACTTTAAATTTTTCCCTGCCTCATCAGACAGCAAGTTAATCCATCTTAAGCATTGAATAAAAATAATAATAATAATAAAAAAAATAATACAAAAATGCATGACTTATTTCTAACATTTTTATCATCAAGACCAAACTTGATGGGAAACTAAAAAAACATCTATATTGAATTGGTTTTGAAAATAAAAAATATTTAAAATGGCCCCGCATGCTTTCATTTTTCAGTGTGCGGCCCTCAGTGGAAAATAGTTTGAACACCCCTGCATTAATCAAGTGGTCAATGATTTATGGACCATTATTTTCCAAGTCCAGTCGTTTTCCTTGATGGCGCCCATGTTTTTCACCCGGGTTTTACACATACGATGTGCTTGACAGTCCCTCAGGGAGTGTACTTTTGTGCTGGGTTGTCTTAACATCCTAAAGTTAAAGTGGGTGTTTTGTAGAGCATAGTATGACAAATTACATGTCAGTTTGACTAAACATGTGGGGTTCAACAACTCCTATGGTGTATTTGTCAGAACGATAATAGGACAACACAGTAGGGGTGCATGCTCTTACACCATTGTGAGCAAGCTTCCACAAACAAATGACCACAGTCTGGACACTATTATGTTAGATCCACTATGGACTGGACTCTCACAATATTATGCTAGATCCACTCGACGTCCATTGCACCGGCTGCCTCCAAAGTTTCTCATTGTCATCCCATTGGGTTGAGTTTATTCTTGTCCTGATGTGGGATCTGAGCCCAGGATGTCATTGTGGCTTGTGCAGCCCTTTGAGACACTTGTGATTTAGGGCTGTATAAGTAAACTTTCATTTAGAGATGTCCGATAATATCGGGCTGCCGATATTATCGGCCGATAAATGCTTTAAAATGTAATATCGGAAATTATCGGTATCGGTTCGGAAATTATCGGTATCTGTTTCAAAAAGTAAAATTTATGACTTTTTAATACGCCGCTGTACGGAGTAGTACACGGACGTAGGGAGAAGTACAGAGCGCCAACAAACCTTAAAGGCACTGCCTTTGCGTGCCGGTCCAATCACATAATATCTATGGCTTTTCACACACACACAAGTGAATGCAACGCATACTTGGTCAACAGTCATACAGGTCACACTGAGGGTGGACATATAAACAACTTTAACACAGTTACAAATATGTGCCACACTGTGAACCCACACCCACACCGCACCGTAACACAACATAAACACAACAGAACAAATACCCAGAACCCCTTGCAGCACTAACTCTTCCGGGACGCTACAATATACCCCCCCCCCCCACCTCAACCCCGCCCACCTCAACCTCCTCATGCTCTCTCAGGGAGAGCATGTCCCAAATTCCAAGCTGCTGTTTTGAGGCATGTTAAAAAAAAAAAAAGCATTTTGTGACTTCAATAATAAATATGGCAGTGCCATGTTGGCATTTTTTTCCATAACTTGAGTTGATTTATTTTGGAAAACCTTGTTACATTGTTTAATGCATCCAGCGGGGCATCACAACAAAATTAGGCATAATAATGTGTTAATTCCACGACTGTATATATCGGTATGGGTTGATATCGGAATCGGTAATTAAGAGTTGGACAATATCAGAATATCGGATTTCGGCAAAAAAGCCATTATCGGACATCTTTAGTTGTTATCAATGATCAGACAGGCGGCTCATTGATCAGAGGGTGCAGCTTCATCTGAATTCTGACTGCTTGAGCAGCCATGTGTGGCCCTTTGTGTATTAGCGAACCATCAGTATCATCTAATCCCTTTAATTCCTTTCACTGCCTTTTTTTTTTTTTTTTTTGCTCTTCCTAGTTCTTATTGCAGACAATCTTTATTGTTTGTGTCCCTGCCTTCTTCTCTCTGGACATCCACTCTTTGCAGGGGAAGCTCTTAGTGCCGTTGTTTTCACAAGATCAGCTCCTTTATTCCACCATTGTCGGACCACAGCCCTTATTTTGGGGGATTTTTCGGTTGAGTGGGCGCTTGCTTTCTCTCTCTGTGGCGACTTTCATTCATCAGCCAAGGCCAAAAAGTCTCTCAGAAGGGAGAACTTCTTCCTCTCTTTCTCTCTTCCTGGGCTACTGAGGTTTACAGCATTATTATCTCGTTTCTGCATGCCGTCACCTTTTTTTTCCCAACGATGACGCTTTCCGCACGGCTAATCTCAGCGCCGCCCGGACCACAGGCGGGATTTAATTTTACACTTGAATCACGTCCAAGTGTGCGAGCGAAAATCTAAAGAGAGTTTTGCAACGGGAAGGAGTTAATGTAATAATCGCCGCGGAAAGCCTCTGCTATGCTTAAATCAGAAAAAAAAAGCCTCCCTGGCACAAGATGGAAAAAGGAAGAGTCTGCCAAGGAACTGCCTTGGTGTAAGTGTGGAGGTATTAGGGACATTAAAGACGTCCGGTTGGAGATCTTGAGGTTTTGCATGGCTTTTCGGGAGGTAATAAATACGCAAAAGTGCTCAGCATTAACGAAAAAACTACCGTATTTCTGGACTAAAAGGCGCAATTAAAATCATTTTTTTTCCTTAAAGGCCTACTGAAATGAGATTTTCTTATTTAAACGGGGATAGCAGGTCCATTCTATGTGTCATACTTGATCATTTCGCGATATTGCCATATTTTTGCTGAAAGGATTTAGTAGAGAACATCGACGATAAAGTTTACAACTTTTGGTCGCTGATAAAAAAGCCTTGCCTTTAGTAGCGTGATGTCACAGGTTGTGGAGCGCCTCACATCTGCACATTGTTTACAATCATGTTGACCAGCAGCGAGAGCGATTCGGACCGAGAAAGCGACGACTACCCCATTAATTTGAGCGAGGATGAAAGATTTGTGGATGAGGAAAGTGAGAGTGAAGGATTAGAGGGCAGTGGAAGTGATTCAGATAAGGAAGATGCTGTGAGAGGCGGGTGGGACCTGATATTCAGCTGGGAATGACTAAAACAGTAAATAAACACAAGACATATATATACTCTATTAGCCACAACACAACCAGGCTTATATTTAATATGCCACAAATTAATCCGCATAACAAACACCTTCCCCCTCCCGTCCATATAACCCACCAATACAACTCAAACACCCGCACAACACACTCAATCCCACAGCCCAAAGTACCGTTCACCTCCGTAAAGTTCATACAGCACATATATTTGTATGTATATGTTTGGAAGCCAAAGCTGCGTACTCACGGTAGCGTGTCTGCTATCCAACTCAAAGTCCTGCTGGTTGTGTTGCTGCAGCCGGCCGCTAATACACCGCTTCCCACCAACAGCTTTCTTCTTTGCTGTCTTCATTGTTCATTAAACAAATAGCAAAAGATTCACCAACACAGATGTCCAGAATGCTGTGGAATTTTGCGATGAAAACAGACAACTTAATAGCTGGCCACAATGGTCTCCCAATATGTCCGCTACAATATGTGACGTCACGCGCAAACGTCATCATACCGAGACGTTTTCAGCAGAATATTTCGCGGGAAATTTAAAATTGCACTTTACTCATCTAACCCGGCCGTATTGGTATGTGTTGCAATGTTAAGATTTCATCATTGATATATAAACTATCAGACTGCGTGGTCGGTAGTAGTGGGTTTCAGTAGGCCTTTAAAACTGGACTGTGTGCATTATAACTCGGTGCGCCTAATGTACGGAATAATTCTGGTTTTGCTTGCTGACCTCGAAGCTATTTTATTTGGTACATGGTGTAATGACAAGTGTGACCAGTAGATGGCAGTCAAACATAAGAGATACGTGTAGACTGCACTATGACTCGAGTAAATAACACCAACATTTAATTAGAGATGTCCGATTGTAGCTGGGATAGGCTCCAGCGACCCCCGCGACCCCGAAGGGAATAAGCGGTAGAAAATGGATGGATGTCCGATAATGGCTTTTTTGCCGATATCCGATATTCTGATATTGTCCAACTCTTAATTACCGATTCCGATATCAACCGATACCGATATATACAGTCGTGCAATTAACACATTATTATGCCTAATTTTTTTGGGATGCCCCGCTGAGGAGGTTGAGGTGGGCGGGGGTTGGGAGAGGCGTGGGGGGGTAGGGGACAACGGGGGGTGTATATTGTAGCGTCCCGGAAGAGTTAGTGCTGCAAGGGGTTCTGGGTATTTGTTCTGTTGTGTTTTATGTTGTGTTACGGTGCGGATGTATGGCTGTTGACCAAGTATGCATGGCATTCACTCGTGTGTGTTAAAAGACGTAGATATTATGTGATTTGGCCGGCACGCAAAGGCAATGCCTTTAAAGTTTATTGGCGCTCTGTACTTCTCCCTACATCTGTGGACACAGCGGCGCTTTAAAAAGTCATACATTTTACTTTTTGAAACCGATACCGATAATTTCCGATATAACATTTTAAAGCATTTATCGGCCGATAATATCGGACTGCCGATATTATCGGACATCCCTACATTTTATATATCCCAATGAAAATATAGAACATTACACACAGCGCTCAAACATCGATCCAAATGTTACGACTTTGGTAAGCTATGAAGCCGCACCGCTTGATGGATTGTACTGTGCTTCAACATAGGATTATTATTATGGTGTGTATCAAATCAAATCAAATCAACTTGATTTATAAAGCACATTTAAAATTTACCACAGGGGTAGCCAAAGTGCTGTACAATGGTCAGGTTAAAAATAATATGAGAACCGAGCAAACACAACACAACACAAACAGACAGTGTATAAGGTAAGACATATTATGTGGCGTTTTGTTTCACAATATTATGCAAAAGCAACTTTTCTTACCTTCTGGTACCTGCTGATCTGTATTTGGGATCTGCATAAGTCCTGAAAAATTGCCCGCGTCCGCCTTTATAGTCCGTACCTACACCGTAGTCGATAAGCTTCTTCTTTTTCTCTATCTTCTTGTTATGGGACATTCATCCTCCGCTGTTGCCATTTGTAATATAAATTACTGTAAACTTCTTACTTATATCTGTCAGTAAAATCGCCATGAAAGCGCGGTGTAGTGAGTTTACATTATTCACCCAAGGAACTTTAGTTATTAGAGAGTTCCGGTCTGATGTTTTTTCACGGGACACATTTCCTGCGGATGAGGAGATACTGCTCCGTTGTTGATTGAAGTAAAGTCTGAATGTCATTAAAACAGTTAGCTCCATCTTTTGACACTTCTTCCACTCCCGTCCTTGCACGCTACACCGCTACAACAAAGATGACGGTGAGAAGACGCTGTCGAAGGTGAGCCACGTAAATAAGACCGCCCACAAAACGGCACATCCTGAAGTGACTGTCAGAAAGCGGCTTGAAGATGATCTGTAAAACATAATCCATGCAACATTTTGACCAAAGAACCACCATTACATGTTATGTAGACCACAAGGAAGTGTTTTACATTTTGAAAAAAATGTAATAATATGAGTCCTTTAATGCACCCTATAATCCGGTGCACCTCATATATGAATAAAGATCGAAAATAGACCATCGACAGTGCGCCTTATAATCTGGTGCGCCCTATGATTATGTTCACACTTTTCTTTTCTTTTTTACTCTTTGCGCTAAATCTGGGGTATGGAGTATTAAGTTTCGTACCGTATGTAACTCATGTGACAAGTTCCTTAAATACGATTTAACGGAGATTGTCGTATCGATTTTTGAGATAGGAGGGAAATAAAGGTTTGCAAATTGTGTTGCATATATGGACAACACTTTGCACCCTCCATGGAGTTTGCATGTTCTCCCCGTGACTGCGTGGGATCCCTCCGGGTTCTACGGCTTCCTCCCCACCGCCAAAAAACATGCACCTGGGGATAGGTTGATTGGCAACACTAAATTGGCCCTAGTGTGTGAATGTGAGTTTGAATGTTGTCTGTCTATCTGTGTTGGCCCTGCGATGAGGTGGCAACTTGTCCAGGGTGTACCCCGCCTTCCGCCCGAATGCAGCTGAGATAGGCTCCAGCACCCCCCGCGACCCCGAAAGGGACAAGCGGTAGAAAATGGATGGATGGATGTTGTTTTATTGGCTTGATAAAACCAGCGTGTCGATCCGCTTGACTGACAGCTCACTGTCCCGCCTCCCCGTCACCAGCAGATGGAGCTGAGCCTAACCCGGGCTTTGGTAACAGGCTAATAGTGCTCACATGTGTCAAGCCATATTGATCCCGCCATAGACACACATTGCCAGCAAACAAAAAAGGGGCGCAGCTGTGCCATGGTGGCTGCTTACGGAGGCCACAAAATCCCTGCAAGTCAGAAGAAAAGGTCCCCACAGCTTGTGAATATTAATCAAGAGACCCCCCCCCCCCACACACACACACACACACCCTCCTCCCCATAGCCAGCTTTGCACCCCAAATGTATTATTCAAAAGAAGCGTTTTGCCTATTAAATACTCTAAATAAATAATGACATCTGGTAACTGTTTTTGTCTGCTGAATTAATGACGGCAGCAGGAAAGTCAAGAATGTCTGCCAGTGATCGGAGGAGGCCAGGAGGGGGAGGATGTACCGGTATTACCATTCAGCTGTGAGGCTCCGTTTGTAAAAAGTCAGGACGTCTGATTTGGTTCCTCCGAATACTTTAAGTTTGCCTTGAAGGGCAACTGCACTTTTTTTTGGGAATTTTGCTTATCATTCACAATCCTGATGTCAGACAAGCACACGTAAGTTTTTCTTTTTTTAAGCATTCTATCACGTAAATAAGTGCGAGCAAAAGTCCGCTTATAATGCAACCTCGTTCTGTTCTGCCTAAAACAGTGTTAAAAAAACATCCAAACACTCCCATCAAGGTATTCCGATATTGTCCAACTCTTAATTACCGATTCCGATATCAAGTCGTGGAATTAACACATTATTATGCCTAATTGTGTTGTGATTAGAGATGTCCGATAATATCGGCCTGCCGATATTATCGGCCGATAAATGCTTTAAAATCTAATATCTGAAATTATCGGTATCATTTTTTTATTATCGGTATCAGATTTTTATTTTTTAATTTTTAATTTTATTTATTTTTTTATTAAATCAACATAAAAAACACAAGATACACTTACAATTAGTGCACCAACCCAAAAAACCTCCCTCCCCCATCACTCATTCACACAAAAGGGTTGTTTCTTTCTGTTATTAATATTCTGGTTCCTACATTATATATCAATATATATCAATACAGTCTGCAAGGGATACAGTCCGTAAGCACACATGATTGTGTGTGCTGCTGGTCCACTAATAGTACTAACCTTTAACAGTTAATTTAATTTAACTCATTTTCATTAATTACTGGTTTATATGTAACTGTTTTTATATTGTTTTACTTTGTTTTTTATTCGAGAAAATGTTTTTAATTTATTTATCTTATTTTGTTTTATTTTAATTTTTTAAAAGGACCTTATCTTCACCATACCTGGTTGTCCAATTTAGGCATAATAATGTGTTAATTCCACAACGGTATATATCGGTATCGGTTGATATCGGTATCGGTAATTAAGAGTTGGACAATATCGGATATCGGCAAAAAAGCCATTATCGGACATCCCTAGTTGTGACGCCCCGCAGGATGCATTAAACAATGTAACAAGGTTTTCCAAAATAAATCAACTCAAGTTATGGAAAAAAAAATGCCAACATGGCACTGCCATATTTATTATTGAAGTCACAAAGTGCATTATTTTTTTTAACATGCCTCAAAACAGCAGTTTGGAATTTTGGACATGCCCTCCCTGAGAGAGCATGAGGAGGTTGAAGTGGGCAGGGTAGGGCGGGGGGGGGGGGCTAGCGGGGGGTGTATACTGTAGCATCCCGGAAGAGTTAGTGCTGCAAGGGGTTCTGGGTATTTGTTCTGTTGTGTTTATGTTGTGTTACGGTGCGGATGTTCTCCCGAAATGTGTTTGTCATTCTTGTTTGGTGTGGGTTCACAGTGTGGCACATATTTGTAACAGTGTTAAAGTTGTTTATAGGGTCACCCTCAGTGTGACCTGTATGGCTGTTGACCAAGTATGCAGTGCATTCACTTGTGTGTGTGAAAAGCCGTAGATATTATGTAATTGGGCCGGCACGCAAAGGCAGTGCCTTTAAGGTTTGTTGGCGCCCTGTACTTCTTCCTACGTCTGTGTACCACTCTGTACAGCGGTGTATTAAAAAGTCATACATTTTACTTTTTGAAACCGATACCGATAATTTTGAAACCGATACCGATAATTTCCGATATTACATTTTAAAGCATTTATCGGCTTATAATATCGGCAGTCCGATATTATCGGACATCCCTAGTTTACATACATTTGTCAAGAACATAATGTCATGGCTGTCTTGAGTTTCCAATAATTTCTACAACTCTTATTTTTTTGTGATAGAGTGATTGGAGCACATACTTGTTGGTCACAAAAAACATTCATGAAGTTTGGTTCTTTTATGAATTTATTATGGGTCTACTGAAAATGTGAGCAAATCTGCTGGGTCAAAAGTATACATACAGCAATGTTAATATTTGGTTGCATGTCCCTTGGCAAGTTTCACTGCAATAAGGCGCTTTTGGTAGCCATCCACAAGCTTCTGACCACATAACTTTCCTCCAGAAGGTCTTATCTTTGTCCATGTGATGTCAGATGAAACAAAAATTTGGCCACAATACCCAGCAATATGTTTGGAAGAGTAAAGGTGAGGCCTTCAATCCCAGGAACACCACACCTACCGTGAAGCATGGTGGTGGTAGTATTATGCGCTGGGCTTGCTTTTCTGCCAATGGAACTGGTGCTTTACAGAGAGTAAATGGGACAATCAAAAAGGAGGATTACCTCCAAATTCTTCAGGACAACCTAAAATCATCAGCCCGGAGGTTGGGTCTTGGGCGCAGTTGGGTGTTCCAACAGGACAATGACCCCAAACACACGTCAAAAGTGGTAAAGGAATGGCTAAATCAGGCTAGAATGAAGGTTTTAGAATGGCCTTCCCAAAGTCCTGACTTAAACGAGGGGACAATGCTGAAGAAACAAGTCCATGTCAGAAAACCAACAAATTTAGCTGAACTGCACCAAATTTGTCAAGAGGAGTGGTCAAAAATTCAACCAGAAGCTTGTGGATATACAATCTAAAGGTGCCAAATCGTAGTCAAAAGCTAGGTTCTATCTGCAGTCCGCGGCAGGTTGATGACCTAAGAACAGGGCAGATCAGGAACAAAGTGACCATAGTAGTTATGTGCATAAGGCAGATGGAGAAGTGCTAAATTGCTTCATATAATAATTGTGCTGAAGGTACAAAATACACATGTCCTTTGGTCTAGTACAGGGGTCGGCAACCTTTACCACTCAAAGAGCCATTTTGGCAAGTTTCACAAATTAAAGAAAATAATGGGAGCCAAAAAAAAAATTAAAATGAAAAACACTGCATACAAAGCTTGAACGCTTTGTGCTATGTTAACCAGGGGTCTCCGACACACGCACCGGCACGCACTTTAATGTGGAAATTTGATGTTAGTGCGGCCCGCGAGTTGTGAATAAATGGCGCTTGATAGCGTCATACTTGCCAACCCTCTCATTTTCCCCGGGAGACTCCCGAATATCAGGGTGTGATGACACTGCTTTTGGCGCCCTCTACAGCATGCCCAAACAGCGTACCTGCTCGACCACATGCAGAATGCAGTTTCAGCTTGCTCACGTAAGTGACAGCAAGGCGTACTACCTCAGCAGCCACACATCTTACACTGACGGTACCAATACCCAGAATCCCATGCAGCCCTAACTCTTCCGCTCAACCAACGCACGGAGAGGGGTGGGGGGGTTTATGTGTGGGGGGATTTGGTGGTAGCGGGGGTGTATAATGTAGACCGGAAGAGTTAGGGCTGCATGGGATTCTGGGTATTGGTTGTGTTGTGTTTATGTTGTGTTACGGTGGGATGTTCTCCAGAAGTGTGTTTTTCATTCTTTTTTGGTGTGGGTTCACAGTGTGGCGCATATTTGTAACGTAACAATGTTAAAGTTGTTTGATACGGCTACCGTCAGTGTAAGCTGTGTGGCTGATGACTAAGTATGCTTTGCTGTCTCCTATGTGTGCAAGAATAAACACAACATACAACATTTGGCCGGGATGGCATGCTGTTTGTAAACGCTATAGAGGACAATTACTGCAGTGCAATTAGGGCACTCCCTTTATTTAGTAATTAGTGTGTAAATAGGATTATATTTTCCCTGGGAGTTATCTATGAGAGACACTGAGATCCATAAATCTCCTGGGAAAATCGGGGGGGTCCGCAAGTATGTAGCTGAGCCGCATCAGAGTGGTCAAAGAGCCGCATGCGGCTCCGGAGCCGCGGGTTGCCGACCCCTGGTCTAGCAAGTTAAAGTGCTGGTATTATTACACATTGTCCTATTACACAAGTAGTTAGCAATAACGGATGTATTTACGCATGGAAAATTGGACCAAAAAAAGGTAACATTAGTGTATCTACGTATGAAATATAGCAAACAATTTGAATACATAACTTTTAGAATGGAAATAGAAATCCACAGAAATATATTGGAACTAATGTCAAGTATTTCTAACTTTCTTTTACTGTACATCCATGCTTTTGTCCTTGAATGTGATGTATCACCTATAACCCATCAGATACTAAAGCCCCCCAAAAAAGCTCACTACTAGCAAAAATTAGTAAATAAACAAAAGTCTATGGAGAGCTTTTTTGCAAAGGGAAAAGGCCAGGGGCTCCCACTAATTCAACGTTTTTGTGAGTGTTTTCATGTATTCATTTTTCATGCACTTATTTGCTATATTTATCTGCCCCATATGGAAGGCCGGTCCGTCAAAAATAATGCCTACATTAAACCGGTACCTGGTGCAAAAAAGGTTGCCTTAAAAGATAAAAGACACCATCAGATTTACGGTATACAGTATTTCACTAAGAATATCCCACTTATATTAAAGTATTTGGTAACACTTTAGTATGGGGAACATATTCACCATTAATTAGTTGCTTATTAAATTATTAATAAGCAATCATTAATTCAACGTTATTGTGAGTGTTTTCATGTATTAATTTTTCATGCACTTATTTGCTATATTTATCTGCCACATATGGAAGGCCGGTCCGTCAAAAATAATGCCTACATTAAACCGGTACCTGGTGCAAAAAAGGTTGCCTTAAAAGATAAAAGACACCATCAGATTTACGGTATACAGTATTTCACTAAGAATATCCCACTTATATTAAAGTATTTGGTAACACTTTAGTATGGGGAACATATTCACCATTAATTAGTTGCTTATTAAAGTAACAAGGACTTAATTTAGAGTTATTTGGACACTAGGGGAACATATAAGGGTTAGGGTTAGGGTTACTAATAAGCAATAATTCTGAGGTTATTGAGGGAAGACTCTTAGTTAATGGCTTACTGGTTATATAATAAGGCCATGCAGAATAAGGCATTAATAAGTACTTGTGGAGGGAGAATGTGACCAGCGCGTCTGCAGTAGCAAAGGTCACCGCCTCTGTCGATGGTGTTGAGGGCGGAGCACCATTGGATAAGGGCGGGGCATGTGCTGACGGCGAGACACAGCTGGCAGGTGATTAGATTTCACAGGTGGTACGTGGTAATCTAATCATCTGTTGTCTTTACCAGTGAGCGACCAGTGGAGGAGAAGAGGTGGGAGAGACTGGAGAGAGAAACATCTGAAAAGATTGTTGACTTGTTACATGAATATTAAAAACTTGGTTGAAACGGCATGCGTGGCCCCTGCGACGTGTGTAATCGTGGAACGAGTAGGAAGCAACTTCCACATTACTTAATAATAACTAATTAAGAGCCAATATGTTACTAATTTGCATGTTAATAAGCAACTATTTAATGGTGAATATGTGTTCCCCATACTAAAGTGTTACCAAGTATTTATATTGCACAATATACAATACTGTCTTCTCTAGGGACGCAATTATAGAAACAAAACATTAATTAAAAGTCAAAGTCAAAATGTTGAGCTGCATGTCTCCCTCAATGAACCGCAGCCCCTCTTCCCAGTGATGGCTGCACTCATGCAGCCCCCAGACCATGACGTGAGTGTAGGCAAGACACACTTATCTTGCTACTCACATGTGTTGCCAGCTCTTTGGACAAGCCATTATTGTCTAAACAGCTTGTGTGTTGACTCATGCTGTTAGTCATACCGCTGCACAAGCGGCACTCCCACTACTGGAAAGTACATCCAAGTTTGATTTCTGTAGTATTGTAGACGATGTACTGTATTATGATAGGTTTGTGAACTGTGAAAGGGGTACTCCACTTTTATGAGACGCTGTGATGTTTCCTATCATAGAAGGCAAGCCCACAGGAAAGGCAAATACTACAGAGAGCTGTTTATTTCCCCACAATGCCTCCCCATGCGGTGCAATCATATGGGAAAAGAAAAGCTCCGTAGGAGTTCCCCCGTGTTGTTTTAGCTCCTATCTTTATGTTGGGAGAAGGGCCTATTTTCAGACCTTAAAAAAATGCATCAAAGAAGGACACCATTATCATCATTATCATCAGCATTGTTGCCGTACATGCTGAATCTCTTTCATGCAGATGAGCTGCTAAACAGCGAGTGCACGCAAAGACTACAGATGGCCGGCGTGTCCCCCACACTCGTGAGCCGCTAATCCCCTTGAGGACGAGAAAGCGTTTGTTGAGCGCTTGTGAGAGGGTGTGTTCCATTCTCATTTGTGGAGCTACTAAGGCATCCTCACATTGGGCAGCCTCCATGCCATTGAAGAGCAAAGCGAGAGGATGGCAAAGGGAAAGAGAAACTGTAGTCCAAATAGGAGGATTTCTACATTTGCTTGATCCTGGCTTGGTTTCACACCTTCCGTTATGGCTTCACTCATTAATAAGAAAAAACTATTACATTTCTAATTGGAAATAATGCTCAAATCTATGCCATAACGAAACATTTAACTGTAAAGATGATGTCTTAAGTAAGATTTTATCATGCTTACCTGCCGTACTATTATACAGAGAGGTTAACTATTATGTATTACAACTAAAATAAACTACAAAACCAGTGAAGTTGGCATGTTGTGTAAATGGTAAATAAAAACAGAATACAATGATTTGCAAATCCTTTTCAACTTCTATTCAATTGAATAGACTGCAAAGACAAGATACTTAAAGTTCGAACCATCTACGGTCCGTAATATCATCAAAAGGTTCAGAGAATTTAGAGAAATCACTGCACCTAAGCGACAATGCCTGTTACCTTTGATCCCTCAGGCAGTACAGTGCCGTCCCACACTCTGACGAAAGATTGTACGTCTCCTCTTTTATTTGGACTTTCCCTGATTACATGGCAACAGCTGTTTCTAAGGGAGGGGGGTCGTAAACAGCCATCTCCTTTGATTAAAAACAGTTCAAAGAAAAGGTCGTAAAACAGTTCAAAGAAAAGGTGCCTGGAGCTTGCGTCAGGTCCTGCTTCCTCTACGCTTTGTAGATCTCGGGTCAAGACAATATCTTCCTGTGGATTACAATACATCAAAGAAACCGACGCCTTCATGTCGCTCCCCATCCTACACAGTGGAGTTTTACAAGCCTTCTGCTTGGTAGGATCAAAGACAGCTGGGCGAGCTGAACTCAATGTAACACAAAGTTTTGTGATAACTTAGATACACTTATTCTGACAGTACTTTTATTGAAAATAGAAACGGTTTCCTCTATTTCAACCCAAAGTGTTGGTTGCACTTTCTTCAAACTAGACTAAAACTAAATCAATTTAGATTACTGAAATAAAATAAACTTAATTACATTTTTGTCAAAAGACTATGAATATAATTACATAAAAACAAAAATTTATGTTAAAATAAACACTGTGTCAAAGCTTCAGACTTTCTGCTGTCTTTGTTCAAGGCGCAGGTTATTTTTGTGGAGAGAGGTAAATTTGTTTTTTGCCTTTCACAAGAAGATTGCTTTTTAAAGACTCATTTCCATTCAAATAGCTTTTAAAGAGTTTCGTCAATGCCTGGAAAAGACGGGGAACTGCTTGCTTTCCAAATTAGGAACATTTGAAGGCAGTTGGTGACTCTGCTGGACATGAAGGTCACGAGTTAATGCTCCCGGATTTTTGATAGGAAGTTCAAAACAATGGGCGTTTTTTTTTTTTTTTGTACAATATAATTTCCCTCCGATTGCAATTAGACTTTTGGTTCCACTCCGGCGATTTCAAAATGAACTGCAGGGGCAGTTTACTAGTTCTGTAATTAACTGTCTCACTGCGAAAATAAATCCGTAGGAGTGCAATTTGTCAAGTAAGGCTGGCATTAACATCTGCCTCTTTTTGCCTCTGCACTGATGTCATCCTTGTGTTCCCTTTCAATGCACCTTTAAGTGGACACATTAATTACTGTGTATAATATATATATACATATATATTATATACATACATAGTATGTGTGTATACAGGTGAAACACAAACATCAAAGGTTTGTTTATACCAGCAATTAGATGTACAAGGTACAACTAATATATGACATAGGTTCAAAATATGCAACTGAAGATATTTCAAGACTTCTTTTGATATCATTTTGATGAAAACCTCAAATTGAAAATTTCAGAAAGTTTGGGGTTTTCAAAAACTGTAAAACATCCATCCATCCATCCATCTTATTCCGCTTATCCGAGGTCGAGTCGCGGGGGCAGCAGCCTAAGCACGGAAGCTCAGACTTCCTTCTCCCCAGCCACTTTGTCCAGCTCTTCCCGGGGGATCCCAGGCCAGCCGGGAGACACAGTATTCCTAATTTATCCCGGGTCTTCCCCGTGGCTTCCTACCAGCTGGACATGCCCTAAACACCTCCCTAGGGAAGCGTTCGGGTGGCATCCTGACCAGAAGCCCGAACCACCTCATCTAGCTCCTCTCGATGTGGAGGAGCAGCGGCTTTACTTTGAGCGAGTCCCGGATGACAGAGCTTCTCACCCTATCTCTAAGGGAGAGCCCCGCCACCCGGCGGAGGAAACTCATTCCGGCCGCCTGTACCCGTGATCTTGTCCTTTCGGTCATGACCCAAAGCTCATGACCATAGGTGAGGATGGGAACATAGATCAACTGGTAAATTGAGAGCTTTGCCTTCCGGCCTGGCTCCTTTTTCACCACAACGGATGGATACAGCGTCCACATTACTGAAGACGCCACACCGATCCGCCTGTCGACCTCACGATCCACTCTTGCCTCACTCGTGAACAAGACTCTGAGGTACTTGAACTCCTCCACATGGGGCAAGATCTCCTCCCCAACCCAGAGATGGCAATCCACCCCTTTTCCAAGCGAGAACCATGGACTGTGACTTGGAGGTGCTGATTCCCATCCCAGTTGCTTCACACTCGGCTGCCAACCAATCCAGTGGGAGCTGAAGATCCTGGCAAGATGAAGCCATCAGGACCACATCATCTGCAAAAAGGAGAGACTTAATCCCGCAGCCACTAAACCAGATCCCCTCAACGCCCTGACTGTGCCTAGAAATTCTGTCCATAAAAGAACAGAATCTGTGACAAAGGGCAGCCTTGGCGTAGTCCAACCCTCACTGGAAACATGTCCGACTTACTGCCGGCAATACGGACCAAGCTCTGACACTGATCATCAGGGAGCGGACCGCCACAATCAGACAATCCGATACCCGATACTCTCTGAGCTCTCCCCACAGGACTTCCTGGGGGACACGGTCGAATGCCTTCTCCAAGTCCACAAAGCACATGTAGACTGATTGGGCAAACTCCCATGCACCCTCAAGGACACTGCCGAGAGTATAGAGCTGGTCCACAGTTCCACGACCAAGACGAAAACCACACTGTTCCTCCTGAATCCGAGGCTCGACTATCCGGCGTAGGCTCCTCTCCAGTACACCTGAATAGACCTTACCGGGAAGGCTGAGGAGTGTGATCCCATGATAGTTATCAGCCAAGTATGCTGGGGCCAGACCATTGATGGTCCATCACATATTAGTTTTGCATTTGAAGTTGAACCGTTGAAATTAATAGACTTTTACACAAAGTTTTTTAGTTTGACCTGTATAGTATATATGTGCATGTGCTCGTTATGGCTTTAGGCCCAGCTTTTTCTACAGTAAGTGTTGGGGCCACACTTGTGTATGAAACAGAGCACTCACACTTGTCAACAAACTGGACTTTAGGTGTCAAGTGTGCCCAATTACGGCCATTGGTGCTGGGATACGGAGGCATTTCCAGGCCAGTTGTGAGATGTAGCCCCCGCCAGTCTGTCCTAGTTCTTCTCATTCAGACATGGTCAGGGTTTTGTTTCGGGCATGCCTAACAAGTTACATAGAGGACCACGACATGAATACACTTGCACAATTTAATATGTCCAAAAAAAGAGTAAGAAGAAGCAGATCTTATTTATGTTTACACCTTCTCCATGTCTTCTTATTTTTTTACAATGTGTTTACTTCCTGTTTTCTAATGGGTAGAAAAAAATAATAAGACGTGTTGTAACTTGTAATACTCTATACAGAGACATCATTTTTAGTTCGGAAGTGGGGCAGACACACCTGACTTGGGTACAGGGTAGAGATGTCCGATAAGATCGGACTGCCGATCTTATCGGCCGATAAATGCTTTAAAATGTAATATCGGAAATTATCGGTATCGGTTTCAAAATTATCGGTATCGGTTTCAAAAAGTAAAATTCATGACTTTTTAAAACGCCGCTGTGTACACGGACGTAGGGAGAAGTACAGATCGCCAATAAACCTTAAAGGCACTGCCTTTGCGTGCCGGCCCAGTCACGTAATATCTACGGCTTTTCACACACACAAGTGAATGCAAGTCATGCTTGGTCAACAGCCATAAAGGTCACACTGAGGGTGACCCTATAAACAACTTTTTTTTTTGTTTTTTTGTTGTCCTGCCCAGCTTCTCAGGCAAATCATATAGTAGATGTAGATGCCCATATCGGCTGTTCAGATTTACTTTACAAAAGAGAAGTGTAAGATACTTCTCTTGTTGCCTTATTTGTATTTTGACTTTATTAAATGTATTTATATTATCATTTGGTGCAGCCGGGCCGGAGCAGGAGGGGATAGAAAGAGAAAAAAAGGAAGACAGAGGGGGGAATTGTGGGGACAAGAGGGGGATTAGACAGAGAGACAAAAACAACAACAGCAAACACAACAACAACCACAACAACAGAGCAACATCAGCAAATACGACATGTACACAATCTGTGTGTGTGGGAGTAATATGACCACATGGGAAACAAATCGTTCACAAATTTATGATTGTACAATATAGTACCATTAACACAAATATATAAATGACTTTGATTTGTCAAGATTGCACAATGATTAATTTACCTCAAATGTCCTGGCAATGATCGGACCAGGTCTTCTACGACAAAAGGCTGGCATGTAAATCGTTAGACTCCCAGGGATCGACAGTGATGGTTGTGTAATCTCCAGTCCCCTGTCGTGATTAGGAATGGGTATCTTTTACCTTTTGATTGATATTGAGAACCACTATTACATGTTATGAAGACCACAAGGAAATGTTGTAATTTAGAAAAAAACAACAACACAATATTACCCCTTCAATACGCCTTATAATCCGGTGAAAAAAGACCTGGATAGACCCGCTCATCGGCAGTGCGCCTTATAATCCGGTGCGCCCTATGGTCCAGAAAATACCATACATTGTTTTTGAAGAGTAAAAAAGTCCAGGTTACAAACACTGCATTTTGAAAAAGTGCAGGGGACATGACCCTGATTGTAGATCGCAATGAAAGAAAAGGGGGGAAAGGGAGACAAAGAAAATTAACAAAAATAAATAAGTATATATAAAATAAAATTAAATAAATCAATAGAAAGATAAATAAATACATACACTAGTACAAAAAACTGACAGATGTCAGACGAGACAAACTGCTCGTAACGCGGGAACTGAGGAAATGCTGCTGGAACGACAAGGGACTTGAGACAAAATGAACACGGAGGGGGAGAAAACACGGAGAGAGAGAGCATAGGGCTTGATACGAGTTGGCTTACTGTACGAAACAGGAAACTACGTTCTGGCCCAGAACGCAGGTTTGCATTGACTTAAGAAGGCACGGAAGCTCATCAGCGACAGGTGTGTAGATTGCTGATTGAGCCGATTGAATGCAGCCGCCTGTTGCAGCTGGAGTGGCGCGCGCCGGCGCACTCTTGGAGGTGCGCCCAGCGCAGCGCACAGATGAATGCGCACTGGTGTGCGCCCGGGCCGTGACATGTACAGTAGCTATAAGTAATATAGATCAAGCAATTATTGGACTAAAAAGGTGATCTGATTCCTCTCGATGACCAAACTCCTCAGTGCCGCATGGACCCAACTT
This sequence comes from Entelurus aequoreus, assembly GCF_033978785.1. Lineage (NCBI taxonomy): Eukaryota > Metazoa > Chordata > Actinopteri > Syngnathiformes > Syngnathidae > Entelurus > Entelurus aequoreus. The sequence goes on from NC_084757.1 coordinate 17,824,924, forward strand.
GTTTTCGGGAGCTCCAGCCCTAAATGATGGACTTCCCTGCGGCGAGACGTTAGTTGTGATGCAATGCCTAGTTGGTCACCCGCCCGCCTGCGTGCTTGCTTGATACTGTTAAGCATGCATGCTAACCAATCCTTCATGCCCCAAATACAAACATACACACGGCGAAGGAGCGGAAACACACGGCTGCACAATTGCTGCAGGCACAACATTTGAGGCCTCGTCTTAATTGGACCTCGTTTTGGCGTGACCTTCATTGTTTTGACAGAAAGTGAATTGGAGCGAGACACAGAAAAGATGAGCTACTTCTCTTTTCTCTTCTCCTCATGTCAAAGCTCCCGCAGCATGTTGGCGCCGTCATTAGTTGTATTCTAAAGTCCCGGGCCGCCTTAATACAGTTTTTAAATGTCCACATCTGGACTTTAATGTTTGTGCATGCTATTTCCTCGCTGCATGTTTTATTAAGCATCATGCTTTATAATGGCTAGCTGTTCCAATTAAGGCTACAGCATGTCCGCGCATATTTACTGTACGGTGTGAGATGTTATTTACTGTAGCGTACGGTCTGCTTTCATTAGCAGCCCAGCTGTGTGTGCTTCCAGTGCTCCCAGTGGAAGTGGGGGGGGGAGGCATGTTGTACACCCTGATGCACTGCATACTGGTTTGCAAAAGCACCCCATGAGGTATTTATTAGGATTAAAATAGGATCCCAGCCACTGTCGTGGAAGTCATAGATTTAGAGCTGTGCTTATAGTGCAGAGGCAGCTTGGAGTGGGTTTAAGGTGGCTGCTTGGTGATTCACAGTGGATCATTGATGTACTGAGATGCATAGTCACCTTTAACTTAACTGGAATCAGCTCACACATTTTTTTTTCTGTGTCTCTAAACCAGGGGTACCAAACACATTTTAGCTCAGGGGCCGCATGGAGGAAACTCCATTCCCAAGTGGGCCGTAATGGTAAAATCATGGCATGATAACTTAACCCTTGTATTATGTTGAAAAAAAATGACATTGATTATGTTGCGGGTCATTTTGACCCGTACTGTGTAAATGCACTCAAAACAGTCAAGAAAACAGGTTAAACCAATAACAACTTTATTTTAGGTTATATAAACATTTAGAAAAGTGACATACAATACATTTTTAATTCCAACACTATATTTAAGAAATACTTTAACTTCAACTTTAACTTCATCCCAGCGAATTTCAACATTTTCAATGTTCTCCAAATTTTCTTCAACATTTTCAATGCTCTCCACATGATGGTGTGGTGCACCACACACATCCCCTGATTCTTCTCAGATGTTCCTCCAGGTAGCTTTCCAGTGTATACTTGCATATTCCATGCTTAGCTGGATTTTGCATCACAGGCTGCCCATATTTTGATGCCATACTTGGCGGGCTTGTTGGGTATGTACTGTCGGAAAGGACAGCACCCCCTGAATGGAACAAGGCGCTCATCTACAGTAACATGTTGACCAGGATCGTACAACAAAGGTACATTTTTAACCCATTTATCCCACACATCTCTGATCGCAGCTAGTTTGTCTCTTTCACGTCGACCAGCTCTGGTGTCGCGGTTGTCAAAGCGGATCACACGAGATATCATGTGGAATGTCTCCAGAGACATTCTTGCACGAAAGATTGGCCTTCCATTCTCTTCATTCTATAGACTTGCAGTGGCTTCTCCCTTTGACCTGTACACTCCAGCTAATAACAGAACTCCAATGTAAGCATGCAAGTCAGTCTGATCCAGTGGCTTCCATTTCTCTTGAAACACACGTCTCCCCTCCAAGTTGGTCATTTTCAGTATAATCCTCTCTATTGGTGGGGATATGAAGAGCTGAAATGCTGATTGAATCTCATCAACTCGTGTGACAGCAAATCTTGTAGGACCGGGAGTCATTTTGATCACATTGGAGGATGATAGTCTGCCTCGGCTTGGGTGTGGTGTTGTTGACCATTTTATATTACCGTACTTAGATGCCCATGTCCCCTCTGTGGTTAATGATTGCTGGATTCCTTGGTTTTCATCTGTTGGAGGAACAACGGCAGACTCGTCCTCTGAATCCTCCTCATCGTAGGAAAATTGACAATCTGGATCAGCAATAACATTGTCCTCTGTCTCTGAAAAATCCTCTGTTTCTGGAATCTCTTCCTCTACATCACTATCCCAGTTAAAAATCAGGGATAAAGCCTCCTCAGACGTCATCATTCTGGAGCTCATTTTCTGGTGAGTTTGTCAAAGAGATGACATGAGAACAGTGACAAAGACAAGTGTGAGAAAGTTCCCTCTCTTCACACACCTGGCTCTGGGTCTCAGAGGCAATCAAACTACAAACAATTGTACATCAAAGTAAAAAGTACATCATAGAGACATGTTTATTTTGGATCTGAACAGCTGTTTACCCACATCAAAGCGTCTGGGTCAAAATGACCCGCAACATCATCTTTGTATACAACTCTCTAGACCAGACCTGGGCATTGTACGGCCCGCGGGCCGCATCCGGCCCTTTGCGCATCCCTGTCCGGCCCGCGTGAGGCCAATCATAAATTACAAAATAAATTTTAAAAAGTATCTATGTCGAGTGTGCAATACAACGGTGCTGCTTTTGTTTTGAAAAGCGTTATTTGTATTACTTCCGTGTGGACGTATGCGCGTGTGCGATTGTGAGTGAATTGAACGGCGCAATTACAAATTACAAAATAAAGTTTAAAAAACATCTATGTCGTGCGCGCAATACAACTGTGCTGCTTTTATTTTGAAATGTGTTATTTATGCCGTATGTCCGGGGGGAACCTGTGAGGGAAGGTGCATAGAGACAAGTGATGAGACGCTAAAAAAAGAAAAGTTGATGAGGATTGCCGTGTTTCCAACAAGAGATGGACTGCCAAGTATTTCTTTACATAAATTAATGGTAAAGCCGTGTGCTTAATGTGTGGTACACAGGTTGCTGTGTTTAAATATCATTTTAATCGCCACTACACGAAGAAACACGAGGGAAAATACCGGAATGTGTCTGATGAAGCGCGCGCAAGGGAGGCTGATGCGTTGATGGTAAAACTGCAAACCCAACAAGGACTTTGTGCCATATTTCACACCCCCAGAGATGCAGCCGTCAGGACAAGTTTCGTCATTTCTCACAAAAGCGCCAGAAAAAGTAAGGCGTTTTCTGACGGAGAGTTTATTAAGGAGTGCTTATTGGACTTTGTTGCGCTGATAATGCCCGGAGACTTGGATTGTTTTTCGCTAACTTTGGATGAGAGCTCTGATGCAGTCAATTAAAGAGACAACCACAGGTAAGGACTTGTTCACAGAGGTAAATGCGTGTTGGGACAAGCTGGCAGGTGTGACAATCCAATCCACTTTATTTATATAGCACATTTAAACAACAAAATGTTTCCAAAGTGCTGCACAATAATATTACAAACAATATTCAAATATTATCCTTAGCTCCACCAATGACTGAATAAAAAGAAAAAACAATTACATATAAAACCAATATAAAAAACAATATCAAATAAATATTATTAAAAAATATTTTTAACAACAGATGGTTGTCCAAATCTGATGGGGAAAAATGTTAGATAATGCAGGATAAAGTGACCATCAAAAGCAATCTGCTTTTGTATAAAGTTAAGTTAGGTTAAATTAAATTATTATTATTATTATTAATTATTATTATTATTATCATCATTATTATTCATCTTACGGTATATCAAAAATAATATTGAGCAAAATTTAATTGAAATATTGTCGTGTGGCCCTCCAGCAGTGCTCGGGTTGCTTATGCGGCCCCCGGTGAAAATTAATTGCCCACCCCTGCTCTAGACAGACATTCCACTACACATCAAAGTGTCCAGATTTTACACACCTGTTCATGACCCTAGATGAGGAAAAGTCACCAAATGTCAGCAAGAAAAAGAAAGGATAACCAGTATTTTGATCAACACAAAAACTGAAATGGGTCAAATTGACCCTTAACATAATACAAGGGTTAAAAATAAAGACAACTCCGGGTTGTTTTCTTTGTTTTACTTTGGCCAAAAATAGAACAAGCACATTATGAAAACGTACAAATGACAACTAATCCTCTGGACAAAACACTTCAAGTTTGTTGAAAATTCTGAGGAAATTGGTTCAGCTTCAAAAACACAATGACCTTAGACCAGTGGTTCTTAACCTGGGTTCATTCGATCCCTAGGGGTTCGGTGAGTCGGGCTCAGGGGTTCGGCGGAGGTCAAGACACACCCCTCATCGTGTAAATAAAAACTTCTCCCTATCGGCGTATTACGGATACGGCAACAGCAGAAGTCAGACTGATTTGCAGGTGTGTAATTTGTTGTGAGTTTATGCACTGTGTTGGTTTTGTTCTTTGAACAAGGTGATGTTCATGCACGGTTCATTTTGTGCACCAGTAAAAAAACATGGTAACACTTTAGTATGGGGAACATATTCACTATTAATTAGTTGCTTATTAACATGTAAATTAGTAACATATTGGCTCTTAACTAGTCATTATTAAGTACTTGTTAATGCCTTATTCGGCATGGCCTTGTTATAACCCTAACTCTCTAACCCTGGCCCTAACCCTCTAACCCTAACCCTAACCAAATAACTCTAAATTAAGTCTTTGTTACTTAGAATATGTTCCCCATTCTAAAGTGTTACCAAAAACATATAACTTTGTCTTCAATTTGAAAATAAACAAAATTGTATTTTTAACTAAATAAGGGTACGGTGAATGCGCATATGAAACTGGTGGGGTTCGGTACCTCCAAAAAGGCTAAGAACCACTGCCTTAGACTTTGTCCCAGTTTTATCTACAAAGCCAGGATTAAACTTTAAGTCACAGTCTTTCTGGGATTGAACAAAAAACACAACATGTAAACTCTTCTAGGTTTCAAATACCTCCTTTGTCATGTCCACGTATCAATCCAGTGCTAACTCAACAAACCGTAAGAAACGGAGGTAAAAACTATTCAAAAGGGTTAAGTTCACTTTTCTTGTGTTTGACAAAGACATTTTGGGGCAACGAGGGTGCCAAACAGCGATGTGTTCGAAGCCGAAGACATACAACGGCAGGTTTTAAGTTTCATGTGGGTCGAGGAGGAGCCACAATCACCCTTTATTGTGAACCTCTTGCTTGGCGCCGGTATAAACCATTCGCTTGCCTAACATTGTGACATCCAGTGGACACATTTAAAACAGCAGTTTCTTTCGTTAAAAAAAAAGCAGCTCATTTTTATACTTTGCTAACTCATCATGCAGGCCGGAAAAACACCTGTTCGCAGGCCCGATCCGGCCCGCGGGCCGTACGTTTGACACCCCTGCTCTAAGCTGAATATTATGCTGCAAGCAATAATTTGGGTCACAGGCCACAGCCTCCCCACCGCGAGTTAGAGTAGCGAATGTTGCTACGAGCTCAGTAAGATTGAACCGAAACTTGTATTTTTTGGAACAACTATCATCGAAGAAAGTGAGTGTGAAGGATGGTGCTGAGGAGAAGAAGTGGATGCTATCCTTTGGATTAAAGTAAGAAAATATCAAAAGACATGACTGAAGTGTGCGTGTTGCCGACTTGGTGATCAATTCTATTGTCTTTAAAGGCCTACTGAAATGATTTTTTTTTATTTAAACGGGAATAGCAGATCCATTCTATGTGTCATACTTGATCATTTTGCGATATTGCCATATTTTTGCTGAAAGGATTTAGTAGAGAAAATCGACGATAAAGTTCGCAACTTTTGCTCGCTGATAAAAAAAAGCCTTGCCTGTACCGGATGTAGCGTGACGTCACAGGAGCTAGTATTCCTCACAATTCCCCATTGTTTACAATGGAGCGAGAGAGATTCGGACCGAGAAAGTGACGATTACCCCATTAATTTGAGCGAGGATGAAAGATTCGTAGATGAGGAACGTTACAGTGAAGGACTTGAGAGGCAGTGATGGACGTATCTTTTTTCGCTCTGACCGTAACTTAGGTACAAGCTGGCTCATTGGATTCCACACTCTCCTTTTTCTATTGTGGATCACGGATTTGTATTTTAAACCACCTCGGATACTATATCCTCTTGAAAATGAGAGTCGAGCACGCGAAATGGACATTTAAAGTGACTTTTATCTCCAAGACAATACATCGGTGACACACTTAGCTACTGAGCTAACGTGATAGCATCGTTCTCAAATGAAGATAGAAACAAAATAAATAAACCCCTGACTGGAAGGATAGACAGAAGACCAACAATGCTATTAAACCATGTACATGTAACTACACGGTTAAAAATTCTCAGCCTGGTAAGGCTTAACTATGCTGTTGCTAACGACGCTAAGGCTAATTTAGCAATTTAGCAACCGGACCTCACAGAACTATGTACTCTCTCCTTTTTCTATTGTGGATCACGGATTTGTATTTTAAACCACCTCGGATACTATATCCTCTTGAAAATGAGAGTCGAGCACGCGAAATGGACATTTAAAGTGACTTTTATCTCCAAGACAATACATCGGTGACACACTTAGCTACTGAGCTAGCGTGATAGCATCGTTCTCAAATGAAGATAGAAACAAAATAAATAAACCCCTGACTGGAAGGATAGACAGAAGACCAACAATGCTATTAAACCATGTACATGTAACTACACGGTTAAAAATTCTCAGCCTGGTAAGGCTTAAAAATGCTGTTGCTAACGACGCTAAGGCTAATTTAGCAACTTAGCAACCGGACCTCACAGAACTATGATAAAACATTAGCGCTCCACCTACGCCAGCCAGCCCTCATCTTCCTATCAACAGCCGTGCTCACCTGCGTTCCAGCAATCAACGGCGCGACGAAGGACTTCATCCGTGGGTTTGGCGGCAAGCATCGGCTAGGCGTAGTAAGTAGTCCTTGTTGTGTTGCTGTAAGTATTGTACTTAGCCGCTAATACACCGATCGATCCCACCTACAACGTTCTTCTTTGCAGCCTCCATTGTTCATTAAACAAATTGCAAAAGATTCACCAACACAGATGTCCAGAATACTGTGGAATTTTGTTGAAGAAAACAAGAGGCGTGTGACGACACGCGCATAAATCATATCCAAAGGAGTTTTTCAACCGGAAGTGTGGCGGGAATTTTAAAATTGCACTTTATAAGTTAACCCGGCCGTATTGGCATGTGTTGCAATGTTAAGATTTCATCATTGATATATAAACTATCAGACTGCGTGGTTGGTAGTAGTGGGTTTCAGTAGGCCTTTAAGAGTCCGTATGTGTTTGCTCAGCTCTGTGGAGTTCCTGAGTTGGCGCCTATGGAATGATGCTGTGTGATTGTTATAATGGGGTTTGAAGGTATTTTCTGTGAGCCCGATATATGTCTTTGTGTTTGAGTTGTCTTTGCGAGTGACGTTGGCTTGATAGACGACTGATGCTTTCAGACAGTCTCCGATAAGTGGGCAGTTAAGCCTTTGTCTGCAATTGCAGTTACCTGTAGAGTTGGGGTTGTTAGTGGTTTCTGTTGTCTGTCTAGGTGTGCTCAGTATCTTGTTGTTGTGTGTGTCAATGGTTGGTTTGATATTCATCATGCAGCTTTGGCTGCTTCTACACTAAGGTCATACAGAATATATCTCACCTAACCTTATCCTTGTCCACACACACACATAATGCCGTCGTTTAAGACTCCCCTCCCCCCTCTGCCAGCCGGCGCAACGCGACCCTGTACACATGCGCGGAAAATGCGCACATCATAGTAGAATATAATAGAATAGAATGGACATTATTGTCATTATATTTGCATATAACGAGATTAAGGACTCCAACTTAAAGGCCTACTGAAACCTACTACTACCGACCACGCAGTCTGATAGTTTATATATCAATGATGAAATCTTAACATTGCAACACATGCCAATACGGCCGGGTTAACTTATAAAGTGACATTTAAAACTTCCCGGGAAATATCCGGCTGAAACGTCGCGGTATGATGACGTATGTGCGTGACGAAGTCAGAGTAACGGAAGTTATGGTACCCGTAGAATCCTATACAAAAAGCTCTGTTTTCATTTCATAATTCCACAATATTCTGGACATCTTTTGCAATTTGTTTAATGAACAATGAAGGCTGCAAAGAAGACAGTTGTAGGTGGGATCGGTGTATTAGCACCGGACTACAGCAACACAACCAGGAGGACTTTGTTGGAGCGCTAGCCGCCGACCTCACCTTGACTTCCTACGTCTCCGGGCCGCCAAACGCATCGGGTGAAGTCCTTCGTCCTTCTGCCGATCGCTGGAACGCAGGTGAGCACGGGTGTTGATGAGTAGATGAGGGCTGGCTGGCGTAGGTGGAGAGCTAATGTTTTTAGCATAGCTCTGTGAGGTCCCGTTGCTAAGTTGCTAAGTTAGCTTCAATGGCGTCGTTAGCACAGCATTGTTAACCTTCGCCAGCCTGGAAAGCATTAACCGTGTATTTACATGTCCACGGTTTAATAGTATTGTTGATTTTCTATCTATCCTTCCAGTCAGGGGTTTATTTTTTTGTTTCTATATGCAGTTAAAGCACGATGCTATCACGTTAGCTCGTAGCTAAAGCATTTCGCCGATGTATTGTCGTGGAGATAAAAGGCACTTAATGTCCATTTCGCGTTCTCGACTCTCATTTTCAAGAGGATATAGTATCCGAGGTGGTTTAAAATACAAATCCGTGATCCAATGAGCCAGCTTGTACCTAAGTTACGGTCAGAGCGAAAAAAGATACGTCCATCACTGTCTCAAGTCCTTCACTGTAACGTTCCTCATCTACGAATCTTTCATCCTCGCTCAAATTAATGGGGTAATCATCACTTTCTTGGTCCGAATCTCTCTCGCTCCATTGTAAACAATGGGGAATTGTGAGGAATACTAGCTCCTGTGACGTCACGCTACTTCCGGTACAGGCAAGGCTTTTTTTTATCAGCGAGCAAAAGTTGCGAACTTTATCGTCGATTTTCTCTACTAAATCCTTTCAGCAAAAATATGGCAATATCGCGAAATGATCAAGTATGACACATAGAATGGATCTGCTATTCCCGTTTAAATAAAAAAAAATCATTTCAGTAGGCCTTTAAGGTGCGGTAGTGGGAACAATTATGGGGTAAAAATAAATTACACAAGAGGTAATAAAGAAAAAACTAACAATCCAATAAAAATAATAAGCAATCCTGTACAATATACAAAACACTATAGAAATACAAAATACTGTACAATATACAGAACAAGACAAGAGTACCGGAGTAATAAATAACAAGCACTCGAAGGGTAATATTGCAATATCCTACCCTAAAACCCTACTGGGTATAAGGGTAGGATATTGTATAGGGGTGAATTATTATTATAAGTTAGAGTTCAAGATGGTGACAGCTCTGGGAAAGAAGCTGTCTCTGAGCCTGTTTGTTCTGGCTCTGATGCACCTGTAGCGCATGCCCGATGGTAGCAGGTCGAACAGGTGGAAGCCAGGGTGTGTCTGTCCTTAGTGATGCTTTTTGCTCTGTTGAGGCAGCAGGAGTTGTGTAAATCCTTCAGGAAGGGGAGGGGGCAGCCGATGATTTTTTGTGCAGACTTTATGACCCTCTGAATCGCCTGTTTGTCTGCTTCAGTGCAGCTGGCGTATCACACTGTTATGCAGTACGTCAGCAGGCTCTCGACAGCCGAGCGATAGAAGGTCACCATCAGCTGCCTCTCCAGTCTGTTCTTCCTCAGCACCCTCATGAAGTGGAGTCTCCGCTGGGCCTTCCGGATGACCGCAGTTGTATTTTGGGTCCGGGAGAGGTCAGCAGATATGAGGGTGCCGAGGAACTTGAAGGAGCTGACTCTCTCCACCTCCTTGCCGTTGATGTAGAGGGGGGCGGGGTCTGCAGTGTTTTTCCTGAAGTCAAAGATGAGTTCCTTGGTTTTTGTGGTGTTCAGTGCTAGATTATTCACTGAACCCCACACTGATAGCTTCAGGACCTCTTCTCTGTATGCAGACTCACCCACCCCTGTAATGGGACCCACCACCGTTGTGTCATCGGCGAATTTGATGGTGGTGTTCTCCGGGTGGGCTGGACTACAGTCATGGGTGTAGAGGGAATACAGCAAAGGGCTCAACACACAGCCCTGTGGAGAGCCGATGCTGAGTGTGCGGGAGGAGGAGAGATGGGGGCCGAGTTTCACTGTCTGAGGTCGGTTGGTCAGGAAGTCCTTAATCCAAAGACAGGTTGGTGTGGGGAGGCCTAAATTGGTGACCAGGATGTCTGGAATGATGGTATTGAAGGCGGAGCTATAGTCGATGAAAAGCATCCTGACATAGCTCCCCCGGTGTTCCTGGTGGCTCAGTGCAGAGTGGAGAGCCATGGTTATGGCGTCGTCCGTGGATCTGTTCGCCCGGTAGGCAAACTGCTGTGGGTCTAGGGTGGGGGGGAGGCAGGCTTGGATGTGATGTAGGACTAGCCTCTCGAAGCACTTCATGATGACAGGTGTGAGTGCTACTGGGCGATAGTCGTTGAGGTTGTTTGTGGCAGCTTTCTTGGGTACCGGGATAATTGTGGCGGATTTAAGACAGGGTGGGATGAGTGCCTGTGCCAAGGAGAGGTTGAAGAGGACGGTGATAGATGGTCAGCTGGTCAGAACATGCTTTGAGCACCTTCCCGGGTACACCGTCTGGACCAGCCGCCTTCCTGGGGTTCACTGTCTTGAGCACCCACCTGACCTCATGCTCCTCAAGAGTGAGTGTGGGAGTGCTGGGGGCTGGGGGGTTGGTAGGGCTGGGGGTGGTGTGGCTGTGACTGTTTGTGATGTCTCAAAGCGAGCAAAGAAGCAGTTCAGCTCTTCTGCCAGCGATACATCCCCGTCCCCGGTTGCTGCGTCACAGCCTTTGTAATTGGTGATGTGCTGTATGCCCTGCCACATCTGCCGTGGGTTGTTGCTTGAGAGGTCACCTCTGACCTAATTTGTAAACAATTTGCTGAGCACTTCTCTTCAGTGTGAAGAGCTGCAATTTACTACATTGTAAACCGTTTGCTGTGCTTTGTGTGCCCTTTACATTTGTTTGCTATGTTGCTTTGTGTGCAAGTTCTTAAATTAAATGTAACTTATCTGAACAATATCCAGTGTTGTGGTCTTTCAATTAACTGGAATCCAGTGTGTTGTGGGGCCCTATTGTAGTGAATCACACCTGAGCCATCATAAATGAATCAAATCTTTAATGGATATGTGAAATTAAACAATGTGATAAAGAACATTTTACATCAATCAAGCTAAGGATCTAGATATCTGGTCAATACACTCCTCACTCTTTTGCCTTCACCTTCATTGTCCATTAGTTTTTGGTGACTTTATATACTCTGGACCTAGACGTTGAGTCCGCGACATACTTGCCAACCTTGAGACCTCCGATACCGGGAGGTGGGGGTTGGGGGGTGTGGTTAATAGGGGAGTATATTTACAGCTAGAATTCACCAACTCAAGTATTTCATATATATATATATATATATGTATGTATGTATGTATGTATGTATGTATGTATGTATGTATGTATGTATGTATTTATGTATGTATGTATGTATGTATGTATGTGTATGTATGTATGTATGTATGAAATACTTGACTTTCAGGGAATTCTAGCTATATATATATATATTTATTTTATTATACATATAAAAAAATAAATACTTGAATTTCAGTGTTCCGGGGGCTATCCAGTAGATGGCAGTATTGTCCTGTTTAACTTCTCCTCCGTTCATGACTCGGCCACCGTGTTCAATGGAGAAGCCGGTTCTACTAAATGTACAGGCAACATAATTACATACCCTTTCCCCTTCGAACTGTCCTGGATGAACTGAAATTCTTGTTTCCATTCGTTTTGGAATTTGCAAGCGTATTTCTTCATCTTGCTCGTCGACGGCGTCGCCATGTCTGTAACTTCCTCGTTCTTCTGCTTCGTCTCCTTGTTGTGTGCACAGTTGTGCACTCTACTCTCTAAAAGCCGTAGATGTTATGATGTCATTGGCCAGGCAAGCTGTTTATATTGTGGGAAAGTGGACGTGAGAACAGGCTGTCCCCACTCAGGTCCGCATTGAGCTGGAGGGGGCGTGGCCTCCAGCTCCGGCTGAATACCGGGAGTTTGTCCGGAGAAAATTTCTACCGAGAGGTTATCGGGAGAGGCGCTGAATACCGGGAGTCTCCCGCTAAAAACGGGAGGGTTGGCAAGTATGGTCCGCGACATACATTGCGGACAATAACTGATACAGTCTGCTTTGCCAGTCCAAATGTTTTCCGTAGTCTTCCCTTGTTGGCCACGCTACCTTTTTTGTCACATCCACGGGAGCCAGCATTCTTGTTGTCGCTCCTTTGACAAATAGACAAAGTTTTTCACAGCTGAGCTGGACATTCGAAAGTTCTCTTGTCGTTCCGCTGGCACAACACACTCGTTGACAAACATATCCCACCAGGCTGCCGTTTTTCCAGGCCTGTTCCAAAACCGTCGCTTAACATTGCTGTGTTGTCGTCTGAGATGTGTTGTATCCGAAGTCTTCTCTTAAGGTTTTCATGTGTGATTTCCACAAGCGTCTGTACATGTAGAAGAAGGAGAAACACGGGCATTTCTGGATGACTTGCCTCCATTTTCCAGTGGTTGGCTCCGGTTGTTATGAAGCTGGCTGTGGCACGTTCTTTCTGACGTCACTTCCTGTGTGGGGCACGTTCTTTCTGACTTCACTTCCCCTCCGAACACCGTTTATAAACGATCAATGAGTCCACACAGAGCTAAGAGCCGGAAATTCAAGAAATACACGGCACACTTACCCGTGTGAAAATGTATCCTAGGAGGGGAACCTTAAACAATGGTTTAGTTTGGCTGACACGGTGCTTAGACTAAATAATTATTCGTTTAAGAAGTTATCCGGCTTAATGTAGACAGGGCCTAAGTTTCAAAGCGTTCCTGTTGAATATCTTCCTGAGTACATGTTTTTTGGGGAAGTGCCTGTCAATGAGTGCAATGACATTATGTCCAATAATAATGCTGACATTTTTGCTGAATGGGGGGTTATACCAAAATATGTTGTCTCGTTTCCTGGTTTTTCTTGTTTTAGTTGCTGGTGGGTCGTATTGGAGGGTGCATTGGTATCCACTTTCGTTGAATGCTTTTTGGTATGGGAGTGTTGCTAGGTTGGATGATTCTCTTTCTGATGACAGGGTTGACAGCCTCTTGTTGATGCCTGCTGGGATGGTCCTGGTTGTGACAGGCGGGTGGTTGCTGTCACGGTGTACATATTGTAATGTGGTGTCGGGTTTTGTCAACGGCCGGTATGTGTTATTGCTTAGTTTGAGTGTTACATCCAGGAAGTTCACAGTGTGTTTGTTTGCCTCTGTTGTGATCCTTATTCCAGCATATTTCTTTTTTTATGTTTTCTAAAGCTCCCGGTCTGGCATTGGAAGCGGCCAGTCCGTCATCGCTGTACAGCCTGATGTTTATTCCTAATTTTGTGAGTTGCGAGAGCAGGAAGCTTCCTACTAGTTTGCAAGTTTCGGCCCCGTCATAACTTCCCATTGTCACGTCGAATTGTCCAGTGATTTTTTGCCAAGGTTGCTTTTGGTGCGTGAGTATTGAGTTTTTTGCGTGGATTATGTTATTCCTTTCGTCGATGGTGAGGCTGTTGTATTTTTGTCATGTCTGTGATCATGTTTTGTTTAAGTTATGTTCTGTTTGGTTTTTGGACTCTTTTTAGTTCCTGTTTTCACTCCCTTGCTTTGTTACCATGGCAACCCACTAGTTTCACCTGTTTCCCGTTTGGACTCACACACCTGTGTTAATCATGATCACTATTATTTAAGCCTGTCACTTTCAGTTAGTCTGGCTGGCGACATCACTCTGCTTCATGCCATGTTTACGGTTTCATGCTTACTTCACGCCGCTTGTTTCATAGTCCATGCTGCCCTGTTCACTTCACCGCAAGTAAGTTTTGTTTATTAATGCCACAGTTAGTGTCTTTTGTCGCATGTCTATAGTTTACGTCTTAGTGCTAGTTTTGTTTCCGGCGTTAAGTGTTGTGCCTCCGCTGCGAGCGCCTTTTGTTTGTACACTTTTTATAGTCAGAAATAAATAATGTCCCTACCTTCACGCCTTGTCCAATCCAACTTCTCTTGCATCTCGGGAAAACAAACCTCCCACAGTCCACTTCATGACAATTTTGAGGCAAAGTCCAGTGCTTTATTCAGTAGTTCCATGCTCATTGAAGAATACAATTCTTCTTTTCCAGAGGAGATTTAATGAGAACACAAACGCTCTTTGAAATATTTGGAAATTTACGAATGCTACTGATCTACCGTATTTTCCGGAATATAAGGCGCACATAAAATCCTTTTTTTGTTCTCAAAACTCGACAGTGCGCCTAACGTAAGGAATACGTTTGGTTGAGCTTATCCACCTCAAAGCTATTTTATTTGGTACATGGTGTAATGATAAGTGTGATGATAAGAGATACGTGTAGGCTGCACTACGATGGCAATATGACTCAAGTAAACAACACTAACATTTTATATGTTCCATTGAAAATATAGAACATTACACTCGGGACTCAATAATCCATCAAAATGTTTTAGTATGACTTCGGTAAGCTATGAAGCCGCACCGCTTGATGTGCTTCAACATATGAGTATTATTATGGTGTGTGTATAAGGTAAGACATATTATCTGGCATTATATGCCAGATAATCACCTTTTTTCACATTTTAAATCTGTCAATGCGGGTGCATCAAGATCACAAATGAATGAATGTGTGGCAGTTTTTAGATTTTAAAGAGGACAATTTTGCAATCACTCTGCTGATTAGTCTCTTCATCGCCTTCGTGGAGGTTTCGCACTCACCCCTCGACAAACCATAATCGGACTAAATCAAGGTGTTTGTCACTGCCGCCGCAACAGCCTTAATTGGCTACACTTTCTCAAATGATTGCGCTCTTTTGAATGCATGTCCAAATTAGCGCTGTAAATGGATGGCGAACACTTGGTTGCAAATGGCAGCAATGCCACGCTTGGTTTGTTTTGGATCTTTTCTATTGTTTGCTGTTTGTACCCCCACCGACCCTGATGGATTTTGGTTTGGGCTTTGTTTAAACTGGCCACCTGTGTGTGCCATCTATGCTGCACGCCCAAGCGTAAAGCCAACAGCTCAGGCTGCCTGATGTCCCGGCCTCCTGCCAGCGAACGCCGTCTCATGCTTGCATCTGCTCTTTGTGTTGATGGCCGGATAAATGAGGTGTTTGCTTTTCTTTGGCAGAGCGGCACCTTGCAGAAGGTCAATCTGGGTGTCTGCTGGAGAAAAAAAAGCTGTATCCCCATCTTCAGCCTTTTAAAGGTCCATTAGTTTGAGATGTATTAACCCATTAGCCAAAACTCATTCAGTGCTTCTTGGTACTGCCAAGCATTTAATCAACAAGCAAAATAAACGTGATTTGTGCTGGCTAGTCTGTTTAATTGGAGGAAATTATATCCCTCTTTCACATTTAAATCATCAGAATCTAGCCACAGCATTTTTATGACTGGTGCTTAATTGTCTCGTTTCTGCTCTAAACTTGATTAGGAGTTCCTATCTATTAATTTTGGCCAATCACAGATGCAGATACAGCTCGATACAGTGCATTTAACTGCACTTTTTTTAATGTATCCCATCATTCACAATCCTTATGAGAGACAAGAACACATATTTCCCTTTTCCAGCATGAGGCTGCTAACACCGCAGTTAATGTGATTTGTCTATAAAGACCTCTAAAAACACCCCAAATCTGCCAGGAACACTTTATTAACATGCTGTTACCTGCATATTAACCAAGCAGAGGAACTACTTGTATTAATACAGCACCTTACAGAGAGGTAAGAAAGCTATTACAGCTTAGACACAAATATATCGCTGAGAAGACGCGGCAAAGATGCTTGTTTCCTCACAGATTTAGTTTTACCTGAGGAGTGAAGACTATGCATGAATCCCTCATTCAAACAGGCAACACAAGTCTTGTGCTGAAAGATATAAACATCCCAGGAGTTGGGATCTCAGTGAAAAGCAGCCGTAAATACTGTGTAAAGTTGTTTATGTGTGTGTTTACTATGTGTAACATGTTTGCTATTTTATTGTTTGATATTTTAAGTACATTTAATTGTTACTATACTTACTGTCACCAGGTTTTAGACAAATTCATGACTTGCAGTTAGTAAAACGTTTAAAAACGTGCCTGGATTACGTAAATACAAAATTGCATTTGTGTCCAAATATTGGGGTATTTTCTTAAGCTAACAAGATCATTATTTAATTATGCAAACAAATAAAAACCTGTGATTAATCATGATTAAGACAGGCCCAGGGCAGGGGCTCGTCAGCGAGCGCCTGGTGGCCGGGACTTGCTCTACGGAGCCCGGCCGGGCACAGCCCGAAAGAAAGAAGTGGAACCGTCCCCCCGCAGACCCACGACCTACAGGGGGTATGTGGACTGAGTAGCAGTCCTCGGTTGCCAAATCTGGTTGTCGGGACATGGAATGTCACCTCTGTGGCGGGAAAGGAGCCTGATCTTTTGCATGAGGTCACGAGATACCGTCTAGATGTCGGGCTCACCTCAACGCACAGCATAGGCTCTGGAACCAAACTCCTTGAGAGGGGTTGGACTTTGCTCTATGCTGGAGTTGCCGCAGGGAATAGGCGGCGAGCAGGTGTGGGCTTATTATTAGCTCCCCGGCCTGACACAGAGCGGGTTATTTCCCTGTGCATTCGGGTTCGGAAACGGGCTCTGACTGTGGCTTGCGCGTATGCGTCAAAAAATGGCAGTTCGGAATACCCGACCTTCTTGGGAAACCTGGAGGGATTGCTGCAGAGCAGACTCTGTCGTTCTAATTGTAGAGGGATCACACTTCTCAGCCTCCTGGGAAAAGTCTATTCCAGGGTGCTGGAGAGAAGACGCGAGCCTCAGAATCAGGAGGAACAATGTGGTTTTTGTCTTGGTTGTGGAACACGGGACCAGATTTATACCCTGTCTAGGGTACTGGAGTGGGCATGGGAGTTTGCTCAACCAGTCCACATGTGTTATGTGGATTTGGAAAAGGCATTCCATTGTGTCCTTCTCGGTGTACTGTGGGGGAGTGGGGGGGGGGGGGGGGAGTATGGGGTCCAGGGCCTACAAGCGTTTGCATTGTCAGTAGTAAGTCAGACATGTTCCCAGTAGAAGTTGAACTCCACCAGAGCTGCCCTTTGTCACCGGTCCTGTTCATTATCTTCATGGACAGAATTTCTACGTGCAGTCAGGGTGTGGAGGGTTTCCAGTTTGGTGGCCAGAGGATCGCATCTCTGCTTTTTGCAGATGATGTGGTCCTGTTTGCTTTATCAGGCTGGGACTTTCAGCGTTCACTGGGTCAGATTGCGGCTGAGTGTGAAGCTTCTGGGATGAGGATCAGCACCTCCATAATCTGAGGCCATGGTTCTCAGTCGGAAAAGGGTAGACTGCACCCCTCGGATCGGGAGTGAAGTTCTGCCTCAAGCGGAGGAGTTCAAGTACCTCTGGGTCTTCTTCACGAGTGAGGGAATAATGGAACGCGAGCTCGACAGACTGATTGATGCAGCATCAGCAGTGATGCAGTCACTGCACCGGTCTGTTGTGTTGAAGAAGGAGCTGAGTCAGAAGGCAAAGCGCTCGATTTACCGGTCAGTTTACGTTCCTACCCTCACCTATGGTCGCAAGTTTTGGGTATCGACCGAAAGGACAAGGTCGTGAACACAAGTGGGAGAAATGAGTTTCCTCCGCAGGATGTCTGGGATCACCCTCAGGGATAGGGTGAGGGGCTCCGTCATCCGGGAGAGACTCAGAGTAGAGTCGCTGCTCCTTCACGTCGAGAAGAGCCAGCTGAGATGGCTTGTGCATCTACTACGGATGTCTCCTGGACGCCTCCCTGGTGAGGTGTTTCGGGTATGTCCAGCCGGGTGGAGGCCTCGGGCCAGACCTAGGACACGTTGGAGAGACTGTGTCTCACAGCTGGCCTAGGAACGCCTTGGGTGTACCTCTGTGGAACTAGAGGAGGTTGCAGGCGACAGGGAAGTCTGGGAATCTCTGCTTAGACAGCTGCCCCTGTGACCCGAAATCGGTTAAGCGGCGGAAAAATGGATGGATGGATGGATGTTTTAGTTATAATGTCAAACTTACAAATGTTGTTTGAGTGATGAATGAAGAATCTTTTCGACAAGGAACACTATCGATGAATATTAGACGAAACGGGATAAACTGCTGGTTCAAGGCGCAAAACAGGAAGCATATTTTCAACCAGCAGCACCTGCAGTGAGCGAATAATAATAATGGATTAGATTTATATAGCGCTTTTCTAGACACTCAAAGCGCTTCACAGAGAAGTGAGAACCCATCATTCATTTTTATAAAATGAAAATCTTTGAACTCGTCCAAAAAATAGCACCATAGCACAAACAATAACACACCTTTTCAGTGTCGCTGTCAGTGTTTGAAAATAATAAATAAATGTCTAGGTGTATGAAAACCATTTGTTGAACACTAAACAAAGCGAAGAAAAATCCATAAATTAGCGGCAACGTTTTATAAGCCGCAGGGTTCAAATTGTAGGAAAATATTACCGGCTAATAGTCCAGAAAATACGATATTTGTTATTTCACTGATATTAAAAACGTGATTTTAAAAAATCATTAATTTTGTCTATTTCCCCCCCAAAAAAGTATTGGAAAAAATGTGTTGTCTTCCATTCAGTACTCAGTGTTATTCAAGTTTTTATGATCTTTTACTTCTTCATGCCACATCAGCCCACCTCCCATCCATTTATCCACAGCTACACTCCTTCCCTCTCACTTCCTTTCCGTTTAATTAAACCCAGCGGCTGATTGCTCAGCCTTCACGTAGCGATGCTCCCCCGCAGTCCTCTTGTAAGAACTTAGCGCCAGGTGTTATGTTTTCCACTTTTAGTGCTTAATGAGTTAAATTGGCTTAGGTGACACCCTTTCCTTCATAGAGTGCTGGAACGCTAATGTAGCTAATTGGGAACAACAATGCAAGCTCCAAGGCGTCAAATTAATTCATCTTAGTTCACGGCCAGTTTATCCGTCTCTGTCAACAAGCTCTCAGAATTAGTCATCAAGTGGGAGCAGCCTGCGCTTTCATATTTATGGTCATTAAATATAAATGTATGGAACTGAGGGGTGGCTCATTCTTAAATGTGGAAACTTTTTTCATGGCACCATTGCTTGTATATACTGTCACATATCCCAAATCAGATTGAACGAATGAATACTGTAATTTCCAGGCTACACAGCGCGTCTACTGTAAATATTAGCTGCACCCACCTAATTTTTGACATTTGATTTTATATACTGTATTTTACTATAAGGTGCACTTAAAATCATTTTTTTCCCCAAAACTCGACAGTGCGCCTTATAACCCGGTGCGCCTAATGTACAGATTAATTATGGTTTTGCTTATCCACCTCGAAGCAATTTTATTTGGTACATGGTGTAATGATAAGTGTGACTAGTAGAAGGCAGTGAAACATTAGAGATAAGTGTAGGCTGCACTATGATGGCAATATGACGCAAGTAAACAACACCAACATTTTATATGTTCCATTAAAAATATAGAACATTACACACGGCGCTCAAAAATCTATCAAAATGTTTTAGTACGACTTAGGTAAGCTATAAAGCCGCACCGCTTGATGTGCTTCTTCAACATACGAGTATTATTATGGTGCGTGTATAAGGTAGGACATATTATCTGCCGTTTTGTTTCACAATATTATGCAAAAACAACTTTTCTTACCTTCTGGTGCCTGCTGATCTGTATTTTGGATCTGCATAAATCCTGAAAAACTGCGCACATCCTTCTTTGTAGTCCGTGCTGACACCGTAGTCGATAAGCTTCTTCTTTTTCTCTATCTTCTTGTTATGGGACATTCATCCTCCGCTGTTGCCATTTCTAATATGAAGTATTGTAAAGTTGTTACTTATATCTGTCAGTAAACTCACCATGAAAGCGCTAAAACATACCGGTGTAGTGAGTTTACATTATTCACCCAAGGAACTTTAGTTATTAGAGAGTTCTGGTGGAACGTTTATTCACGGGACACATTTCCGGTGTTGTTGTTTCCGGATGAGGAGATGCTGCTCCGTTATTGAGTTAAATAAAGTGTGATTGTCATTAAAACAGTTAGTTCCATCTTTTGACACTTCTTCCACTCCCGTCGTTGCACGCTACACCGCTACAACAAAGATGACTGGGAGAAGACGCTGTCGAAGGTGACCCACGTAAATAACACCGCCCACAAAAGGCAGCCTCTGGAAGAAAGACAGCAGCTTGAAGAGGATCTGTAAAACATAATCTATGCAACATTTTGACCAAAGAACCACCATTACATGTTATGTAGTCCACAAAGAAGTGTTTTCCATTTAGAAAAAATAAATATAACTCCTTTAATGCGCCCTATAATCTGGTGCGCCTTATATATGAAAAAAGATTTTTTTTAAAATAGACCATTCATCGGCAGTGCGCCTTATAATCCGGTGCGCCCGAAGGTTCGGAAAATACAGTATATACTGTATGTTGCCCAGATGAGCATATATGCCGCAGGTGTACACATTGAAACATAAAGTCTTTACACGGGTGCTTGCATTCATTCACAAATTTACCAAAAGACAGTGCCTGTAACACCGCATACAGCAGGGGTCACCAACCTTTTTGAAACCAAGAGCTACTTCTTGGGTACTGATTAATGCGAAGGGCTACCATTTTGATACACACTTAAATAAATTGCCATAAATAGCCAATTTGCTCAATTTACCTTTAACTCTATGTTATTATTAATAATTAATTATATTTATCTTTGTGGAAACACTGATCATCTTAATGATTTCTCACAATAAATATATATAGAAACAGATAAATATCAATATGCAACACTTTATTTTTATATTTTCTCTAAGTGCACATTTTTCAAATTGAACATTTTCAAATGATCACTTCTAATACAGTCTTGTGAAATCACAATATCCCATTTTAACTAGCTAGTCACTAACATTTTTTAACAAATCATGAATTACTTTGCATCATGTTTGTACAAATAATAACTCATGTAAAATACAAAAGTCAACTCTCAAATTTTTAAATAAATCATGTCACACTTTGAACTGGACACCAAATCTGTTATCTGTTTCTTTGTCAGTTAGTGGGAAGCCTGGCATTGCATGCTGTTAACTAGTGTGTTGTACTCTGGTGTGTAACTTGACACTGCAACTCTGAGTGAGTCTTGCAGATGTGCATCAGTGAGGCGTGTTCTGTGTTTGTTCTTGATGAAGTTCATGTCAGAAAAGGCTGATTCACAAAGATAAGTTGAACCAAACAGACTTGCAACCTTCATAGCTGCTGCGCATACACCACTGTACTTTTCTGTGTCAACAAGGCACCAAAAGTTTGGTGCAGCCTGGTGGGTTTTGAGGTGGAGGTCATTTTGCAGTGTTACAATTTCAATCTCCACCTGTTCAGCATCCAGGCTGAATGTTGCATGATATGTCCACGTTCATGAAAGGATTAGAAATGAACAACATGCATGGCTCAAGCTGATCCAGGTCACAAAACCTGTTCTCAAACTCTTGCCCAACTCTGTTTATGACCTGAGAGTATTTTTCTGCAACTTTGTCAAAAGCCTCAGATTCTACAGATTTTCTAAATTTGCCAGAATAATTTTTTTGAATTTTAATCATAATAAGTTTGAAGAAATATTTCACAAATATTATTCGTCAAAAAAACAGAAGCTAAAATGAAGAATTCAATTAAAATGTATTTATTATTCTTTACAATAAAAAAAATAAATTTACTTGAACATTGATTTGAATTGTCAGGAAAGAAGAGGAAGGAATTTAAAAGGTAAAAAGGTATATGTGTTTAAAAATCCTAAAATCATTTTTAAGGTTGTATTTTTTCTCTAAAATTGTCTTTCTGAAAGTTATAAGAAGCAAAGTAAAAAAAAATAAATGAATTTATTTAAACAAGTGAAGACCAAGTCTTTAAAATATTTTCTTGGATTTTCAAATTCTATTTGAGTTTTGTCTCTCTTAGAATTAAAAATGTCGAGCAAAGCGAGACCAGCTTGCTAGTTGTGGGGAGGCGAGCGAGCGGCAAGGTGGGGCGCGCTGGGAGCGACGCCGCAATCAGCATAAGGTGCGTGGAGCGCGCAGCTGTGGACAGTGCAATCACCCTCTCGGACCGTATAAAAGGCGGACGGGAGGAAACCATCCTCTGCTGCCACGCAAACGACGGCGACGTGCTGCTGAAAAGCAGACGGCGGACGGGAGGAAACCATTCATGTGCTCACGTGAGAAAAAAGGCAGCTGCTGAAAAGCACGCAAAATACTCAGTGATTGAAATAATAAAAAAGTCTAAACCGTCTCACGACAATGTCTTCCCTGGAGGGTCCTGAGAACCCGCACGACAGTTAGGACTGTCACACTTGTAAATAAATAAAATTAAAAAAATAGAAGCAGCTCACTGATAAGTGCTGCTATTTGAGCTATTTTTAGAACAGGCCAGCGGGCGACTCATCTGGTCCTTACGGGCGACCTGGTGCCCGCGGGCACCGCGTTGGTGACTCCTGGTTTACAGCCTACCAGAGAGGCCTTTGACCATGGTCTTTGTCCTTCTCCTCTTCCTGGTCGCTGAAGTCGTCTTCTTCAGTGTGCGGTGGTCTCTATTCAGGGCCTGTTAGTGGTGGTGGATTTCCATTACAGGCGCTGGCTGTTTACTTTTTCGATGTCCGGGTCGATCGTCTTCGACATTGGGGCTGCGTCGTGTGCGTTTTAACTTTTCTCTTCCATGATGAGGGTGAGTCCATAACACGCTAAATGGCTGACTGGATGATTATGTAAGTGATTTTTCAATTCAATTCAAGCAATTTATTAATCCCTCAAGGGGCAATTCATTTTGAGCAGCAGGTTCGTCGTGGTTCGTATAGCCTACACATGGCCCACAATAAATAGTCAATAAATACAAAAACAATACAACCCTCTGAAGAATTAAAAAGTTTGAGTCTGAGCGCAGAGGGGATGAATGATTTTGAGAAACAATTTGTTTTACACATAGGAAGGGCATAACGTCCTCCTGAAGGCAACAGAGAGAATTCCCCCGCGGGGACATGGCAATGCTCCAATGCTTTTTGGGGGATTTGCTGGTTGCAGAAGGAGTAATCTTAGAGCAAGATTTAACAATACTAGTCAGGCTGTTTCGGTCTTTAACTGAAAGGCAGTTGAGTTGAGTTGAGTTTGTGTTTATTTCGAAAATGCTTGCATACAACATGATACATCACAATTTCCAGTTTCTATATTCAACATGTTCAAAAAGGAGTAGACAGAAGCAGAGCTTATTTAAGCCTACCCTTTTTCCTTTACATAGCAGTTGCTAAAACCTTTGTTCACTTGCTGTTCTCAATGTATTCACAATATACTCCATATGTAATAACAATAAAAATAAATAAATAATGAGTGAAGTAAGTTATATTTCATATGGTGAGATGAGTAAGATTATCTAGAAAATGAATGGATGGATGAAATAAATTCAGAATGTTTATCATGGTTCCTCTTCTTTGTACTTTAAGTTTGAAGAGTTTCTTGAAGTGGATCATATTAGTACATTGTTTGATTTCTTTGCTTAATCCATTCCATTATTTAATTCCACATACTGATATACTGAAGGTCTTAAGTGTTGTACGTGCGTGCAAATGTTTTAAATTACATTTTTCTCTAAGATTATATTCCTCCTCTTTTGTCGAGAAGAATTGTTGTATATTAGGGATACTGTTTTATATTAGTGAAACCAACAAATAAAAGAAAAAAACATAAGACTCTCAATAAATGCTTAATAGAAAGTATAGCAGGCCTGACAGAAAAAATATTTTGTTTCCTGAGAAGATGAATTCTCTGTTGTGCTCGCTTCACTATAAAATCGGTGTTCACATCAAGAGCTGGTCGTCAAAAAAGGTCCCCAAGTATGTATATGATGCAACAACGTCAACTTTTTGTCAACTTCACATTAAATCAACTTTTGATGTGAGTAATTTCATTGGTCCACCGTGACCCGCAATTTCATTGGTCTGGCTAAATTTATTGTTAGCATGTGAAATTCCTGAACCCAGAAAAATCTAATTATTAGCCTTAGTAATGTATAAAGTGCAGTGTTCAAAGTGTGGGATACATTTTGGGTATGTGGAACATATGATTGTATGCAATATTTTTATTTTCCTTAGGAATCCTGTATTTAGAACGAACAAATGTCAAACTCAAAAATCCCTTGGAGCGCACAGACAGCCATATCTCCAAATAGTTAAGAATGATTGTGTAATTGTAGAATAATGTAATTACTTCTTCCTCATCCCAATTCTGACATTTCCGGAAATTGTTATTAAAATCCGTGCAAAACTTATTAAACTATATTGCTTACTAACAGACAGCCAGACAAATAAACCCCAGCAAATAAGTGAAGTGAAGTGAAGTATATTTATATAGCGCTTTTCTCTAGTGACTCAAAGCGCTTTTACATAGTGAAACCCAATATCTAAGTTACCTTTAAACCAGTGTGGGTGGCACTGGGAGCAGGTGGGTAAAGTGTCTTGCCCAAAGACACAACGGCAGTGACTAGGATGGCGGAAGCGGGGATCGAACCTGGAACCCTCAAGTTGATGGCACGGCCACTCTACCAACCGAAAATCCTTTCATAATAAAAAGGATACATTAAATTGCCAAGTTATTTTGTTCCAAACAGGCTGCAAGAGTGTTCAGTCTTTGCATCCATGGCAGCACCTGGTTTTATAGCGTAATTAAATGGAGTGAATCCTCTTGTCTATCCACTCTCTTTGTCTCTGTAGCTGGAGGCGGGGCATACAAAAATGAAAAACATGTGTTCTTGTCTTACATAGGAATTGTGAATGATTAAGGCAAAATTCCCAAAAAAGTGCAGTTCCCCTTAATATTATCAATACATTCTTTAATGCAATTTTGCAGTTTTGAGTTAACCAACTGTATGTACAGTAGCAACACTGTAAGGTGTACGATCCAATAATCCCCTTTTCTCCAAAGCTCCCCATCCTTTCATTGAATGCATTTCTCTCCTATGGTGCTCCTCTTCATCTTCAGCTTATTTTCTAGCCATCAGGGTTGTCAGCCCACTCCAGTCAAGGCAAAGCATGAGTGGTGGTCTCGAGCCACTTGCAGTCATCCAAAAAGCCTCATTATTTTTTAAAATGTTTAATGGATACCTCTCCCATAGTAAACATAATAATAATAACATAATAATAAACATAATAAACAATGAAAGTGTCAAGTGTATATGGCTTGTATATATGCATTTTCATGAAAGGAATACAAAGAAATGATGATGATGATGATGATAGTGTTGGGTGACCAAATGTCCTGTTTTCCCAGGACATGTCCTGTTTTCACATCCTGTCGCAGCCGTCCTGTTTTTTTTCTAGAACTTGATGAAAATGTCCTGTTTTCTTATTGAGTTGAACAGTATTAGAGCACTCTAGTACGTGTGACGAAATCTAAAGATATTTACCATATTTTTCGGACTATAAGGCGCACTTAAAATCCTTTCATTTTCTCAAAACTCGACGGTGCGCCTTATAACCCGGTGCGCCTAATGTACGGAATAATTTTGGTTGTGCTTACTGACCTTGAAGCTACTTTATTTGGTACATGGTGAAATGTTAATGTGACCAGTAGATGGCAGTCACACATAAGAGATAAGTGTAGACTGCAATATGACTCAAGTAAACAACACAAAAATGGTATTTGTTCCATTGAAAATTAAGAATATTACACACGGCGCTCAAAAATCTATCAAAATGTTTTAGTACGACTTTGGTAAGCAATGAAGCCGCACCGCTTGATGGATTGTCGGCGCATTAAACATACGAGTATTATTATGGTGTGTGTATAAGTTAACACACATTATCTGGCGTTTTGTTTCTCAGTATTATGCAAAAGAGACTCTTCTTACATTACGGTACCGGCTGATCTGTATTTGGGATTTGCATAAGTCCTGAAAATTTGCGCGCATTTGCCTTTGTAGTCCGTGGCAACACCGTAGTCGATAAGCTTCTTCTTTTTCTCTATGTTCTTGTTATGGGACATTCATCCTCCGCTGTTGCCATTTCTAATATAAAGTAGTGTAAAGTTCTTACTTATTATCTGTCAGTAAACTCGCCATGAAAGCGCTGAAACATACCGGTGTAGTGAGTTTACATTATTCACCCAAGGAACTTTAGTTATTAGAGAGTTCCGGTCGGACGGTTTTTCACCGGACACATTTCCGGCGTTGTTATTGCACTAGTGAGCCACGGATGAGGAGATGCTGCTCCGTTATTGATTTAAGTAAAGTCTGAATGTCATTAAAACAGTTAGCGCCATCTTTTGACACTTCTTCCACTCCCGTCTTTGCACGCTACACCGCTACAACAAAGATGACGGGGGGAAGACGCTGCCAAAGGTGAGCCACGTAAATAAGACCGCCCACAAAACGGCGCATCCTGAAGCGACTGTCAGAAAGCGGCTTGAAGATGATCTGTAAAACATAATCTATGCAACATTTTGACCAAATAACCACCATTACATGTTATGTAGACCACAAGGAAGTGTTTTACATTCACAAAAAAATTATAATAATATGACCCCTTTAATGCGCCCTATAATCTAGTGCGCCTTTTGTATGAAAATAAACCTGACTCGACCCGCTCATCGGCAGTGCGCCTTCTAATCCGGTGCGCCCTATGGTCCGGAAAATACGGTATATTTTTTGTTTGTTCAAGTACTGCAATATCTGTCCCACACAGCAAAAACACTCCGCGGCGGATCCCCCGCGCAGGTATCGCGCTTTCCGGAACGGAACCGCGAAACAGACCAGCATCGGCGTCCATTTGCACTCAGGAACGTATCCGCCACGGCGGCAGGTAGCGGATCCGCTGTGGCGGCGTGCTGAATGCGCTCCGCACCCATGATCAAAGCCTTATTTCCGCGGCGGGTGCGCCGTCACGGCGCGCTGCATCCACTCCGCACCCAAGATCAAAGCCTAAACTCCCGCCACGGACCAGCAACGGACTCATAAAAACCCTGGCCGTTTTGGACCCCTTTATCTTATTTTCAAAATCCCTTCTGTTCTTGCTGTAGGATAAAATAGGAAACTAAAAAATTCACTAAGCCCTACTACAGCAATATAGGCTTACATATGCATTGCCTTGTATTTTTAAACTAACAATATTGTCAATAGGCAGAAACAGAAAATGGTCAATTCACTCTATAAAGTAAATATATATAATATATATTTAAAAAGTAAATATACATATTTAATCTATTAGGCTACAACTTCAAGGAAACGCTGCTCCATGCACAGCTAACATATCAGAAAATGAATACCTGGTGAATGACAAGAAGTCCAATAAAAGGTTGTTTATTTATACGTATACATCTCTATTCCTCCTGAGGAGGTGGAAGCGGGACTCGTCTCCTCGTTGCCCGATCCCCCGCCAAGTTGAACCACCTGATGGCGTGTTTGGTGACCTCAGCGTCCGTGGCTGACCTTGTCACCACATTTTTACTCACAGCACCTGTAATCAAACAAGATTACAAGACAGATACGTTTATGTTTATGGTAGGAAGCATCCAAAGCCAAGTATGCTTACACAATACAAAATATGTGATAGGTATTAAGGAGATTACATTTGAAAAAAAAAACATGACTTAAAGTTACTGGAGGTGGTTAAAATAAGGTGCGTAAACTATGAATTTGTGATCAGGGTATAGGTTAATCGTTATTTGGTTCCTTGATCAGAGTACTTGTTTGGCTCTGTTGGATGACGGCGGCGGGGGTTTGGGGGTGGGGGGCATAAATAAATATCCATAACCCAACTTTGGGAGGTTGACATTGTTTTCTTATTATATTTGTACTATCATTCTATGTTTGTATTCGTGTAGGCCAGGGGTGTCCAATGTGCGGCCCGAGGGCCATTTGCGGGCTGCAGGTCATTTTTTAACGGCCCCAGGGCACATTTTTAAAAAATATGATCGAAATAAATAAAAAACATTAAAAGTGGTATTTAAAGAGCAAACAGGTGAAATGTAACAAGAAAATGTAGCAAACGTTTACTCTAATCACACAAAGCTGCCATGTAGGCTGTTTTTCTTTAAAAAATAATAATGAATCAAAATCAATGTCATTATGAAATATTGACCTATTCAAGGCTTAAGAAGTTTACCTTCGCAATCAGCTGGTCTTGGTTGTGCTTAATAGTTTCCAGCAGGCTAAGGATGTGGATTACCTCAGGAGCTGTTGACAAACAGCAGTATAAAATTAACATGTTTCAGTGTTTATCCTCATTACTCATAATCCTGACATTAGCTATTGACCTTAGTTAATGACAAAAGTTATTGACAAAGTTTGAAGAAAATATGTGATTGCTTGTGAATTTGAATTTTTTCCAAAATTTGTGGCACAGAATGACCATCCGGTATTTGTCAGTTATTGCTCACCAGAGCAGGAAATGTTGTCGGCCATTCTTCCCCCTCGCCATGTTGGCCTGAAGGCCAAGCTGGATCCAGGCTCCTCTGTCTGCCACATGTTGAGGGCTGCTGGTGAGGGGGGTGGAGGGAGTCGAGGAGGGACTGCCGTTCCTAGTGAGGTGGGCATTGTGAGAGAGCCATCAGTTAACCATGACTGGTAATACCCAAGGGGCCTATCTATACACTAATATTTCAGAGATCAGTCCCTACCTTGTGTAACTCTCTGCATGTTTAATGCAGGTGCTGGTGAAGGCATATGAATGCGTCCTTCCCCATGGTGAGGTGCTAAGGGAGATAAATTGGTATTAAATGGTTGTGATCTGTTAACCATGGTTACTGGATGCTGAGATATTATTTCAGAGATCAATCTTTACCTAGAAAGTTATCTCCAGTTGAGGAGTCGAGTTAACAAGTACTCATGACTCTTGCTGGCACTCGGCGAGATGGTGGAGCTGGGAGAAGGGATATAAGGAGAGGGGAATATCTTTAGCACTAAGAATGTTAACCATATCTTTTGGTGGTTTTGTTGTTTTCGATGTTAAGAGATTATTCCTTACTCTGCCTGTGCAATTGGCTTGCCAACCCCAGAGATGTGAGGTCACTATTTCCCGGGTCTTCTTTGCTATCATCTGAGTCCCCGAGACGATGGCTGTTGGGTAACCATATCATTAGGATTATTGCAATACCAAAATTGCCAAATATACATATAGTACAAGCATCTCTGGTCTATTTTTGAATGCTACCGGAAATAACCTTCCTATTACTGTAGAAACATGACAAAAACAAGACGGAACACACTTACACTGGCTTCCTGTTCCTTTTTTCTGGCAGCTCCTCGTTCTCTGCCTCAGATTGCAGGTCTGAGGTGTCGCAGCCCTTTCCATATTGTTGCATTATTTTTAATGCGTCTTTGTAGTTGTCTAAAATTGAATATGTTAAAATGAACATGAGTTTCAAATTAGCTGTAGAGCTGAACAGAATATTATTATTATTGATGATGATAAATCAGGTCTCTCTCTTACAAGAGACCTGGTCAGAACATAGACACAATAGGTTATTCCAAGCATAAAGAGAAGCAACTATGACGTTATTTTTAAACAAGAAGATTATGAATTTGCATACCACAAGTTCGGACAACAGAAACGTCAAATCTTGGCCAGTTTGGCTCATGCTGCTCCTCATTTAAAGCTGCCCTTTCGATTCTGTCGGTGTTTTTATAGCTGGGCCAGAAAACCATCCTATCATCATACCATCCACTTGGGACAACCGCAATGTCCCTGTTCATTATAAATTGAATCAGATGAAAAGGCACCCTTAATGTAGAAAGAAAGAAAAGGGGTATTTATTCATCGTCAAAGGAACAACGTGGACAAAAGCATGCACAGGTGTTAGTGTATACAAATAAGCAAGTAAGATGAGCTGAGATTTTACCTGAATGGTGCCCCAAGGTGGTAAGAACTATAAGAAAGGTAAAAGTACAGGTCATAATAGTCAGAACTTCAGCTCAATCGTAAAGTAGGGTTTGAAATTATGGGTGTAGTGTATACAGAGATCAGTCCCTACCTTGTGTAACTCTCTGCATGTTTAATGCAGGTGCTGGGGAAGGCATATGAATACATCCTTCCCCATGGTGAGGTGCTAAGGGAGATAAATTGGTATTAAATGGTTGTGATCTGTTAACCATGGTTACTGGATGCTGAGATATTATTTTGGAGATCAGTCTTTACCTAGAAAGTTATCTCCAGTTGAGGAGTCGAGTTGACAAGTACTCATGACTCTTGCTGGCACTCGGCGAGACGGTGGAGCTGGGAGAAGGGATACAAGGAGAGGGGAATATCTTCAGCACTAAGAATGTTAACCATATCTTTAATATTAATGTGGTGGTTTCGTCTACATCGCTAAATATATCCTGTGGTGTACCTCAGGGATCAATATAGAACCTAAATTATTCAATGTCTAGATAAATGACATTTGTAAAGTTACATAAGATTTAAAGTTAGTATTATTTGCGGATGATACAACAGCGTTTTGTTCAGGAGAGAACACACAGAAGATAATACAAATAATAACAGAAGAAATTAACAAATTAAAAAGATGGTTTGACAAAAACAGACTATCTTTGAATCTCAGTAAAACTAAAATAATGCTATTTGGTAACAGTAGAAGAGAAAGTCAAACACAAATAGACGGAATAGAAATTGAAAGAGTAAATGAAACCAAATGTCTAGGTATAATGATTGATGATAAATTGAACTGGAAATCTCAAGTAAAAAATATACAACATAAAGTAGCAAGAAACACGTCAATAATGAATAAAGCAAAACATGTTCTAGACAAAAAATCACTTCATATTCTCTACTGTTCACTAGTGTTACATATCTGAGTTATTGTGTAGAAATATGGGGAAATAATTACAAAAGTACACTTCATTCATTAACGGTGTTACAAAAAAGATCAGTTAGAATAATATATAATGTTGGATATAGACAACACACAAATCCTTTATTTATTGAATCAAAGATACTGAAATTCCACGACATAGTGAATTTGCAAACAGCTAAAATTATAAACAAAGCAAACTATAACCTGCTACCCAAGAATATACAACAATTCTTCTCAAAAAAAGAGGAGAAAAATCATCTTAGAGAGAAATGTAATTTAAAACATTTGTACGCACGTACAACACTTAAGACCTTCAGTATATCAGTATGTGGAATTAAATTATGGAATGCATTAAGCAAAGCAATCAAACAATGTACTAATATGATCAATTATTTATGCTTACATGTGGAAATAATAATAATAATAGTAAATAAAATAATAATAATAAAAAAAGGTAAATAAAGCATAAAATAGTCTCTAATAAATTAATTAAATAAAAAACAGCATATAAAATATATACATCAGCAAATAACAAAAATATAGATCAAGAAAAAGGATCCTTAATATGTGCAGCAATTTTTCCCACTCACATCACCTCATTTTATATTTTTTTCTACAATTAACTATGCCAAAAAACACATAGACATACCTTTTTTTTTTGTAATGTAAACAAAAACAACAGGGCGTCACACACAGCTAGTCCACAGTAAACAGGATCTCGAGCTCCACTAAAGAACAAAGAAAGAAATAATACACACTCATATTAATAGCAAAGAACGGCTGTTTCCACTCTGTTAACGTTACGTTGTTATAACGAAGTAATAGCGACCTGGGCCTAAACAACACTGACAATAAAGTAATACGCTTTCGTTTCAACCAGTTGGAAATATGTGGAATGTCATAGCATGTAACCTACACACATTCACAGCGTCTAACAAAAGATAGCTTAAGTTAACTGTATTGAACGTTACTCACCGGCTTCACAAAACACAGATAAAAGACAATTTTACAATAGCACGGCGAAAAAATGACCGTCGTTGTGTGGGTTTTTTGACGAATAACACTCTTTTCCACTTTTCTTCGCTCGGGCCTCACCTACCGCGTGCAGCCATTTCGAATTTTCTGAATACGTGACGTCAGACGCACGTCCCCATGCAAAGCATTCTGGGAGGCGGCGCTGGAAATAAAAGCCTTTTTTTACAGAATATAAAGTTTTACTGCTAGTCCTAATATCAAACAAAGTCATTACAATCATACATAAATGATTATGGAAACAGAAAGGCCGATCTTTACTGCGAATGTAGCAATAAATCAATAAATCTATACTTACGTTCGTGTTCCAGCAAAGAAAGTCCAGAGATCTTGGCTCATGCGCGTACACGCTAGTAGGCGCGTCCACGTCTGCGGGTGGAGACATTGGTCGGCTCAGCGCGCGTAGGCGGAGCCTATAACTCTGGGCGGCGCGCGCCGGTTTAGTTTGTCGCGTCCGCGTATGCGAATCAGACACGAGTCCGCTCAGGATCAGCTGTCTGACCGTACAATTTTCAGAGGCGGAGCTGTATCCTCTAGGCGGAGCCAAAACGAATGTGACAGTAACGCGGGTTGGGCGACTTGAAGGCGGATCCGTATAGCAGTCTTCTGCTGTGTGGGGTATTTACATCATTACATTTTAAGATTTATGTGTGCCATCCTAGTTAAAGCTGGATTTAGTAACACAGTGGTACCTCAACTTCTGTGAACCTTGTCTTGTGAGTCATTTGAGATATGTGCTGTCTCTCAGCTTTTTGTTATGCTTTCCAATTGAAGCATCATTTTCATCATAATATTTTATAACAGGGTTGTGCCCTCCAACCAACAAAACTAAACCTAATTAAAATGTGTTACAAATTGCTTGGCCCCTCAGACAAAAAAAAGAAAATGGAAAAAACGCCCGGTATAGAACGAAACAGAAAATAGTCACGGCGGTCCTAGTGGGGAATACTGTGACCACCGTTAACCAGTGTGTGAATTACAACACTCAAACATTGCTTCTTATTATGAACACAAGTATAAAGAGGTGGTCAGGACTTAGAGCAGCAAAACAAACAAAGGAATGGCGGCTCACAGTGTCCACAGTGAATGCCAAGTTGAACTATAGATCAGGCCTCTAAAAAGTTAAACTTACAGTATTTATTTTAAGAGCCAAGACACAGGTTGTCACATCCAGGGGTAATTAGCCGTCCAAGCCCATCAGGTATTCCAGGTGCGGATTGATAAGAAGTCCTTGGCATCTGTAACCGATCCAAATCTCTTCTTACCCCCATCTTTCGTTACTAAAACAAGCCTGGCCCGGGAACAATAGTGCTGGTCGTAGTACCATTTGGTAGAGCTCCGACGTCACATTGCGGTATTTTTGGTTGCACACATGAACAGGAGTCACTGTGTACTGAGTTTTGTTGCTTTATTTCACATTGCCGTAACAACAGAAATAGCACATCAATATTTTCGTCACACCGTGTTGGTCCAAATGCGTCTTAATGAACGACAGGAAGTATAGCCTTCACCCGTGCGCCCCACAGCAATATACAAAATACGATATACACACATTGCAAAAAGTCAGTGTTCAAAAACAAAAACAAAAAATACAAAAATTAGGGGTATTTTATTTGAACTAAGCAAAATTATCTGCCAATAGAACAAGAAAATTCGGCCTGTCAAGACTTTCCAAAACAAGTAAAATTAGCTAACTTCAATGGACCCAAAAATACCTTAAAATAAGTATATTCTCACTGATAACAAGTGCACTTTTCTTGGTAGAAAAAAAAGAGACCTTTTTGCTCAATATGTTGAAAAATATTCTTAAATTAAGTAAACGCTAGTGCCATTATCTTGACATAATGATATGCGCTCGGCATCCTGATTTATTTTTTTCATGCTTGAAGTAAGAAATTATTACTTTAAAAAAGTAGTTTAATACTTGTGAGTGTTGATGACACAGCTTTGCAACAGTTGATATTCTAGTTTTAAGCATGTTTTACTCAATATAGGTCATAAAATCTGGGCTACAAGCTGTAATATCTTACTGAGATCATTTAGGACCAAAACCCTTAAAACAAGTAAAACAAGTAACATAAAATCTGCTTAGTGAGAAGAATTATCTTATCAGACAGAAAATAAGCAAATATCACCCTTATTTGAGATATTTAATCTTACTTAGATTTCAGTTTTTGCAGTGTGGTCACTCTAATCACATCAATAAATCATATCTCCACATTTACAGTAAGTAATTAGTTAATTAACAAGTAGCAATATCCGGTCAGTATTGCATCATCCTCAGTTAGCTTCGGTTAGCTACATCATTAGCACGAAGACGCTACTTCTCAATCATACACGGAGTGAGCATAAACGGCCCACTTTCGTTCTATCACACTACTCTTGCTAAGTGTGTATCATACACAGCCATTTACAGCCTACCTGTAACATAGGCGCCAATCCCGTGGGTGCTTCGGGGCCCGAGCACCCACGACCATGAATTGATTAACGTGGACCCCGACTTAAACAAGTTGAAAAACTTATTCGGGTGTTACCATTTAGTGGTCAATTGTACGGAATATGTACTGTACTGTGCAATCTACTAATACAAATCTCAATCAATCAATCAAAACAATGCCGAGCACCCAGGTGGGATTGATGGCAAATTCTTTCTCACCACCACTTTCTCGCCCCTTCTACACTAAGCCGGCTAAGGTTATCCAGGGTAAATCCCACCTAACCTTATTCTTGTCCACACACACACAATGGTCGTTTAAGACCCTCCCCCCCCCCTCCGTCAAACAGCACAACGCGACCTAATACGCATGCGCGGAAAATGTGCACGTCATAGTCACCTCCAGTGTAGCTTTGTGTGCAAGTTCTTAAATGTAACTTATCTGAACAATATCCAGTGTTGTGGTATTTCAATTAACTGAAATCCAGTGTGCTGTGGGGCCCTATTGTAGTGAATCACACCTGAGCCTTCATACAAACCCCGTTTCCATATGAGTTGGGAAATTGTGTTAGATGAAAATATAAACGGAATGCAATGATTTGCAAATCCTTTTCAACCCATATTCAATTGAATGCACTACAAAGACAAGATATTTGATGTTCAAACTCATAAACTTTTTTTTTTGCAAATAATAATTAACTTAGAATTTCATGGCTGCAACACGTGCCAAAGTAGTTGGGAAAGGGCATGCTCACCACTGTGTTACATGGCCTTTCCTTTTAACAACACTCAGTAAACGTTTGGGAACTGAGGAGACACATTTTTTAAGCTTCCAGGTGGAATTCTTTCCCATTCTTGCTTGATTTACAGCTTAAGTTGTTCAACAGTCCGGGGGTCTCCGTTGTGGTATTTTAGGCTTCATAATGCGCTACACATTTTCAATGGGAGACAGGTCTGGACTACAGGCAGGCCAGTCTAGTACCCGCACTCTTTTACTATGAAGCCACGTTGATGTAACACGTGGCTTGGCATTGTCTTGCTGAAATAAGCAGGGGCGTCCATGGTAACATTGCTTGGATGGCAACATATGTTGCTCCAAAACCTGTATGTACCTTTCAGCATTAATGGCGCCTTCACAGATGTGTAAGTTACCCATGTCTTGGGCACTAATACACCCCCATACCATCACAGATGCTGGCTTTTCAACTTTGCGCCTATAACAATCCGGATGGTTCTTTTCCTCTTTGGTCCAAAGGACACAATTTCAACAGTTTCCAAAAACAATTTGAAATGTGGACTCGTCAGACCACAGAACACTTTTCCACTTTGTATCAGTCCATCTTAGATGAACTCAGGCCTAGCGAAGCCAACGGCGTTTCTGGGTGTTGTTGATAAACGGTTTTTGCCATACATAGGAGAGTTTTAACTTGCACTTACAGATGTAGCGACCAACTTTAGTTACTAACAGTGGGTTTCTGAAGTGTTCCTGAGCCCAAGTGGTGATATCCTTTACACACTGATGTCGCTTGTTGATGCAGCCAGCCTTAGGGATCGAAGGTCACAGGCTTAGCTGCTTACGTGCAGTGATTTCTCCAGATTCTCTGAACCCTTTGATGATATTACGGAGTGTAGATGGTGAAATCCCTAAATTCCTTGCAATAGCTGGTTGAGAAAGGTTTTTCTTAAACTGTTCAACAATTTGCTCATGCATTTGTTGACAAAGTGGTGACCCTTGCCCCATCCTTGTTTGTGAATGACTGAGCATTTCATGGAATCTACTTGTATACCCAACCATGGCACCCATTTGTTCCCAATTTGCCTGTTCACCCGTGGGATGTTCCAAATAAGTGTTTGATGAGCATTCCTCAACTTTATCAGTATTTATTGCCACCTTTCCCAACTTCTTTGTCACGTGTTGCTGGCATCAAATTCTAAAGTTAATGGATTATTTGCAAAAAAAACAAAAAACAAGTTTATCAGTTTGAACATCAAATATGTTGTCTTTGTAGCATATTCAACTGAATATGTATATTCCGTTTCTAATTACATCTAACACAATTTCCCAACTCATATGGAAACGGGGTTTGTAAATTAATTTGTAAAAGTACACAATGTGACAAAGAACATTTTACAAAAATCAATCTAGGGATCTAGATATCTGGTCAGGACACTCCTCACTCTTTTGCCTCCACCTTCATTGTCCATTCGTTTTTGGTGACTTTATATACTCTGGACCTAGACGTTGAGTCTGCAACATACATGGCAGACAATAACTGATACAGTTTGTTTGCCAGTCCAAAAGCATTCACTGTTTTTTCGTAGTCTTCCCTCGACAGCCAGGTAATACAAAGCACACAATACAAATCTGAATTGGTGTCTTTGGTTACAGCTATTATCTTCCTATCCATGCGATGGAGATATACTTTGAATGTAAAGAAACTTAAAGACATCTTTAGGTATTCTGGTTTTCTGTATTCAAAATATGATCACCCTACGATGATATCAATCATAGTTGAGCATTGTTATCAATATTTGATGGAGCTCATTAGATCGTGCTGGTCTACCTAATGTTGGTGAGAGTGCTGTACCAAAATTTGCCCGAGGCTACAAACAAACTGCCTGGAAGAAACATCCACAGGATCAAAGACATCTCTTGCTTGTCAGGAAGGCACCGCCGTTTTGAGGCTGCGCCCACAAACCCGTCCAGGTGAATACGAGAAGCCGCATCCTGAAGTTAATTGCGTTTGTTGCTGCAGGACAGCACTCGCAGTGCGTACCTACACTGCTGTGATAATGCAGGAGGACAGGCGGCGAGTGACGGAGGGTTCTTTGCAACGAGATGCGTAATTAGCCAGCGCTGTGTGACAAACTGCTGCAGGTGCATGAGAGAATGAACGGGGAAAAGAGCGAAGAGAGGTCAGAGGAGCTTGTAACATTCTCTAATATTGTTCTACGGTACAGGCTTGCATTTGAACTGTATCTACTTATACTGTGTAATGTAGTCCGGGTAGAGGAGCCGCAGGTTAAGCTCACCCATTTCGCTGAATAATTTTGTTATGTTTTGTGTTCTGTGGGTGCTTTTTCCACCGAGACACCGTAGTCTTTTAGTGTCTTGAGGCAAAAGTAGAGCCGGCATCTGTTCGGCGATGGATTCCAATAACCTGGACTCGATCCACTCGCCACGTGATGTTTTGTTTTTTTTTAATGAAAAAAAAGGATAGATCGTTTTGGGCAGTGGTCCCCAACCTTTTTGTAGCTGCGGACCGGTCAACGCTTGAAAATGTGTCCCACGGACCGGGGGGGATTATTATTATTATTATTATTATTTATGTATTTATTTTTTCCATAAAGAAATACAATCATGTGTGCTTACGGACTGTATCCCTGCAGACTGTATTGATCTATATTGATATAAAATATATATATTGTGCTTCTTATGTTGATTTAATTAAAAAAATAAAAATATTTTTTTATTTTTTTAAATTTCTTGTGCGGCCCTGTGCCAATCGGTCCGGTGGTTGGGGACAACTGGTTTTGGGAATGTCCAATTATTCAACCATTTTGGTCCAGCATCTCCTTCTTTTGCTCACGGGTATATCAGAGAAAACCTGTCCGTGACAGGGATATAATCTTGTTTAGGTGGTCTTCAGAAACACAAAAACTTTCAAAATATACTACAGCCGTGTTGCCTCTCGGGACGATTTTGGCCAAAAAGACTCATTCTCAAAGAGTGGAAAACCCCATCTGCACCGAACTTCAGGAACTGGTTAAATGAACTTGTGAATGAAATGACTCTTGAAAAAATAAGATTTATAAACTCTACATATATGAATTAACCTAGATAGAGATGTCCAATAATGGCTTTTTTGCCGATATCCGATATTCCGATATTGTCCAACTCTTAATTACCGATTCCGATATCAACCGATACCGATATATACAGTCGTGGAATTAGCATATTATTATGCCTAATTGTGTTGTGATGCCCCGCTGGATGCATTAAACAATGTAAAAAAATGGAAAAAAAATGCCAACATGGCACTGCCATATTTATTATTGAAGTCACAAAGTGCATTATTTTTTTTAACATGCCTCAAAACAGCAGCTTGGAATTTGGGACATGTATATATTGTAGTGTCCTGGAAGAGTTAGTGCTGCAAGGGGTTCTGGGTATTTGTTGTGTTGTGTTTATGTTGTGTTACGGTGCGGATGTTCTCCCGAAATGTGTTTGTCATTCTTGTTTGGTGTGGGTTCACAGTGTGGCGCATATTTGTAACGGTGTTAAAGTTGTTTATACGGCTACC
Source organism: Entelurus aequoreus (assembly GCF_033978785.1). NCBI lineage: Eukaryota > Metazoa > Chordata > Actinopteri > Syngnathiformes > Syngnathidae > Entelurus > Entelurus aequoreus. The sequence continues at coordinate 17,863,657 of NC_084757.1, forward strand.
CTCTGTGTGTATGGCTGTTGACCAAGTATGCCTTGCATTCACTTGTGTGAGTGAAAAGTTGTAGATATTATGTGACTGGGCTGGCACGCAAAGGCAGTGCCTTTAAGGTTAATTGGCACTCTTTACTTCTCCCTACATCCGTGTACCACTCCGTACAGCGGCGTTTTAAAAAGTCATATATTTTACTTTTTGAAACCGATACCGATAATTTCCGATATTACATTTTAAAGCATTTATCGGCCGATAATGTCGGCAGTCCGATATTATCGGACATCTCTAAACCTGGAAGCCTTTACTGACATATATTAAATCATAGTTTACATTTTTTTTTCCTCGGGAAAGGCAGGGTAAGAAAGGAATGGGGATAGAAAGGGAAAGGGAAAGAAAAATTTTTTTAATCTTTTTTGTAGTTTTATTCCTTTTTTATTATTGTAATTATTTTTTTTATTGTTCCCACACTACCATTGCTTTTTTTGTGTCACTTTTGATATGGTTTTGTCACGGTTTACTTGTTTTTTTAGTGACTTTTTAAAAACATTTTAATTTTTATTTTTTTGCATTTGATCAAGCCACGAAAATGTGACTTTCTTCTTCATTTTTAAGTGTGAACGGTGGAGAGGTCCCCGGGAGGTGATCTAGTGATCACTTCCTGAGGATCCTTGATGCCGAGGAATATTCATCCATCTTGCTATGGTCTGGATCGTCTGCTGATCCTGAGCCAGTGCAGGATGGAGGGATATACTGTATATACAATATCTGGGTACTTTTTCTAATAATGTCTATACTGTAAACCTTGAGTTGTTAAAACCCAAGTGCACCTCTCTCCTCAACTGTGCATGCGAGTGTGGATGTGTGCATGTATGAAGGGTCTGAGTGAGCAAAGTATGATTGTCAAATGTGATTTTAACTGTAAAATTCAATAAAATATACTTGCAGAAAAAATAAAAAAATGGATAGCTGTCCAACTCATACTGACTGGTATACATAAGCTATGGAGATGATATCAGTAGAAAAAAACTGCATTTAGTTGAGATAATAACGACTCATATATTGGAATATGGGATCCATTATTTAAATTTGTTTTAACTATTAAATTAACCTAAAATACGACTTATTTTATCTTTGTGGAACACATTGGACACAGTGTGTTGTCAAGCTTATGAGATGTGATGCAATTGTAAGCCACTGTGACACTATTGTTCATTTTTTACATGTTTTGGTAAATGTTTTTATAATATAAATGAGGGATTTCTAAACACTACTATGTTGGAATTCTTATTAATTCTGATAATGTTGTTGATAATATTCATTTTTTTTGTTTTACTACTTTTGGATTGTTTTGTGTCATGTTTGTGTGTCCTCCCAATTGCTCTGTTGATTGCTATTCTGAATGTTGCTGGGCCGGGTTTGGTTTTTGAATTATAATTGCATTATTATGGTATTATTGTGTATTAATTTGTTGGATTGATTAAATTAAAAAAAATAAATTAAGAAAATAAATTAAAAGAGTGAGACGAAACTTTGTCAGACACTCTTTCCAATATTCAATGAGTTTATTTATCAACACAAATACAAATATTTACATAGGCTCCTTAGGTTGTTGTCAGAACAGTCGCCATGCATGTTGGCTCGCGTAAGAGACAAGAACCCTAATACCGTATTTTTCGGACTATAAGTCACAGTGCGACTTATACTCAGGAGCAACTTACAGTATGTGTGAAATTATTAACACATTACCGTAAAATATCAAATAATATTATTTAGCTCATTCACGCAAGAGACTAGACGTATAAGATTTCATGGGATTTAGCGATTAGGAGTAACAGATTGTTTGGTAAACGTATAGCATGTTCTATATGTTGAAGTTATTTAAATGACTCTTACCATAATATGTTACGTTAACATACCAGGCACGTTCTCAGTTGATTATTTATGCCTCATATAAGGTACACTTATTCAGCCTCTTGTTCACTATTCTTTATTTATTTTTTTAAATTGCCTTTCAAATGTCTATTCTTGGTGTTGGGTTTTATCAAATAAATTTCCCCAAAAAATGCGACTTATACTCCAGTGGAACTTATATATGTTTTTTTCCTTCTTTATTATGCATTTTCGGCCGGTGCGACTTATACTCTGGAGCGACTTATACTCCGAAAAATACGGTAATCAATTTCTTTTAGCTCTTATAACAAGTTGTTGTGAGTTTTATAATGTTAGGATTTCCTGGCCGGTCTGCTAATGTGTCAGTTTCTATCAAACTCATCTGCCTCTTTATTGCTGTTTCTTTTGAGCTAAGTGTTATCTATCAATACGGTTGCCATGACAGTCATTCTTGCTAATCTCCAAAAAGCCCTGGCCTTGCTTTACTGCCCTTTCACCTCTTTAACGACAGGAAATTACTGTCTGTCTCGAAGGTTTAAGTTCCCAACATCTGCAACATCTCAACAGGTTCAACGGGGAATTACTTCACATACGCTGTAATTGTAAGCATGTCTTCTATTATGACCTATTGTGTATGAATATTCAATAAGAATCATCAATATATAAGCAACATTGAAATACATTCTAAGCTCAGCTTTATTGAGTATGAATATTTAAAAAGCAATACCAAAAAGCCGTTTGAATCGCAACACATGTTTTAGTATATGCCAGGGGTGTCAAACTCATTTTAGCTCAGGGGCCACATGGAGGACAATCTGTGCACACGCGGGCCGAACTATTAAAATCATGGCATTAAAACTAAAAAATAAATACAACTTCAGATTGTTTTCTTTGTCTTGGCCAAAAATAGAACAAACATATTCTGAAAATATTACAATAAAAGATCCATGAAGGAAAGAAGAAAGTGAATGAATATTTATCAGCCCTTTGAGACACTTGTGATTTAGGGCTATATAAATAAACATTGATTGATTGATTGATTGATATAACTGAATACATTTACATATGCATAAAAATGGGTTTTCTTTTGTATTATATATTTTTTTAAAGAATTATAGTTTATGACAACCTTTTTCCAAAACACAATATAGAATGTGAGATATAACAGGATAATGCATACATTTATCATTTGTTTTTAAAATGGTTACAAAAAATGGGACCCCAGAAATTTACTGTGGGACCTCATTTTTATGACTTGATAGGGTCCCTGGGACCCCGTTTTGAAAATTCCTAGCGCCAACACTTATGGAGCATTGGTGCGTGCAAAACAGCAGCAGGCGGCTGTGGCCTGCGGGCCGGTTCTAATACTAATCAAATATCATGCCGGGGGCCATAGATAATTCATTTGCGGACCTGACCTGGCCCGCGGGCCTTGACTTTGACACATAGGCTATATGTCTTTAACACAGAACCTGGTGAAGCGGGACATTGGCACTCTTAAGTCATATGCTGGCATTTAGTTTTGGCCCTCAATGATTTAAAAATATATTTTTTCCAAAAAGGAATGATATATGCCATTACACTGAAGTAACTATATTTGCATCCACGGGAAATAAAATGCACACTAAATTTACCTGTAAAATACATTTTGTACCTTGATCTGATTGATTTAATAAATACAATTTAAAAGACTGATTTATTCTATCTTTAACACTTCTAAAAATTGTACTTTATCTTGAAATATATTTATTTGAATCTTTCACAAATGTTAGGTTTTTCATAAATTTATGTTACTCCTCATCCTAACAATGCTAAACTAAACAATTTGGTAAAATTTCATACACAAATCGTAGCCATGGGTTTTCGCTCATGCAGTCTTGTTACAAAATGTAAATATTCCGGAATAATCCACAGAATGTTGTATCATTCAGATCCTCAAACGCCAATGGGCAGATCTCAGTCCTGCTGCCTTACCTTAATTATTTTTTTTTGTTGTTGAACCACTGCACAGTTATGTGCTTAGTGCCAACATGGTATTAGCATAAATGTTCCATCCATCCATTTTCTACCGCTTGTCCCTTTTGCGGTCGCGGAGGGGTGCTGGAGCCTATCTCAGCTGCATTCGGGCGGAAGGCGGGGTACACCCTGGACAAGTCGCCACCTCATCGCAGGGCCAACACAGATAGACAGACAACATTCACACTCACATTCACACACTAGGGCCAATTTAGTGTTGCCAATCAACCTATCCCCAAGTGCATGTTATTTGGCTAAATTCAATGCTTAAAGGCCTACTGAAACCCACTACTACCGACCACGCAGTCTGATAGTTTATATATCAATGATGAAATCTTAACATTGCAACACATGCCAATACGGCCGGGTTAGTTTACTAAAGTGCAATTTTAAATTTCCCGCGAAATATCTGCTGAAAACGTCTTGGTATGATGACGCTGCGGATGTGACGTCACGAGTTAGACAGGACATTTTAGTCCAGCACCGCGGCCAGCTTAAAGTCGTCAGTTTTCATCACAAAATTCCACATGATTCTGGACATCTGTGTTGGCGAATCTGTTGCAATTTGTTCATTGCATTATGGAGAAAGAAGCTGAGCAAGCAAAGAAGAAAGTTATCGGTGCGAAGCGGAGTATTTTGCGAGGGAAGTCAGCAACACAACACAGCCGGTGTTTCATTGTTTACATTCCCGAAAGATGCAGTCAAGATCGAAGAACTCGGACAACAGAGACTCTTACCAGGAGGACTTTGACTTCGATACACAGACGCCTGTACAGGACTGGGACAACACAGACTCTTACCAGGATTACTTTGATTTGGATACACAGACGCAGACGTGGTACCGTGAGTACGCAGCTGCGCTTCCAAACATTTGATCGCTTGCCCGTACGTGCGTGTCACGTACGTAACTTTGGGTAAATAAATATATAAGCTTTATGAACCTTGGGTTAGGTGAACGGTCCTTTGGGCTGAGTGATTGTGTGTGTTGTGCAGGTGTTTGAATTGTATTGGCGGGTTATATGGACGGGAGCTAGGAGCTAGCATAACAAACACCTAGGTGTTTGTTATGCAGGATTAATTTGTGGCATATTAAATATAAGCCTGGTTGTGTTGTGGCTAATAGAGTATATATATGTCTTGTGTTTATTTACTGTTGTAGTCATTCCCAGCTGAATATCAGGTCCCACCCGCCTCTCACAGCATCTTCCCTATCTGAATCGCTTCCACTCCCCACTAGTCCTTCACTTGCACTTTCCTCATCCACAAATCTTTCATCCTCGCTCAAATTAATGGGGAAATCGTCGCTTTCTAGGTCCGAATCGCTCTCACTTCTGGCCGCCATCACTGTAAACAATAGGGAACTTTGCGGAAATGTTCAACTGACTACGTCACACTACTTCCGGTAGGGGCAACGCTTTTTTTTGTCAGATACCAAAAGTTGCGATCTTTATCATCGTTGTTCTCTACTAAATCCTTTCAGCAAAAATATGGTAATATCGCGAAATGATCAAGTATGACACATAGAATAGATCTGCTATCCCCGTTTAAATAAAAACATTTCATTTCAGTAGGCCTTTAAACTCACTCCTGTTACTTTCGGTCTGGTTGCTTAACTGAGTCATCTTTGCAAAAGAAGCTTTGTACTAGTAAAATGTGACAATAAACATTTTGCGGAGTTCAGTATGTATAGATTAGGGTTGTACGGTATACCGGTACAAGTATAGTATTGCGGTACTAACGAATCAAAAACGATACTATACTCTGTTTGATAAGTACCGGTTCGCCATATTTTTTTTAACGGGCATGACGCCGTGTCGTCATCACGTCGTGACATTGCTGGTTTTAAAGCAGAGGAGCATGTTCGGCAGCGCACAATCACAGAGCACTTACAGGCAGACAATGTGTGTAGACAGAAAAAGGGAGAATGGACGCATTTTGGCTTAAAAAATAATTCTAAATGTGAAGTTATAACACGGAAACGCCCTCAGGAAGAGGTGCTTTAAAACATGGCTAGCTAGCTAACAGCTAACGTCCAGCCACAGTCTGCAGTGTTTTAGCTACTTCTAAATCACTAATCCTCGCCTCCATGGCAACAAATAAAGTACGTTTCTTACAAGTATCATCCCTGCAGGACGAGGAATAGCTAAACATGTTTCACTACACACCGTAGCTCACCAGCGTCACAATGTCTACAAATAGGTGTATATCCACCTAACATCCACTGTAATTATACCAAGTACAAGAGCATATCTAGTCGATACTACTATGATTAAATCGATATTTTTATCGTCATGACACATGAGGACTTTGAATATGACCAATGTATGATCCTGTAACTACTTGGTATCGGATCGATACCTATATTTGTGGTATCATCCACAACTAATGTAAATTATCCAAACAACAGAAGAATAAGTGATTATTACATTTTAACAGAAGTGTAGATAGAACGTGTTAAAAGAGAAAGTAAGCAGATATTAACAGTAAATGAACAAGTAGATTAATAATATATTTTTACAGTTTGACTTTTATAATTTTGACAAAATAATAGAATGGAAAATGACACAATATGTTACTGCTAGGGATGTCCGATAATGGCTTTTTGCTGATATCCGATATTCCGATATTGTCCAACTCTTGAATTACCGATACCGATATCAACCGATACTGATATCAACCGATACCGATATATACAGTCGTGGAATTAACACATTATTATGCCTAATTTGGACAACCAGGTATAGTGAAGATAAGGTCCTTTTTTTAAAAAAAATGAAAATAAAAAATAAGATAAATAAATTCAAAACATTTTCTTGAATAAAAAAGTAAGTAAAACAATATAAAAACAGTTACATAGAAACTAGTAATTAATGAAAATGAGTCAAATTAACTGTTAAAGGTTAGTACTATTAGTGGACCAGCAGCACACACAATCATGTGTGCTTACGGACTGTATCCCTTGCAGACTGTATTGATATATATTGATATATAATGTAGGAACCAGAATATTAATAACAGAAAGAAACAACCCCTTTTGTTTGAATGAGTGTGAATTAGTGTAAATGGGGGAGGGAGGTTTTTTGGGTTGGTGCACTAATTGTAAGTGTATCTTGTGTTTTTTATGTTGATTAAATTAAAAAAACAAAAACAAAAAAAACCGATACCGATAATAAAAAGCAGATACCAATAATTTCCGATATTACATTTTAAGGCATTTATCGGACATCTCTAGTTACTGCATATTTAAGTTAAAGTTAAAGTTCCAATGATTGTCACACACACACTAGGTGTGGTGAAATGTGTCCACTGCATTTGACCCATCCACTTGTTCACCCCCTGGGAGGTGAGGGGAGCAGTGAGCAGCAGCGGTGGCCACGCCCGGGATTCATTTTTGGTGATTTAACCCCCCCAATTCCAACCCTTGATGCTGAGTGCCAAGCAGGGAGGTAATGGGTCCCATTTTTATAGTCTTTATTATGACAGCAGACTAATAGTTTTATAGTTTCAAGTTTATTCACAATACCATATTACAATTACAACAGTAGTGAATATCCATTTAAGGATGGTTGTAAGTGAAAGGATCCCCCAGATAAGCTAGAAGAAGCTTTTAGCAGGGGGTCCAGAGGTCAGTATATGCATGTAATGCTGAAACATGGTGGCAAGCACAAATTGGAAGCCTTTGTTTGTTTACTTACTACTAAAAGACAAGTTGTTTTGTATGTTCACTATTTTTTTTAACTTCGATTGCAATAAGAAACATATGTTTAATGTACCATGAGATTGTAATGCCCTTTTTTTGTTGGCCCCTTTTATTTAGAAAAGTATCAAAGTACAGGTACCAAAATAATGATATCAAGACAACTCTTGTCTAGATATACAGTTACAGAAATTGAAGTGTAATTTAAGTGAGTTACCACAAGCAAATAGCATCGATACGGTGGAATGGCCTTTTACAGCGTACATCGTTAAAAGAGCTGCAAGGGGAAAAATACATACACGCCATACACTGCATGCATTATTTTCCTCTCAAATGCGTTGGAGAGGCATTTTGTTTTAGCATTGTGTGGCCTTGTTATCTTTTTTTTTAAGGTAGACATTTGTGATGCAGCTCTTTTTATCTCCTCTCATTAGATATGTAGCAAATGAAGTGTCCAGCGAGCGTATCTCTTCCCGCGGTGCGAAGTAATCACAGTTGCATTAAGATGGAGCAGATTAAGTTGACATGTTTGCAGAGCTTGCATCTCACTTTGGGATGAGTTTGCATATCTGGTCTCACATCACTTTAGTTGTGTGTGTGTGTGTGTGGAAGGGGGAATGTCAGGTGTGTGTGCAAAGATATCAACATTGGTGATATATCAGAGCCTGCGGAGCTCTCCACCACAGAACTTTCACCTGCAGTGTGAATGAAGGCTGGCTGTCATTAATAATCACCAGTCTTCAGGAAGATTCAATGTTAATTGGTTGCAAACACAAAGCCATTAGCAATGACACTGAGGGCTATAGATATATGACACGCTAATAGCGCTGCACTCCAGCGTGCAACAATAAGAACCATTACTCTATTAGCCTCCAAGATTAGAAGAACAAGTCTTGCATAAATGGTGGTTTGCCATAACCGAACTGATTAAATATGTCTGCCTAAGTAACACAATTAGACTTTGCCTTGATTTGCAAACCTTGATGTTGAAGAGACGCAACACTTCTCCTCTCTGCAGCAGGGGGCGGAAATATTACAAACGCAGTCCCATCTCAGCCGTAAAGCGCGGGTTAATTTGCTTCCAATTAAGCGGCGGTAAGCGGCTAAATCACTTTATTACCTCATATTCAGGCGGGAGTGCCTTAATGCTCTTTCTAACTTGGGTGAATTAGGAATCGGTCAATTTCTCCCGGTCGAGCTCCGGGCTGCAGGTAGGAGTTATCTGCTCCATCACATTAACTCAGAAATTGTAGGCAAAAAAAAAAAAAAAAAAAAAAGGCGGCAGTTGAGTCGGGCTGCTACTTTCCCCCTGTAATTGCTGCTTTGGCACATCTATTTTAGTTTTCATTTGGGCTAATGTACCAAAGCGTTTAGTGAAATGGGAAAAAGTGTTAGAAGTAATGTCCCGAGATGCATGTTGACGGAAGTATTGGGAGTAGAGATGTCCGATAATGGCTTTTTTGCCGATATCCGATATTCCGATATTGTCCAACTCTTAATTACCGATTCCGATATCAACCGATACCGATACATACAGTCGTGGAATTAACACATTATTATGCCTAATTTTGTTGTGATGCCCCGCTGGATGCATTAAACAATGTAACAAGGTTTTCCAAAATAAATCAACTCAAGTTATGGAAAAAAATGCCAACATGGCACTGCCATATTTATTATTGAAGTCGCAAAGGGCATTTTTTTTTTTAACATGCCTCAAAACAGCAGCTTGGAATTTGGGACATGCTCTCCCTGAGAGAGCATGAGGAGGTTGAAGTGGGCGGGGCTGGGGGGCGGGGTTTAGGAGGGGGGTAGCGGGGATGTATATTGTAGCGTCCCAGAAGAGTTAGTGCTGCAATGGGTTCTGGGTATTTGCTCTGTTGTGTTACGGTGCGGATGTTCTCCCGAAATGTGTTTGTCATTCTTGTTTGGTGTGGGTTCACAGTGTGGCGCATATTTGTAACAGTGTTAAAGTTGTTTATAGGGCTACCCTCAGTGTGACCTGTATGGCTGTTGACCAAGTATGCTTTGCATTCACTTGTGTGTGTGTGAAAAGCCGTAGATATTATGTGACTGGGCTGGCAGGCAAAGGCAGTGACATCAAGGATTATTGGCGCTCTGTATTTCTCCCTACGTCCGTGTACACAGCGGCGTTTTAAAAAGTCATACATTTTACTTTTTGAAACCGATACCGATAACTTTGAAACCGATACCGATAATTTCCGATATTACATTTTAAAGCATTTATCGGTCCGATGATATCGGCAGCCAGATATTATCGGACATCTCTAATCGGGACACCTGGCTGTTACTTGCTTTGCATTTGCAAATTCAGAACTCAACATGGATGCGTTCACGGACTTGCGGACAGTGGGACATTATTTTAAGAAATGCACATATTCCCCATTGCGGTGTTAAAAACAAGTCTCTGAGCTTTGTAAAGGAAGCAGCACAAATGTGACTTGAGAGGAATGGGTTGCTGACCCCTAATCTAATAAACCGTCCTCTGTAGTGGAACTCATCCAAGCCTGAATTTATGGACCATTATTTGTGCTCTGGGGCACAAGTTGGAGCCATAAAATTGCCCAAAATGTCTTGGTCAGAAGAATGAATTAAGATTCAGTGGCAGCAGAGAGGTCTAGACTATCCCAGGGTGTCTAGTTCCGTCCTATCCCCAACACTTAAGCTAACCTTAACCTACCCTAACCATACCATAATACATCATAATAATAAACCAGCTTGATCTTATTGCGGTGCTTAGTAAGGAGCCACTCCAACATCCTCAGCTTCCTCAACAAGACTCTGTCATCTTAGAGGGGTGTTTAGCATCTTTTTCATGTTGGAAAACTGCCATGCTACCCGGTTTCCCCAAAGAGGGGATTCACAATATCACAATACGTGTTGGAATTAGGGTTGTACAATATACTGGTATTAGTATAGTACCACGATACTAATGAATACTACATATTCGGTACTATACCGCCTCTGAAATGTACCGGTCTGCCACCCCCGCGCGCACCCGTCGTCGTCACGTCATGTCATTGCTGTTTTACGAGCAGACGAGCATGTTCAGCAGCGCACAATCACAGAGTACTTAGAAGCAGACAAGGTGTGTAGACAGAAAAGGGAGAACAGACGCATTTTGCCTTAAAAACTAACGATAAAGGTGAAGTTATAACACTGAAACGCCCTCAGGAAAGGTGCTTTAAGACATGGCTAGCTAGCAGCTAAAGTCCAGCCCCGGTCGGCAGTGTTTTAGCTACTTATAAATCACTAATCCTCGCCTCCATGGCGACAAATAAAGTACGTTTCTTACAAGTATCATCCCTGCAGGACGGGGAATAGCTAAACATGCTTCACTACACACCGTAGCTCACCGGCGTCAAAATGTAAACAAACGCCATTGGTGGATCTACACCTGACATGTAATGATACCAAGTACAGGAGTGTATCTAGTTGATACTACTATGATTATTTCAAACTTTTTTGGCATCACATCTTCTTTCGTTTTTTTTAAATTCATATTATGTTTATAAACTCAGGAAATATGTCCTTGGACACATGAGGACTTTGAATATGACCAATGTATGATTCTGTAACTACTTTGTATCGGATTGATACCCAAATTTGTGGTATCATCCAAAACTAATGTAAAGTATCAAACAACAGAAGAATAAGTGATTATTACATTTGAACAGAAGTTTAGATAGAACATGTTAAAAGAGAAAGTAAGCAGATATTAACAGGAAATGAACAATAGATTAATATGTCATTTTCTACCACTTGTCCATAATAATAGAATGATAAATGACACAATATGTAAATTAGGAGACTTTGTTTGTTTACTTACTACTAAAAGACAAGTTGTCTTGTATGTTCACTATTTTATTTAAGGACAAACTTGAGATATGAAACATATGTTTAATGTACCGTAAGGTTTTTTGTTAAAATAAAGCCAATAACGCAATTTTTTTTGGTCCCCTTTATTTAGAAAAGTACCAAAAAGTATCGAAATAATTTTGGTATCGGGACATCACTAGTTGGAATTCATTCTCCCACGCCTCAAACAGCATTCTTGACTGTGGACAGAATTATCATAGCATTCATGTGTTATGTCCCTCAAGTCCAGACTTTTTACAAGGACATCCACAAGGACTTGTTTTCAGTAGCCGCCCTGGTGAGTACATAAAATACAAAATGTCACATAATAAATAAATAATGACACTTTGTGTTTGTCGCAGTATAGATGCATTGGGATTGGAGCGCTGTCAATTACTGAGAGATGATCAAAGTGAGGCCTGATGCTGTCTGGCCTCTGTGTTCCTTCCTCTAGGGATGCTAGCAGCTGGAGGAAGGAAGAGGGGTGGGGAGTGTAATGGGGAGGTGGGTGTTGATGCTCGGCAGCGTCGACTTCACACGGAAGCTTTCTCCGCGCACACATGCACGGAATGCACATGGCTACACACGGAATGCTTACAAACGTGGTTAACCTCCAGTCCTCTCTCCACGGACCACATGTGTCACAGCTGTGAGATGCGAGAAGCTCAATCAGCGTAAACTTCAATCCGTCCCCCCCAGCCACCGGAGACCAGAAGGGCCCCCGGATTAATTCGGGGGGTTTTGTTTCCAGTTATTTGTTGCTGCCGTCTGACAACCGTCTGTTGAAATCCAATTATCAGGCTCATGTGTGCAGCTTACAAGATTGTGGCGACGACAAGGAGGGAAGGGAGGAGCAGGGCACGCTGAGATGGAGATAGGAGTACGTTAGGACTACGGACAATGTTTTGAAAGATTGAAGGACCACATTTGAATCCAAGACGCTATCAATCAATCAATCAAAGTTTGCTTACATAGCCCTTAATCACAGATGTCTCAAAGGGCTGCTATTTGGCTCTTTTAACATTTTGGGTTGCCGACCCCTGCTCTAGTACAATAGTTTTCAAAGTGTCACAGAATAGAATACAGCTGGGGCCTCTCCTACTCCCTGAAAAACAAATTTTGTGGTGCATATTTTTTTGCTCGCCCCAGACTACTTTGCCACCTCACTGCAGAAACTAAAAATCAATGTAACACGTGGCTTGGCATCGTCTTGCTGAAATAAGTAGGGGCGTCCATGATAATGTTGCTTGAATGGCAACATATTTTGCTCCAAAACCTGTATGTACCTTTCAGCATTAATGGTGCCTTCACAGATGTGTAAGTTACCCATGCCTTGGGCACTAATACACCCCCATACTATCACAGATGCTGGCTTTTCAACTTTGCGCCTATAACAATCCGGATGGTTTCCTCTTTGTTCCGGAGGAAACAACGTCCATAGTTTCCAAAAACAATTTGAAACGTAGACTCGTCAGACCACAGAACACTTTTCCACTTTGTATCAGTCCATCTTAGATGAGCTCGGGCCCAGCGAAGCCGGCGGCGTTTCTAGGTGTTGTTGATAAATGGCTTTGGCTTTGCATAGTAGAGTTTTAAATTGCACTTACAGATGCAGTGACAAACTGTAGTTACTGACAGTGGTTTTCTGAAGTGTTCCTGAGTCCATGTGGTGATATCCTTTACACACTGATGTCACTTTTTGATGCAGTACCGCCTGAGGAATCAAAGGTCACGGGCTTAGCCGCTTACGTGCAGTGATTTATGCAGATTCTCTCAACCTTTTGATGATGTTACGGACTGTAGATGGTGAAATCCCTAAATTCCTTGCAATAGCTGGTTGAGAAATGTTGTTCTTAAACTGTTGGACAATTTGCTCACGCATTTGTTCACAAAGTGGTGACGCTCGCCCCATCTTTGTTTGTGAATGACTGAGCATTTCATGGAAGCTGCTTTTATACCCAATCATGGCCATACTTGCCAACCCTCCAGATTTTCCCGGAAGACTCCCTAATTTCAGTGCCCCTCCCGAAAATCTCCCGGGGCGACCATTCTCCCGAATTTCTCCCGATTTCCACCAGGACAACAGTATTGGGGGCGTGCCTTAAAGGCACTGCCTTTAGCGTCCTCTACAACCTGTTGTCACGTCCGCTTTTCCTCCATACAAACAGCGTGCCGGCCCAGTCACATATATGCGGCTTTTACACACACCCAAGTGAAAGCAAGGCATACTTGATCAATAGCCATACACGTCACACTGAGGGTGGACGTATAAACAATTTTAACACTGTTACAAATATGCGCCACACTGTGAACCCACACCAAACAAGAATGACAAACAATTCGGGAGAACATCCGCACCGTAACACAACATAAACACAACAGAACACATTCCCAGAACCCCTTGCAGCACTAACTCTTCTGGGACTCTACAATATACACCCCCCCGCCCCCCCCACCCCCACCCCCCCCCCCCCCCCCACCCCCGCTACCACCAAACCCCGCCCCCCACATCCCCCCCATCTCAATACAATAGTTTTCAAAGTGTCACAGAATAGAATACAGCTGGGGCCTCTCCTACTCCCCGAAAAAATAATTTTGTGGTGCATATTTTTTTGCTCGCCCCAGACTACTTTACCACCTCACTGCAGAAACTAAAAATCAATTCATGTTTGCATGTTTAAAAGGGTGTTTATCTTTATTGTTGTCAAGCTGCAACTGCTTCTCTGAAGTCCTCAGCCACCGGAGGAGAAGACCGGTTTCTTAATGACATCTCAAACGGCCCTAAAATCATCTTGCTTTACGCGCCTCAAGTTCCGATTGATGAACCCTAAATAAGTGGTCCTACTCGGATGTGTTGAGCTCGTTGCCCCGTGTTTAGGGCCAGAGCAAGGCACCGGGTAACTAAGTAAATAAACCTTGGTGTTGGCAGGTCTCATAAATTGTGTTTCTCCCAAATGAGAGTGCCTGGGAATCGATACACCCTGGGGATCCCGGCCTGTCTCTGTCTCAGAGCGGTGCACATAGCAATAAAGGCAGTCTGCAGAGTATACCACCTTCCAGTCTCTCTGCTTCTGTCTCTTCCTTAATCTTGTTTTATTTTAACAAACGTGCTCCTACTTTCCCTCTCAGATTTCCATCACCTTCCTCACAGTAATCTTTTTTTTGTTTTGTTACCCATGCAGAGAGCTGCAGTGTTTATTGCATTCAATTACACCCCTCATTATTTGCACATTTTAATTAGTCTCACCACTGAATCCAGCAGGTGGTGCTGTGATGACAAAAAGCCTGCTACTTTTTCCTTACAAAATGGTGTAATGTGAACGTTTTCGGAAGGGATAAACTTGTTTGAACATTTCTGTGTTTTTGATTTTTTTGGACGGCATGTGCTTGTTTAACTTGGCAGTGACCACCCCACATTGCAAAGGAAACAACATAGTCATCTGAAATGGCATACAGTATGGTGTCTTTTTAAAATATCTCATATCGAACAATGATATAAATCAATTATGTAAATGTCAAATATTAGATAAGGGGTCATCTCATTGTTGATTGAGATCAACCAGTTTGTTTTGGGGATTTTACTGGTAACCATCACAAATATCGTTACTGTTATGGTAGTGATATTAGTAGAATTCAAACATGCATACAATTGCATTATGGTACATCACATATTTACAATTTCACATTTCAACATGTCCCAAAAGGAGTAGGTAGAAGGAATCCGTAATTAGTCCGAGACCTTTTCCGTTTCTCATCAATTTGCTTTCTTTGTTCAATCTGTAACACAAAACAACCAGTAAATAAATAAATCAAAGTTCATATTACAAAACCCAAAACCAGTGAAGTTGGCACGTTGTGTAAATCATACATAAAAACAGAATACAATGACAATCCTTTTCAACTTATATTCAATTAAATAAACTGCAAAGACAAGATATTCAATGTTCGAACTGAGAATTTTTTTTTGGCAAATAATCATTAACTGAGAATTTATTGGCAGCAACACGGTGCAAAAAAGTTGGGACAGGGGCATTTTTACCACTGTGTTACATGGCCTTTCCTTTTAACAACACTCCGTAAACATTTGGGAACTGAGGAGACCAATTTTTGAAGCTTTTCAGGTGGAATTCCTTCCCAGTCTTGCTTGATGTACATCGTAAGTTGTTCAACAGTCCGGGGTCTCCATTGTGGTATTTTGGGCTTCATATTGCGACACACATTTTCAATGGGAGACAGGTCTGGACTACAAGCAGGCCAGTCTAGTACCCGCACTCTTTTACTACGAAGCCAGACTGTTGTAACACGTGTCTTGGCATCGTTTTGATGAAATAAGCAAGGGTGTCCATGATAATGTTGCTTGAATGGCAACATATTTTGCTCCAAAACCTGTATGTACCTTTCAGCATTAATGGTGCCTTCACAGATGTGTAAGTTACCCATGCCTTGGGCACTAATACACCCCCATACCATCACAGATGCTGGCTTTTGAACTTTGCGCCTATAACAGTCCGGATGGTTTCCTCTTTGTTCCGGAGGACACAACGTCCGTAGTTTCCAAAAACAATTTGAAACGTAGACTCGTTAGACCACAGAACACTTTTCCACTTTGCATCAGTCCATCTTAGATGAGCTCGGGCCCAGCGAAGCCGGCGGCGTTTCTGGGTGTTGTTGATAAATGGCTTTGGCTTTGCATAGTAGAGTTTTAAATTGCACTTACAGATGCAGCGACAAACTGTAGTTACTGACAGTGGTTTTCTGAAGTGTTCCTGAGTCCATGTGGTGATATCCTTTACACACTGATGTCACTTTTTGATGCAGTACCGCCTGAGGAATCAAAGGTCACGGGCTTAGCCGCTTACGTGCAGTGATTTATGCAGATTCTCTGAACCTTTTGATGATGTTACGGACTGTAGATGGTGAAATCCCTAAATTCCTTACAATAGCTGGTTGAGAAATGATGTTCTTAAACTGCTGGACAATTTGCTCACGCATTTGTTCACAAAGTGGTGACCCTCGCCCCATCTTTGTTTGTGAATGACTGAGCATTTCATGGAAGCTGCTTTTATACCCAATCATGGCACCCACCTGTTCCTTTTAGCCTGTTCACCTGTGCGATGTTCCAAATAAGTGTTTGATGAGCATTCCTCAACTTTCTCAGTCTTTTTTGCCACTTGTGCCAGCTTTTTTGAAACATGTTGTAGGCATCAAATTCCAAATGAGCTAATATTTGCAAAAAATAACAAAGTTTTCCAGTTCGAACGTTGACTATCTTGTCTTTGCAGTCTATTCAATTGAATATAGGTTGAAAAGGATTAGCAAATCATTGTATTCTGTTTTTTATTTACGATTTACACAACGTGCCAACTTCACTGGTTTTGGGTTTTGTACATTTCTCCTCTTTTGTTGAGAAAACGTGTTCACAGTATGTTGTTATTTTTTGCGTGTGTATAATTCTAGCAGTTTGCAACAAATCACTGAATTTCAAGAATGTTGGTGTTTGAATGCTCTCTATAACTGACATTATGTATTATCCTAATTGACCTTGTGAAAACATAAAGGAAACACAAATGCATGATCACATTGCGTGCGGTGACCAATGAAAAGTGGTGTAATATTGGCAATGTTATTGTTATCTAATTAATATTTATTTCAAAAGTTGCATTGTTACGGTTTTTTACAGTGAAATGTGCTGTGTTATTATTGTTAAAAAGAATACACCGGTAACAATAGATTATTGCAAAGGAGATACACAATGTACTTTCCAACACAATATTAACGAGCGATAACAACACCCAATAAACACACAGAGCAGACTGTTAACCCTGAGCTAACAGAGCCAACTCCACTCTTACTCGCTGACGTCGACTAAGGCCTTGAGTTGGAAGGAATTTCCGCTTATTTTCCTTATATGCATCAGGAGGTTCGAAGACTTCTATGGGAATGAAACAACAAAGACTCAGATTTCCCTCGCCCGGACGCGGGTCACCGGGGCCCCCCTCTGGAGCCAGGCCCGGAGTTGGGGCACGATGGCGAGCGCCTGGTGGCCGGGCCTGTCCCCATGGGGCCCGGCCGGGCACAGCCCGAAGAGGCAACGTGGGTCACCCCTCCAATGGGTTCACCACTCATGGGAGGGGCCGTAGAGGTCGGGTGCATTGTGAGCTGGGCGGCAGCCGAAGGCAGGGCACTTGGCGGTCCGATCCTCGGCTACAGAAGCTAGCTCTTGGGACGTGGAACGTCACCTCGCTGGGGGGGAAGGAGCCTGAGCTAGTGCGCGAGGTAGAGAAGTTCCGGCTAGATATAGTCGGACTCACCTCGACGCACAGCAAGGGCTCTGGAACCAGTTCTCTCGAGAGGGGCTGGACTCTCTTCTACACTGGCGTTGCACGCAGTGAGAGGCGACGAGCTGGGGTGGCAATTTTTGTTTCCCCCCGGCTCAAAGCCTGCACGTTGGAGTTCAACCCGGTGGACGAGAGGGTAGCCTCCCTCCGCCTTCGGGTGGGGGGACGGGTCCTGACTGTTGTTTGTGCTTACGCACCAAACAGCAGTTCAGAGTACCCACCCTTTTTGGATGCGCTCGAGGGAGTACTGGAAAGTGCTCCCCCGGGTGATTCCCTTGTCCTACTGGGTGACTTCAACGCTCATGTTGGTAACGACAGTGAAACCTGGAGAGGCGTGATTGGGAAGAATGGCCGCCCGGATCTGAACCCGAGTGGTGTTTTGTTTTTGGACTTTTGTGCTCGTCACAGATTGTCCTTAACGAACACCATGTTCAAACATAAGGGTGTCCATATGTGCACTTGGCACCAGGACACCCTAGGCCGCAGTTCCATGATCGACTTTGTAGTTGTGTCATCAGATTTGCGGCCTCATGTTTTGGACACTCGGGTGAAGAGAGGGGCGGAGCTTTCTACCGATCACCACCTGGTGGTGAGTTGGCTGCGATGGTGGGGGAGGATGCCGGACAGACCTGGCAGGCCCAAACGCATTGTGAGGGTCTGCTGGGAACGTCTGGCAGAGTCTCCTGTCAGAGAGAGTTTCAATTCCCACCTCCGGAAGAACTTTGAACATGTCACGAGGGAGGTGCTGGACATTGAGTCCGAGTGGACCATGTTCCGCGCCTCTATTGTCGAGGCGGCTGATTGGAGCTGTGGCCGCAAGGTAGTTGGTGCCTGTCGTGGCAGTAATCCTAGAACCCGTTGGTGGACACCGGCGGTGAGGGATGCCGTCAAGCTGAAGAAGGAGTCCTATCGGGTTCTTTTGGCTCATAGGACTCCGGAGGCAGCGGACAGGTACCGACAGGCCAAGCGGTGTGCGGCTTCGGCGGTCGCGGAAGCAAAAACTCGAACATGGGAGGAGTTTGGAGAAACCATGGAAAACGACTTCCGGACGGCTTCGAAGCGATTCTGGACCACCATCCGCCGCCTCAGGAGGGTGAAGCAGTGCACTGTCAACACCGTGTATGGTGCGGATGGTGTTCTGCTGACCTCGACTGCGGATGTTGTGGATTGGTGGAGGCAATACTTCGAAGACCTCCTCAATCCCACCAACACGTCTTCCTATGAGGAAGCAGTGCCTGGGGAATCTGTGGTGGGCTCTCCTATTTCTGGGGCTGAGGTTGCTGAGGTAGTTAAAAAGCTCCTCGGTGGCAAGGCCCCGGGGGTGGATGAGATCCGCCCGGAGTTCCTTAAGGCTCTGGATGCTGTGGGGCTGTCTTGGTTGACAAGACTCTGCAGCATCGCATGGACATCGGGGGCGGTACCTCTGGATTGGCAGACCGGGGTGGTGGTTCCTCTCTTTAAGAAGGGGAACCGGAGGGTGTGTTCCAACTATCGTGGGATCACACTCCTCAGCCTTCCCGGTAAGGTTTATTCGGGTGTACTGGAGAGGAGGCTACGCTGGATAGTCGAACCTCGGATTCAGGAGGAACAGTGTGGTTTTCGTCCTGGTCGTGGAACTGTGGACCAGCTCTATACTCTCGGCAGGATCCTTGAGGGTGCATGGGAGTTTGCCCAACCAGTCTACATGTGCTTTGTGGACTTGGAGAAGGCATTCGACCGTGTCCCTCGGGAGGTCCTGTGGGGAGTGCTCAGAAAGTATGGGGTATCGGACTGTCTGATTGTGGCGGTCCGCTCCTTGTACGATCAGTGTCAGAGCTTGGTCCGCATTGCCGGCAGTAAGTCGGACACGTTTCCTGTGAAGGTTGGACTCCGCCAAGGCTGCCCTTTGTCACTGATTCTGTTCATAACTTTTATGGACAGAATTTCATAAAACTATTGATAAAGGTGAAGCTATAACACTGAAATGCCCTCAGGAAGAGGTGCTTTAAGACATGGCTAGCTAGCTAGCTAGCGGCTAACGTCCATCCGCGGTCCGCAGTGTTTTAGCTACTTCTAAATCACTAATCCTCGCCTCCATGGGGACAAATAAAATATGATTCTTACAAGTATCTCACTACACACCGTAGCTCACCGGCGTCACAATGTAAACAAATGCCATTGGTGGATCTACACCTGGCATCCACTGTAATGATACCAAGTACAGGAGCGTTTTACGTCGATAATTTTTTTTCATCATGTTTATAAAATGACACAATATGTTACTGCATATGTCAGCAGCTAAATTAGGAGCCTTTGTTTGTTTACTTACTAAAAAAAAGACAAGTTGTCTTGTATGTTCACTATTTTATTTAAGGACAAACTTGCAATAAGAAACATATGTTTAATGTACCGTAAGATTTTTTGTTAAAATAAAGCCAATGATGCAATTTTTTGTGGTCCCCTATGCCGAAAAGTACCGAAAAGTATCCAAATAATTTTGGTACCGGTACCAAAATATTGCTATCGGGACAACACTCGTGTCAACCCTGTAATGAAACTGGTGTACAGCGGAACAGTATATCGTTTCTTCACCGAACTGAATTAACTAAATTTGCCAAAATCAAGAACATCAGTCCATCTTCATGTCGGTAACTTGGTGGTCCAGACAGATGCTTCTTTCTGCCAGCTGCTGACTGTGATTGTGACGAGATGCAGATTAATTTAACTGCGCATCAAAGTAGCAGATTATGTCGCCGCTGGGCCTTACTGAAGCTTTTGCACATACACACTCACACATCCTTACGCACGTGCTTCCCGGCGAACAGTCTGATGCTGAGATTATTCAATGAGCAACATAAAATAGGATTGGAATTTCAAATGGGAAGAGAAGGATGTGCTGGAGAAGAAACTAGGGTATTTCTGATTTATATATGCAATTTTTAACATGCCATCAATCTCACTCTCCTTCAATCTGTCAGTCGTCCTCTTCTACCTTCCCTGGGAAAATATGATTACGCATCAAAACGTCAGGTATCCGTTCATGCTTTGTCACAAAATTCTAAAGAGGGCTGTCGACATAACACATGCATCAAGTAGGAACTGTATGTCCACCGTGAACGCATTTACATTGATTGCCTTGTTACAGTGGCACCTGTCTAATGGCGGAATATATCACGCGGCAATTATTTAAATATGAAGTGCGGCAAACAAAGCAAAGACTGACTTTAATAAGGGCTAAATGTAGACGGCTCCATGACAGGGTTAGATCATTTGAATATAGAGACTTGACTGAAGTTCTCTATGGAACCTTTATAGCAGACCTGGGCAAATAAAGGACCGTTGAGCTTTTCAACATTTTCCAACATTCCAACATTTTTTTTAGATCTTTAAGATGGAAACTGTAGCTGCCATTATGATGTGCAGTGACGTTTTTGAATGACCATAAGTCTTGAACTACAGAAAGTATTTCAATTAGACATGTCCGATAATGGCTTTTTTGCCGATATCCAATATTCCGATATTGTCCAACTCTTAATTACCGATTACGATATCAACCGATACCGATATATACAGTCGTGGAATTAACACATTATTATGCCTAATTTTGTTGTGATGCCCCGCTGGATGCATTAAACAATGTAACAAGGTTTTCCAAAATAAATCAACTCAAGTTACGGAAAAAAATGCCAACATGGCACTGCCATATTTATTATTGAAGTCACAAAGTGCATTATTTTTTTTAACATGCCTCAAAACAGCAGCTTGGAATTTGGGACATGCTCAAGGAGGTTGAGGTGGGCGGGGCTTGGGGGGGTTTGAGGTGTGTGTGTGTGTGTGTGGGGGGGGGGGGGGGGTAGCGGGGGTGTGTATTGTAGCGTACCGGAAGAGTTAGTGCTGCAAGGGGTTCTGGGTATTTGTTCTGTTGTGTTTATGTTGTGTTACGGTGCGGATGTTCTCCCGAAAATGTGTTTGTCATTCTTGTTTGGTGTGGGTTCACAGTGTGGCCCTATTTGTAACAGTGTTGAAGTTGTTATTTCCGTCACCCTCAGTGTGACCTGTATGGCTGTTGACCAAGTATTGCATTCACTTGTGTGTGTGAAACGCCGTAGAAATTATGTGATTGGGCCGGCACGCAAAGGCAGTGCCTTTAAGATTTATTGGCGTTCTGTACTTTTCCCTACGTCCCTGTACACAGCGGCGTCTTAAAAAGTAATAAATCTTACTTTTTGAAACCGATACCGATAATTTTGAAACCGATACTGATAATTTCCGATATTACATTTCAAAGCATTTATCGGCTGATAATATCGGCAGTCCGATATTATCGGAAAGCTCTAATTTTAATGGTTGGAATCTGCGCTTTTGCATGATATACTAGTTACTATGGTAATCTAAATAGTTACTATGGTAAACTAATTAGTCAGTATGGTGATCTGTGTCACAGCAGCTCAGACGAGGCACCAAGCAGTGTGGGTGGGGAGCGTTTCCACAGAGTGTTTCCACAGAGTGTTTCCAGAGCGGCCAGCCTGAAATGCGGGTGTCAGGGACAGACGCGGAGATTTTTACAACAAAGTTCTAAAGCTTAGTGATATATCAAATATCTAAGATTGTAGGTGGGTTTTTTTTTTTACCCTTCGGGTTCATATTTCACTGTGTTTGTTGCATTTTTGTTGCGTTTCGCTTGATTGTAAAATATGTGGATCAAGAAGGTTGTAAGTTGTCAATATTCAGTGTTTTATCGTTCATAGTTAATATTGTAAATCCCACATTCTTTATTTTCAGGTACATTCTGGGTGTCTCGTTCAGTAAAACAAAATAAAATTCCCTTCCGATTTTTCAGGCGGTCTGTCATAAAGTTTTTAGCATTCAATCAGACATTATTGTGAGGTTTTTTATTAGCACACTGTGGAGTTAAAAACACAGAAGTGTCAGTCCAGTGTCAATCCATGCCCTACATGGTGGAAAACGACATGGTCAAAACCATTGAGAACTACAATTCCCAGAATGCCAAGGGAAAATGGCCAACAAATTACTGATTGAAGGCACCTGAGATGGAATGGAGGTTCAGTCAGATTCATTCACCAAACAAGCTGCATGCAAGGAAGAACAGCAAGCAGCCACAACCGCAAGATCTACTCTACAAGTTTCTGCAAACACACCAATGGTCGGTGAATATGCTTGTTCATTTGATGACGATCGAAATGCTTACTTAGATATGCTTAACTTGTACCTGCAAGCTTCTTAATTTGCTTACTCAACTATCTTAATTTGTTTGTTTGAACTGCTGGGTTCAAGTTAAACCACTGCGTTTCACTTTGAGCATTGATTGCATACTGTGTTTGACCAGTTAAAAGCAAGTTGTTTAAAGTTTAAAGCACACGCAAATGGGTTAAGCTTAAGTTAAAATGGCAAATGGTTAAAGTTAAAAGGGTTTAAAGGTAAAAGTACAAAAGATTAATGCAAAGTTAAAGGATACATTCATGTTTGTTTAACTCTTGCTAAAAGTTAAGCTTGAATTTAGAATGTTAAAAGTTTAAAAGACTTCGAGAAAAGAGACGATCTACAATCCCGTAGCCATTCTTGTAGTTTCTGTATTCCCTTTAATTACTCTAATTGTTGAATGGATTTAGTTCAGTTAATTTAACCTGCTTGTTCCATTCAATTTATTTAAGTTAATTATATAATTAATTTAAAATGGTTAACTAATTTGCAGTTCATTTACATGCATTTAATTTAAAATGTCTATATTCATTTTGACAAGCAATATGTTTGTTTAAATTAGAGATGTCGATAATATCGGGCTGCTGATATTATCGGCCGATAAATGCTTTAAAATGTAATAGCGGAAATTATCGGTATCTGTTTCAAAAAGTAAAATGTATGACTTTTTAAAACGCCGCTGTGTACATGGACGTAGGGAGAAGTACAGAGCGCCAATAAACCTTAAAGGCACTGCCTTTGCGTGCCGGCCCAATCATATGATGCCTACAGCTTTTAACACACACAAGTGAATGCCAGGCATACTTGGTCAACAGCCATACAGGTCACACTGAGGGTGACCGTATAAACAACTTTAACACTGTTACAAATATGCGCCACACTGTGAACCCACACCAAACAAGAATGACAAACACATTTCGGGAGAACATCCGCACCGTAACACAACATAAACACAACAGAACAAATACCCAGAACCCCTTGCAGCACTAACTCTTCCGGGACGCTACAATATACACCCCCCGCTACCCCCTACCCCGCCCACCTCAACCTCGTCATGCTCTCTCGGGGAGAGCATGTCCCGAATTCCAAGCTGCTGTTTTGAGGCATGTTAAAAAAATAATGCACTTTGTGACTTCAATAATAAATATGGCAGTGCCATGTTGGCATTTTTTTCCATAACTTGAGTTGATTTATTTTGGAAAACCTTGTTACATTGTTTAATGCGTCCAGCGGGGCATCACAACAAAATTAGGCATAATAATGTGTTAATTCTACGACTGTCTATATCGGTATCGGTTGATATCGGAATCGGTAATTAAGAGTTGGACAATATCGGAATATCGGATATAATCATTATTTAAAAGTAGAAAGTTTAAAACATTATTCAGAGGTTTAAAAGCATTTGTAAAACATTGTTTGAAAATACCTGTGTAATTACATTGTTAGCATCTCTGTTTCTGTTTTTTGAAGGTTTTACAACCTGATTAATTGTAGATCAACTAAAATGAAACCAACAATGCTTCAAGTTGGAAAATACAAAGTTCATCAATTGGAAATCATGAGTTGTCCGTGGGTCCTTTTTGGAGTAGAAGAGTGAAACTTAACACACACACACACACACACACATTTTCTGTACTGTGTGTGTGTTTGTGAGTGTGTCAACCTGAGACACATTTTTTTCTCTAGATTTGGCCCCTCAAGTCAAAATAATTGCACAGGCCTACTTTATAGGCACACTTAATATAGAGTTATAGCCAGATGTTTATATAAACTCATTGAAACTTATGAAATGCAGCTGGTATTTTCTAGTTGCCAGCGTTAAAGGGGTAAAAAACAACTTTTCTTACCTATTGATTCCTGATATCTGCTGTTGTGTGTTTGGGATCGTCATAAGTTTGGTGGAGGCATTGCAGAGATATTTATAAACATAGCTTACCTTCCTTCATACTTGAGCTAAACAATCCATTTTGGAATTTTCTCCATCTACGTTTTTCCAATTGACATCAGCGGATATCTCCATATATGATTGACTGCAGTTAATAGGCTATCCTTAATATTTTTTTGTTGGATTGACCAATACTCAGAACCTGATATGATATTGATATTGGATTATATCGGTAAGCATCTTAAAATCTCCGATATCAGCACTCCATACAAACACGTTTACTTGTGCAAAGCTGGACAGCTAAACCGCTATATGTCCTCCAAGGTTGACCTACTTGTATTTTAGTGCAGTCATTTACACAAGTTAAACATGGTACTAGGAGCTAGCAGCTACACAACAGCTAGGCACACAATAGCACACAGGCTAGACCAGGGGTCACCAACCTTTTTGAAACCAAGGGCTACTTCTTGGGTACTGATTAATGCGAAGGGCTACCAGTTAGATACACACTTAAATAAATTGCCAGAAGTAGCCAATTTGCTCAATTTACCTTTAACTCTGTTATTATTAATAATTAATGATATTTATCTTTGTGGAAACACTGATCATCTTAATGATTTCTCACAATAAATATATATAGAAACAGATAAATATCAATATGCAACACTTTATTTTTATATTTTCTCTAAGTGCACATTTTTCAAATTGAACATTTTCAAATGATCACTTCTAAGACAGTCTTGTGAAATCACAATATCCCATTTTAACTAGATAGCCACTAACATTTTTTAACAAATCATGAATTACTTTGCACCATATTTGTACAAATAATAACTCATGTAAAATACAAAAGTAAACTCTCAAATTTTTAAATCATGTCACACTTTGAACTGGACACCAAATCTGTTATCTGTTTCTTTGTTAGTTAGTGGGAAGCCTGGCATTGCATGCTGTTAACTAGTGTGTTGTACTCTGGTGTGTAACTTGACACTGCAACTCTGAGTGAGTCTTGCAGATGTGCATCAGTGAGGCGTGTTCTGTGTTTGTTGTTGATGAAGTTCATGTCAGAAAAGGCTGATTCACAAAGATAAGATTTTTCCTCATTGTTTGCGGAACCTTCTTAATCTTTTGGACATATTTTCACAGCAATCTGGCCTTAAGCTTAATTATGATAAATGTAAAATGTTAAGGATCGGAAATCTAAAGGGAACATCCTTTCGAATGGAATGCAAAGTGCCTGTTTTGTGGACAGATGGACCAGTTAACATACTTGGTGTTGTTGTCCCAGAAAATCTGGAAGATCTAAGCTCAGTAAATTATGACAATCGACTAAGAAAGCTGGACAAAATTATGCAATTATGGAAAGGGAAATCCCTAACCTTGTATGGTAAAATGTCTATTGCCAACTCGTTAATTTTTCCTCAATTTATTTTTTTGTTGTTTTTGTCATTACCAGCTCCATCACAAAACTTTTTTAAGATTTATGAGCGGAGGGTCTTCGATTTTGTCTGGAACGGCAAACCAGAAAAGATTAAAAGAAAGGTTTTGTACAAAGAGTATGAATATGGGGGCCTGAAACTTCTCAACCTTGAAGCTATGTGTCTGTCTTTAAAAGCATCAATGTTCCAAAGATGTATTTAAACATTGAGTGGTACACAAATGTCCTGTTGGACAAAAACATGTACTGTATCAAAAGAAATTGTATCCTTTTTTACAAGTGATCCCCTCCCAGAGAGTCTGCTGGGAAACATGGCGGGGTTCATAAAGGAAACAATCCACTCATAGTGGTGTTTTCAATTTTATGTGCCAGAAAAAAGACGATATTTTGCAGCAGTTAATATGGATGAACTCTAATATTGTAATAGATGGAAAGCCTTTCTTTTGGAAAAATATGTTTGAAAGAGGAATCATTTTTGTCAATGATATTATCAATGAGAATGGTAAAATTATGAAGTATGATGAATTTAGAGCTATGTATGGTGATGCTTGCTCAAGCTTTTCATTTTATCAACTAACTGGAGTAATTGGGAAAAGATGGAAACAAATAATTAATTATGGAACTACTAAATTATTAGTTTGTAAACCTCTAATAAGAAATTCCAGTTGGCAAAAAGGAACTAAAATAAATAGAAACATTTATAATTTTTATTTAATAAAGAAATCTTTGAAGGCTGCCTCATACAACACAAATGGAAAATGGGAGGACTTTTTTGACTGCCCGTTGCCATGGGATGCCATATTCAAACTAATCTATAAAACCACTATCGATGTGCAAAATCGTTATTTTCAAATTAAAATTATTTATAACTTCTTACCCACAGGGAAAATGTTAAAATTATGGAATATGACAGTCAGATGATTGCCGATTTTGTTGTCAGGAGCCTGAATCCACCATGCATTTGTTTTGGTATTGTCATATTGTCTTTGTTTTGGGTGGAAGTTGAAAAAATGTGTTTAAAGATTGGTTTGTTTATGAAGCTTAGTGGTTTCTGTTATTTTAGGAGACTTCATTGACAATCATGATTTAGTCAATTTAATTATAGTACTCGGTAAAATGTTTATTTTTAAGGCCAAAAACAGATATTCACTTAGTATTACTTTCTTTAAAACATTTATTCAGTATTTTCTAACTTTAGAAAGTTACATGGTTGAAAACGATAATGATGCCAAAAAACATTAAAAAAAGATGAGAAGTCCTCAAAGGCTTATTTTGAAAGTATAATTATGTTTATAGATTATATGATATCTGTTGTTGTGTTCCCTAATTTGAGTGACCTGGACATAATCTGGACTGTACATAAATGCTTATTTTGAAAATGTAATTTTGTTTATAAATTATATGCAATCTGTTGTGTTCCCTAATTTTTTTCTGTGTACATGAATGAAGGTGTGTGTTGCTGAGTCCGACTTGGACATTATCTGGACTGGGCCTGGTTTAAAAAAACCTTTAAACAAATCTAATTTCATTGACAACCTGGTCTGTTGAAGATAAGGCCCTTTTTTAAAAAAATAAATAAAATAAGATAAATAAATAAAAAACATTTTCTTGGATAAAAAAGAAAGTAAAACAATATAAAAATAATTACATAAAAAATAGTAATTAATGAAAATTTTAGTGGACCAGCAGCCTATACAATCATGTGTGCTTCAGGGACTGTGTCCCTTGCAGATGTGTTGTCTATGTTGTGAGAACCAGAATATTGGTAGCAGAAAGAAATAACCCCTTTTGTGTGAGTGGGTGTGGATGAGTGTGCATGGGGGAGGTTGTTTGGGTTGATGCACTGATTGAAAGTGTATCTTGTGTTTTTTCTATGTAGATTTAATTTAAAAAAAAAAAAAATAATTTTTTTTTTTTTTTTGTAGAACAGGCCCGCGGGCGACTCATCTGGTCCTTACGGGCGACCTGGTGCCCGTGGGCACCGTGTTGGTGACCCCTGGGCTAGACATATGCCTTAATTGAACAATAACGCAGTATTAAACACATTTGTCAATATAAACATGTTTCAAATAAGTATAGTAGCATATTACTTATACTATATATATGTTTCTAGGGCAGAAGCATATTAGCCAATATCTAGTAACACATGTGGCCGCATCATTCAACTTATTGCGTCATGCACTTAACTTAAATAATTGTGGCCACTCAAACTCGCCAAAAACGAAATTACCACTCCACATCAACTTAGAGACATCTTAGACAGTTGATAATAAATAGGTTAATATTTGTATTATCTGTCATTGTTTTTTGAGTAATTTCACTTGATTAAGCCTTTTCTTACATTCCACACTGATAAATGTATGTATGTATGATTCATGCTGATACTGTATAGCAGGGGTCACCAACCTTTTTGAAACAAAGAGCTACTTCTTGGGTACTGATTAATGCGAAGGGCTACCAGTTTGATACACACTTAAATACATTGCCAGAAATAGCCAATTTGCTCAATTTACTTTTAACTCTATGTTATTATTAATAATTAACGATATTTACACTTAATTGAACGGTTTAAAAGAGGAGAAAACACGAAAAAAATGACAGTTAAATTTTGAAACATAGTTTATCTTCAATTTCGACTCTTTAAAATTCAAAATTCAACCGAAAAAAAGAAGAGAAAAACTAGCTAATTCGAATCTTTTTGAAAAAATTATAAAAAGAATTTATGGAACATCATTAGTAATTTTTCCTGTTTAAGATTAATTTTAGAATTTGGATTACATGTTTTAAATAGGTTAAAATCCAATCTGCACTTTGTTAGAATATATAACAAATTGGACCAAGCTATATTTCTAACAAAGACAAATCGTTATTTCTTCTAGATTTTCCAGAACAAAAATTTTAAAAGAAATTCAAAAGACTTTGAAATAAGGTTTACATTTGATTCTACAGATTTTCTAGATTTGCCAGAATAATTTTTTTGAATTTTAATCATGACAAGTTTGAAGAAATATTTCACAAATATTATTTGTCGAAAAAACAGAAGCTAAATTGAAGAATTAAATTAAAATGTATGTATTATTCTTTACAATAAAAAAAAAAAAAAGTACTTGAACATTGATTTAAATTGTCAGGAAAGAAGAGGAAGGAATTTAAAAGGTAAAAAGGTATATGTGTTTAAAAATCCTAAAATCATTTTTAAGGTTGTATTTTTTTCTCTAAAATTGTCTTTCTGGAAGTTATAAGAAGCAAAGTAAAACAAATAATGAATTTATTTAAACAAGTGAAGACCAAGGGCCGTACTTATCAAGCTTCTTAGAATTACTCCTAAGAAGTCTGCTAAGAGTTGACTTAAGAGTAAATAAATTCTTTGCTGAAAGCTGCACTTAAAAGTTAGTTATCAAGCGTCTTACTGAATCTTAAGTGTCACACTCAGAGCTGAATTACGACATTACTATGTGCCGTAAACGGAATTTTAGGTGACGTAATTTCTGTGTCCATAGAAATGACCAATCACGGAAGGGAATCCGTTGTCTAAGAATAAAGAAATATCTTGGAAATATTTAAGTGGACAATGGGAGTGTATATTTTGACAATAAACTACAAAATAATACAAAACAAACTAGTCCCCGCCGGCACTCACGCTACCGCTCCCTCTCTTCTATCGCCCACACACTCACTGACGTCACTCACCTCACGGCCACACACATACGCTACTGTCATAACATTTTCTTTCCAATTCATTAATTAGGCAACTAATTTGAAACTGGTGTGGGTGGCTCTATATATACTAGCCCACTGCAGACACATGCAGAAATCAACAAGGAATCGAAAAGTATTAAATCTGTGACAAAAATAATATCCGCTCTGTCTAAACGATACCGTTTGATCAGCTGCTCGTCATCAAAAAAAAACCAAACATTGTTCCGTTCCCTGAACGTTCGCGCATGTCTCTCTCGCCTCAGTGCCATCCCCTGCTGGCAACTCCTAACCACTTAAGACACCTCTGAAGGTCTCTTAAATATCGTGGAGAGTAGGAGTGATTCTTAGACTTAAGAACGTTGATAAAAAGCTTTTATTCTTAAGTTTGAGAGTAGGACTAAATTTCGCAAATTCTCAGGACTTAAGTGTAAAATGGCACTCTAAGAAGCTTGATATGTACGGCCCCAAGTCTTTAAAATATTTTCTTGGATTTTCAAATTCTATTTGAGTTTTGTCGCTCTTAGAATTAAAAATGTCGGGCAAAGCGAGACCAGCTTGCTAGTAAATAAATAAAATTTAAAAAATAGAGGCAGCTCACTGGTAAGTGCTGCTATTTGAGCTATTTTTAGAACAGGCCAGCGGGCTACTCATCTGGTCCTTACGGGCTACCTGGTGCCCGCGGGCACCGCGTTGGTGACCCCTGCTGTATAGGATCAATATTGGTATTGGCCAATACTCAAGGTCCCAATATCATATTGGAAGTAAAAAACTTGTATCGAAATAATCATACTCGGAACAATAAGAATAGGAAAGTTCAGGATTTAGCCAACATTGACCAAGACGGTTTCCTTATAGAAATGCTCAAAAACTGTTCTAGTATACTATATATTTTTGAGGGCCCCAGGTAAACCTTACTCCTTTTTTTCTGATCCGAAGAATACTTGTGGGTTTATCGACTGCTTCTTAGGCCTTTTGCCCCCAGCATGATGCGACGTCCCCGCACCAGCGAATTGGATTAGGTTCTCAGTCTTTATGGCCGGTCGTCAACAGTGAGGATTTATTACTTCGCTGCATGTCTCTGTCAACACAGAGAATAGAAACCACAGGTTGAGAGAATGTGGAGAATAATGGTAAAAAAAAACATGGGAGGCATTCCTCTCCTATCATAGCTACACTGACTTTTAGGTGTTTAACAGTGTTTAACATGTTTGCTGAGACATGGAGAAGGAATAGCATGAAATAATCTACAAAACCCAAAACCAGTAAAGTTGGCACATTGTGTAAATGGTAAATAAAAACAGAATACAATGATTTGCAAATCATTTTCAACTTATATTCAATTGAATAGACTGCAAAGACAAGATATTTAATGTTCGAAGTGAGAAACATTTTTCTTTTTTGCCAATAATCATTCACTTTTAATTTAAGGGCAGCAACACTTTGCAAAAAAGTTGTCACAGGGGCATTTTTACCACTGTGTTACATGGCCTTTCCTTTTAACAACACTCAGTAAATGTTTGGGAACTGAGGAGACCAATTTTTGAAGCTTTCAGGTGTAATTTTTTCCCATTCTTGCTTGATGTACAGCTTAAATTGTTCAGCAGTCCGTTGTGGTATCTTAGACTTCATAATGCACCACACATTTTCAATGGGAGACAGGTCTGGACTACAGGCAGGCCATTCTAGTACCCACACTCTTTTACTATGAAGCCATGCTGTTGTAACACGTGGCTTGGCATTGTCTTGCTGAAATAAGCAGGGGCATCCATGATAACGTTTCTTGGATGGAAACATATGTTGCTCCAAAACCTGTAAATAACTTTCAGCATTAATGGTGCTTTCACACATGTGTAAGTTACTCATGCCTTGGGCACTAATACACCCCCATACCATCACAGATGCTGGCTTTTGAACTTTGTGCCTATAACAGTCCGGATGGTTCTTTTCCGCTTTGTTCCGGAGGACACAACGTCCACAGTTTCCCCAAAAAATTTGAAATGTGGACTTGTCAGAGCTCGGGCCCAGCCAAGCCGGCTGCGTTTCTGGGTGTTGTTGATAAATGGCTTTCGCTTTGCATAGGAGAGTTTTAACTTGCACTTACAGATGTAGCGACCAACTGTAGTTACTGACAGTGGTTTTATGAAGTGTTCTTGAGCCCATGTGGTGATATCCTTTACACACTGTCAGTTTTTGATGCAGTACCGCCTGAGGGATCCAAAGTTTGTAATATCATCGCTTACGTGCAGTGATTTCTCCAGATTCTCTGAACCTTTTTGATGATATTACGGACCGTAGATGGTGAAATCCCTAAATTCCTTGCAATAGCTCGTTGAGAAATGTTCTTAAACTGTTTGACAATTTGCTCACTCATTTGTTTACAAAGTGGTGACCCTCGCCCCATCCTTGTTTGTGAATGACTGAGCATTTCATGGAAGCTGCTTTTATACCCAATCATGGCACCCACCTGTTCCCAATTAGCCTGTACACCTGTCGGATGTTCCAAATACGTGTTTGATGAGCATTCCTCAACTTTCTCAGTCTCTTTTGCCACTTGTGCCAGCTTTTTTGAAACATGTTGCAGGCATCTAATTCCAAATTAACTAATATTTGCAAAAAATAATGTTTTCTAGTTGGAACATTAAGTATCTTGTCTTCGCAGTCTATTCAATTGAATATAGGTTGAAAATGATTTACAAAATGTTGTATTCTGTTTTTATTTACGATTTACACAACGTGCCAACTTCACTGGTTTAGGGTTTTGTAGTTTTTACTCCATTTTGGACATGCGGAGTTGTATAAGTTTAAACATATCATGTTCTCCGATTTAACTTGTTAAGCATGTTCAAAACATATAAACAATTACAGTAAAGGCTGCACTGTTTCTGTGTATAAGTGTGCTTTCTACTCGTAGTGGGTGTGAAACATATTGACTGAAGCCAGCAATGTTGGAGACAGTGTCAATATGTGTTGTAGTTGTTACACCTACATTAATGTATCTGACTATGTTAAGCATGAAGAGCGTGCTGTCTAATTGTGTTGCTATTGGTCTCTTAATTGCACTATTTCAGTATTTTCTTCCATGTGCTGTCAACACTAAACAAGCAATGAAACCATGTCTAATTATGTCATGTTTGAAAAATATGTCAGGACCCGACAACAGTGGAAAATAGCCGATGATGTGAATATCTTGTTGAACTTTGCTATCTATTGTTAATAGCTGAGAGAGGGGACCTGTCACGCCTTCTGTGTTTCATAAATGCACTTTCTTTAAGACAGTTTAAAACATGAATCCTGTGCATACAACACACTGAGACTGTGCAATGATAGAATATTGCATTTGTGTGCAATATCTACTAAATGGCTGTCTATCGTGTTCAGTTTTTAAGTACCGTATTTTCCGCACCATAAGCCGCCCCGTGTTATTAGCCGCACTTTCAATGAATGGCATATTTCAAAACTTTGTTTACCTATTAGCCGCCCCGTGTTATTAGCCGCACCTACGCTGCGCTAAAGGGAATGTCAAAAAAACAGTCAGGTCAGTCCAACTTTAATATATTACAAACCAGCGTTCTAACAACTCTGTTCACTCCCAAAATGTAATGTGCAAATGTGCAATCACAAAAATAGTAACACTCAAAATAGTGCAGAGCAATAGCAACATCAATAACTCAACGTTGCTCGAACGTTAATGTCACACAACACACAAAACAAACATTTAAAGCTCACGTTCTGAAGTTATTACTCATCCACAAATCCCTCGAATTCTTCTTCTTCGGTGTGCTTCACTTGTTTTTTGACACCATCTGTGATGTGGACGCGCATGCAGTCGTAGATCAACAGGGACGGAGCTGCGTGAAAAAAGTCACCCGGTCTCTTCGCCCATCTTTTCTTCATCCATCCATCCCTTCGAGTTAGCTTTTATGATGACGCCGGCTGGAAAGTTCTCTTTTGGCAAGGTCTTCCTTTTGAATATCACCATGGGTGGAAGTTTCTGGCCGTTAGCATGGCAAGCTAACGGATATTCACCGTACGTGCTCCCGTTGTATCCACAGTGCGGTTCACAGGAATATCAAAAGTCAGTGCAACCTTGTACGCGTGTCTCTTAGTAGGAGACATTTTGTGGTCTTTACAGAAACACACAAATGAAATGAAATATCCGCGCGCTTCTTCTTCTACGGGGGCGGGTGCTCACCTTGGCGGTTGCTTACAGTAGAAGAAGAAGCGCTTCCTCTTCTATGGGGGCGGTTGCTTACCGTGGAAGAAGAAGCGCTTCCTCTTCTACGGGGAAAAAAGATGGCGGCTGTTTACCGTAGTTGCGAGACCTAAACTTTATGAAAATAAATATTAATATTAATCCATATATAAAGCGCACCGGGTTATAAGCCGCACTGTCAGCTTTTGAGAAAATTTGTGGTTTTTAGGTGCGGCTTATGGTGCGGAAAATACGGTAGCTGAATTATAATAAATAAATGATAAATGGGTTATACTTGTATAGCGCTTTTCTACCTTCAAGGTACTCAAAGCGCTTTGACAGTATTTCCACATTTACCCATTCACACACACATTCACACACTGATGGCGGGAGCTGCCATGCAAGGCGCTAACCAGCAGCCATCAGAGGCAAAGGGTGAAGTGTCTTGCCCAAGGACACAACGGACATGACTAGGAAGGTAGAAGGTGGGAATTGAACCCCAGTAACCAGCAACACTCCGATTGCTGGCACAGCCACTCTACCAACTTCGCCATACCTGGGATTTATACAGCGCTTTTCTAAGTACCCAAAGTCGCTTTACATGTTAAAAACCCATCATTCATTCACACCTGGTGGTGGTAAGCTACTTTCGTAGCCACAGCTGCCCTGGGGTAGACTGACGGAAGCGTGGCTGCCAATTTGCGCCTACGGCCCCTCCGACCACCACCTATCATTCATTCACCGGTGTGAGTGGCATCGGGGGCAAGGGTGAAGTGTCCTGCCCAAGGACACAACGGCATGGTAAGAGGCGGGGAGCGAACCTGCAACCCTCAGGTTTCTGACACGGGCGCTCTACCCACTACGCAATGCCGCCCATGCCGGTTATGATTAAGATATTAGATGTGTTTGCCTAGCTTCACATATTTTCCCTGTCGGTTAAATAACTTCTTACCCAGTTCAAGACCAACCTTCTAATGCCATACCGTTCAAATGTGTTAATTAAAATATTATGATTCATTGTATGAAATGCTTTTGTTAAGTTGAAGTACCAATGATTGTCACATACACACTAGGTGTGGCAAAATTATTATCTGCATTTCACCAAGTCCATAAACACTGCAGCTGCACACGTTTTATGTTCTATTGCAGGCCTGGGCAATTATTTTGACTCGGGGGTCCAAATTTAGAGAAAAAAATGTAACTGGGGCCGGTATATCTGATTTTTATGAACACTAATACAAAACCTCACAATAATGTCTGATTGAATGCTAAAAATGTTAGACAGACCACCTTAAAAAATAAACGAATGGAAGTTTAAATTTTTTTACTGAATGAGACACCCAGAATGTACACGAAAACAAATAATTTGGGATTTACAATATTAACTATGACCGATAAAACACTGAATATTGACAGCATATGAACGTCCACCCCCTCTCGATCGATTTTACATTCAAGCGAAACACAACTAAAATGCAAGAAACACAGCGAAATATGAACGTGGGGGTTAAACAATGTTTTGCAACAGCTCGCAAAATTTTTTTTTTCCTATGTAAGTGAACCGGAAGTTAAACGGACACAACGATGGTGAACCGGAAGTAAAGCAGACAAAAGCGATGGAGGAGCCTACCCATCATCCGTGGGAGAAGTTTATTGATTTCTATTTAAAGTTAAGTTGAAGAACCAATGATTGTCACACACACACTAGGTGTGGTGAAATTTGTCCTCTGAATTTGACCCATCCCCTTGATCACCCACTGGGAGGTGAGGGGAGCAGTGAGCAGCAACGGTGCCGCGCCCGGGAATCATTTTTGGTGATTTAACCCCCAATTCCAACCCTTGATGCTAAGTTCATATCAGGGAGGTAATGGGTCCCATTTTTATAGTCTTTGGTATGACTCGGCCGGGGTTTGAACTCACAACCTACCGATCTCAGGACGGACACTCTAACCACTAGGCCACTGAGTAGGAGGCCTAGTAGTAGTATTGGCATTAAACATTAAACATATAAAGACATCAAATCGTATTATTATGGTCCCACAACAGAGCACAGATGTTCTTCCGAAATGTGTTTGTCATTCTTGTTTGGTGTGGGTTCACAGTGTGGCACATATTGAGTTTGAGTTTGAGTTTATTTCGAACATGCAAGCATACAACATGATACATCACAATTTCCAGTTTCTCTTTTCAACGTGTTCGGAAAGGAGTAGGAAGAAGCAGAGCTTATTTGTAACAGTGTTAAAGTTTTTTATACAGCTACCCTCAGTGTGACCTGTATGGCTGTTGACCAAGAATGCCTTGCATTCTTGTGTGTGTGAAAAGCCGTAGATATTATGTGATTGGGAACACAAAACACAAAACAAGATCAGAAGCAGCAGAATACAAGCAACATGAAAATGACAGAGGCATATTTTCGTTTAGTTATTGAAATATCGCTTAAAAAGGATTTGCACTTTTCTTTGGAATTTTGCTTATCGTTCACAATCATTATCAATCAATCAATCAATTTTTATTTATATAGCCCTAAATCACAAAAGTCTCAAAGGGTTGCACAAGCCACAACATCATCGGCACAGAGCCCACACAAGGGATGTCGATGTGAATGACTATGAGAAACCTTGGAGGGGACCGCATATGTGGGTAACCCCCCCTCTAAGTACAGTCCCTAGTGGATCCACATAACAGTGAGAGTCCAGTCCATAATGGGGCCAGCAGGAGACCATCTCGAGCGGAGACAGGTCAGTAGCGCAGAGACGTCCCCAACCGATGCACAGGCGAGCGGTCCACCCCGGGTCCCAACTCTGGACAGCCAGCATCTCATCCATGGTCACCGGAACCGGAATAACCCGGCGAGTGGGCAAAGGAGAAAAGAAAACGGCAGATCAACTGCTCTAAAAAAGGGGGGTCTATTTAAAGGCTACAGTATACAAATGAGTTTTAAGATGGGACTTAAATGCTTCTACTGAGGTAGCATCTCTAACTTTTACCGGGAGGGCATTCCATAGTACTGGAGCCCGAACAGAAAACGCTCTATAGCCCGCAGACTTTTTTTGGGCTCTGGGAATCACTAATAAGCCGGAGTTCTTTGAACGCAGATTTCTTGCCGGGACATATGGTACAATACAGTCAGCAAGATAGGATGGAGCTAGACCGTGTAGTATTTTATGCTTTTGTAGTAAAACCTTAAAGTCGCATCTTAAGTGCACAGGAAGCCAGTGCAGGTGAGCCAGTATAGGCGTAATATGATCAAACTTTCTTGTTCTTGTCAAAAGTCTAGCAGCCGCATTTTGTACCAACTGTAATCTTTTAATGCTAGACATAAGGAGACCTGAAAATAATACGTTACAGTAATCGAGACGAGACGTAACGAACGCATGAATAATGATCTCAGCGTCGCTAGTGGACAAAATGGAACGAATTTTTGCGATATTACGGAGATGAAAGGCCATTTTAGTAACACTCTTAATGTGTGACTCAAACGAGAGAGTTGGGTCGAAAATAATACCCAGATTCTTTACCGAGTCGGCTTGTGTAATTGTTTGCTTGTCAAATGTTAAAGTGGTATTATTAAATAGATGTCGATGTTAAGCAGGACCGATAATCAGCATTTCCGTTTTCTTAGCGTTGAGTTGCAAAAAGTTAGCAGACATCCATTGTTTAATTTCATTAAGACATGCCTCAAGCTGACTACAATCCGGCGTGTTGGTCAGCTTTAGGGGCATGTAGAGCTGGGTGTCATCAGCATAAGAGTGAAAGCTAACACCGTATTTGCGTATGATGTCACTTAGCGGCAGCATGTAAATACTAAAGAGTGCAGGGCCAAGAACCGAACCCTGGGGGACTCCGCACGTTACCTTGACATAGTCCGAGGTCACATTGTTATGGGAGACGCACTGCATTCTGTCAGTAAGATAAGAGTTAAACCATGACAAGGCTAAGTCTGACATACCAGTACGTGTTTTGATACGCTCTAATAAAATATTATGATCAACGGTATCAAAAGCAGCGCTAAGATCAAGAAGCAGCAGCATAGATGACACATCAGAATCCATCGTTAGCAATAGATCATTTGTCATTTTTGCGAGGGCTGTCTCCGTAGAGTGATCTGCTTGATTGATTGAAAAGGTTCACAGAGATTGTTAGACGCTAAGTGTTCATTTAGCTGCTGTGCAACAATTTTTTCGAAAGACAAGATGACGGATGGATTTTTGAAAAGTGCATTCTAAATATTAAACATAAATAAAATAAAAACAAATATCTAAAAAGCGCCAAAAATACTCAATTTACATTTTGTGACTTGAATAATAAAGTATTATTGATATAAGTGTGAACGCAGACAAACTATTAGTAGCGGCGACGTGGTCGAGTGGTCTGCTGTTTCCTCGCTTCCCTACTTCTTGGAAGTTTATTGTAGATCATAAATCATGCCTCTCACCTGGAAAGTAGATGGCTGAGGATATAATCCAACAAGTTGGTACACTTTCTCCGCCATTTTGCTA
Organism: Entelurus aequoreus; assembly: GCF_033978785.1. Taxonomy (NCBI): domain Eukaryota; kingdom Metazoa; phylum Chordata; class Actinopteri; order Syngnathiformes; family Syngnathidae; genus Entelurus; species Entelurus aequoreus. Next base: position 17,902,377 of record NC_084757.1, read on the forward strand.
TGATCCGTTGTCCGGATCATAGTTTATTTACGTTTTGATTCACTTGTTTAAGTTCTGTTTCAGCGCCCCTGTTTTGTGTCTCCTTGGTTGCTATGGTTATTCATTTTGTTCACCTGCCTCTGATTAGTGTTCAGGACACGCACCTGTTCCTGGGCACTAATCAGAGAGCTATTTAGTCCTGCCTTTTCGCCTCACTCATTCTGGTGCTTTTGTTTGCTATCATGCAACTGTTACGTGTCTTCCTTGTGTTTAAAAGTTAAAGTACCAGTGATTTTCACACACACACGAGGTGTGGCGAAATTATCCTCTGCATTTGACCCATCACCCTTGATCACCCCCTGGGAGGTGATTTAACCCCCAATTCCAACCCTTGATGCTGAGTGCCAAGCAGGGAGGTAATGGGTCCCATTTTTATAGTCTTTGGTATGACTCGACAGGGGTTTGAACTAACAACCTACCGATCTCAGGGCGGACACTCTAACCATTAGGGCACTGAGAAAGTCAGGTTTCTTGAGCTAAGTTCCACCTTAGTTTTTCCTGTGTTGCTATCCCATTGGCTTCCAGTGCTATTTGCACGCTTGATTTGTTAGTTTTTGTATTTATTTAGAATTATTTATAGGAATAAACAATTTCCTACCTGCACCTTTGTCGCCGGAGTTCCTGCTGCATCGCATGGAAGAACAATCCGCGCATCACCATGCGACCACCACGTTACACATTTAGGACCTGGAACTGGAGAGAAAGACACAAAAACAGTTTCAGAGTCTCCCCTGACCCCGTTTCTGCGCGAGAATTGAGACATTCTTAATCTATATGGGAATATATGAACATCTCAGCCGTCTGCATCCAATTGACAGCGGACCTTGTACAGTAAGTGATGTTTTATGTTTGTTGGCTCTCATAAAGTCTGCAGTGAGCAGAAATCCGTGAAAAAGAAAAGCAAACTTTGTGATGCGTTTTTTGAAATTAATGTGCCGCGTATTCTTAAAATGTTCAACATACGCAAATATTGATTATTGTAAATCTGCCCATTACTACATTATATACAGTACAAGCCAAAAGTTTGGACACACCTCATTTCAATGCGTTTTCTTTATTTTCATGTATATACAGTATAGATTGTCACTGAAGGCATCAAAACTATGACACCTGTGAAGTGGAAACCCTTTCAGCTGACTATCTCTGAAGCTCATCGAGAGAATGCTATGAGTGTGCGAAACAGTAATCTGAGCAAAGGGTGGCTATTTTGAAGAAACTACAATATAAAACATGTCTTCAGTTATTTCACCTTTTTTTGTTAAGTACATAACTCCACATTTGTTTATTCATAGTTCTGATGCTTTCAGTGACAATCTACAATGTAAATAGTCATGAAAAGAAGAAAAGAAAACATATTGAATGAGAAGGTGTGTCCAAACTTTTGGCCTGTACTGTATATACTTACATCATGTATATAAAACCTCAATGGAGGTGCTTGTTTGTTTTTTTCGGGGCTTTATAGGCAGATTTGAACGGCTCCATTGTAAGCGGACTTTTGATCACATTAATTTAATATTTACAACGTATTAAAAACATAACATCCATCGTCATGTCTCTTATAATGATTGTCAACGATTGGCAAAATTACCCCAAAAAGGGCAGTTCCCCTTTAAGAAATTCCATGTCATGTATTGCCTGAATATAAGACAAGAATCTTTACCAACTTGGTCCAAAGTACAAGACGACATGTTTTTAAAACTTGTTTTTTGTATGTGGAAAAAAATAATAATTACATTCGGTGTCAGTATAATAAGAGGAAATCACTCTTACTGTCAAAATATTCCATTTGTTTTTGTACTGTATTTTCTGGACCACAGGGCGCACTGCCGATGAGCAGGTCTATTCAGGTATTTTTTCATACAAAAGGCGCACAGGATTATAAGGTGCATTAATGGGGTTATATATTTTTTTTCTCTAAATGTAAAACACTTCCTTGTGGTGTACATAACATGTAATGGTGGTTCTTTGGTCAAAATATTGCATAGATTATGTTTTACAGATCATCTTCAAGTCGCTTTCTGACAGTTGCTTCAGGATCGATGCGCTGTTTTGTGGGCGGTCTTATTTACGTGGCTCACCTTCGACAGCGTCTTTTCTCCGTCATCTTTGTTGTAGCGGTGTAGCGTGCAAGGACGGGAGTGGAAGAAGTGTCAAAAGATGGAGCTAACTGTTTTAATGACATTCAGACTTTACTTCAATCAACGACGGAGCAGCATATCCTCATCTGTGGCTCACTAGTGCATTAACAACGGCGGAAATGTGTCCCGTGAAAAATCGTCCGATCGGAACTCTCTAATAACTAAAGTTCCTTGGGTGAATTATGTAAACCCAATACACTGGTAGTTTTTAGCGCTTCCATAGCGAGATATAAGTTAGAACTTTACGCTACTTTGTATTAAAAATGGCAACAGCAGAGAGTGAATGTCCCATAATAAGAAGATAGAGAAAACGAAGAAGTTTATCGACTAAGTCATTGGCACGGACTACAGTGGCGCAAATTTTCAGGACTTATGCAGATCTAAAATACACATCAGCAGGTACCAGAAGGTTAGAAAAGTTGCGTTTGCATAATATTGTGAAACAAAACGGCAGATATACACACACCATAGTAATACTTGTATCTCTGACTACGGGCCAACAATCCATCAAGCGGTGCGGCTTCAAAGTCATACTAAAAACAATTTGACTGATTTTCAGTGCTGTGTGCAATGTTCTTTATTCTCAATGGAACATTTAAAGTTTTGGTGTTGTTTACTGGCGTCATATTGCAGTCGATACAGATCTCTTATATGTGACTACCAACTCGTCACACTTATCATCACACCGTGAACCAAATAAAATAGATTCGAGGTCGGTAAGCACAACCAGAATTATTCCGTACATTAGGCGCACTGTCGATTTTTGAGAAAATTTAAGGATTAAAAAAAAAATACGGTATGTTCGGTGTGGTGCAGCACAGTGGTAGTTAACACAATCAGTCAATCAGGTGGTTTAAATCAACGGTGAAAGTGGATGGATGATTTTGACAAGATTTTTATCTATCACATCGGTATTATTGTTTATCATAGCTGATTTTATCCAATATATCGCACAGTTACTGTATTGTGCTGTTAATAGTACTGTTGGGAGAATAACACAACATTGCATCACAAGTTACCTCATAATAGGCAGTCCTTCGTGCATCCGCGTAAACAACGTGGAGTCTTTTGTTCCATCCATCCATTTTCTATCGCTTGTCCCTTTTGGGGTCGCGGGGGGTGCTGGAGCCTATCTCAGCTGCATTCGGGCGGAAGGCGGGGTACACCCTGGACAAGTCGCCACCTCATCACAGGGCCAACACAGATAGACAGACAACATTCACACTCACATTCACACACTAGGGCCAATTTAGTGTTGCCAATCAACCTATCTCCAGGTGCATGTTTTTGTTCCTGATAAAGCTTTATTAGATAAGAGTTTGTCATTCTCCCTATGACCCCTGCATGTGTAGCATAATTAGTATTCCCTCCAGGAGACAAGCAAGCAGGCGTTCAAGGAGACCTTGATGTGCCCTGAACAACTTCAACATTTGCCCTCCATGTAATGTCGGACAAATGAAAACTCTCGGAGCATTTGTGAAAATTGCCTTGCCACTTTTTTTTTCTCCTTCCTACACCTCATTTTTTCTTTCTCCACATGATTTCATGTTTCCTCCACCACCTTCTAATTCCGCCTTCTGGTGTGGGATGAGCTCGCCTCTTTTGGACACTTAATGGTTCGTTCTCGTCTCCTCGCTCTCTCTTTTAATGGCATTGGTTGACGTGTGTGTGTGTGTGTGTGTGTGTGTGTGTGTGTGTGTGTGGGTGTGTGTGTGTGTGTAAAGCACACCTGTGTAGTAATAGCTTTCCCTTATTGTTCCGCTCATCTCCTTGGACCCTTTCCCCCTGAGGATGCTCTGCAAAGTGGCTTTTGTTGAAATGTGCCCGCTCAGCAGCGTGTGGTCTCCCCATTGTCACAGCCTCTTTTCTTGTGGACGCTCAGTGTAACTACCAGACGACATGATATAGAAATGATCCTCGGAAGTCATTCAAATACTGTAATGTTAATGGAAGACAACCACAAAAGGCATGTGAATATGCTTTTAGTATATTGTCAGTTCTCTCCTGCCTTCTTGCATGCATGCATGCATGCTTACTCATTCCCTCTTTTCTGCAATATGTGTGAATTACCGTATTTTACGCACTATAAGGCGCACTTAAAATAATTTTTTTGCCACCTCAAAACTCGACAGTGCGCCTTATAACCCGGTGCGCCTAATGTATGGAATTATTCGGTTTTCCTTACCAACCTCGAAGCTATTTTATTTGGTACATGGTGTAATGACAGTGAAACCTGGAGAGGCGTGATTGGGAAGAATGGCCGCCCGGATCTGAACCAGAGTGGTGTTTTGTAATTGGACTTTTGTGCCCGTCACGGATTGTCCATAACGAACACCATGTTCAAACATAAGGGTGTCCATATGTGCACTTGGCACCAGGACACCCTAGGCCGCAGTTCCATGATCGACTTTGTAGTTGTGTCATCGGATTTGCGGCCTCATGTTTTGGACACTCGGGTGAAGAGAGGGGCGGAGCTTTCTACCTATCACCACCTGGTGGTGAGTTGGCTGCGATGGTGGGGGAGGATGCCGGACAGACCTGGCAGGCCCAAACGCATTGTGAGGGTTTGCTGGGTACGTCTGGCAGAGTCTCCTGTCAGAGAGAGTTTCAATTCCCACCTCCGGAAGAACTTTGAACATGTCACGAGGGAGGTGCTGGACATTGAGTCCGAGTGGACCATGTTCCGCGCCTCTATTGTCGAGGCGGCTGATTGGAGCTGTGGCCGCAAGGTGGTTGGTGCCTGTCGTGGCGGTAATCCTAGAACCTGTTGGTGGACACCGGCGGTGAAGCTGAAGAAGGAGTCCTATCGGGTTCTTTTGGCTCATGGGACTCCTGAGGCAGCGGACAGGTACCGACAGGCCAAGCGGTGTGCGGCTTCAGCGGTCGCGGAGGCAAAAACTCGGACATGGGAGGAGTTTGGGGAAGCCATGGAAAACGACTTCCGGACGGCTTCGAAGCGATTCTGGACCTACCATCCGCCGCCTCAGGAAGGGGAAGCAGTGCACTATCAACACCGTGTATGGTGAGGATGGTGTTCTGCTGACCTCGACTGCGGAAGTTGTGGATCGGTGGAGGGAATACTTCGGAGAACTCCTCAATCCCACCAACACGTCTTCCTATGATGAAGCAGTGCCTGGGGAATCTGTGGTGGGCTCTCCTATTTCTGGGGCTGATGTTGCTGAGGTAGTTAAAAAGCTCCTCGGTGGCAAGGACCCGGGGGTGGATGAGATTCGCCCGGAGTTCCTTAAGGCTCTAGATGCTGTGGGGCTGTCTTGGTTGACAAGACTCTGCAGCATCGCGTGGACATCGGGGGCGGTACCTCTGGATTGGCAGTACGGGGTGGTGGTTCCTCTCTTTAAAAAGGGGAACCAGAGGGTGTGTTCTAACTATCGTGGGATCACACTCCTCAGCCTTCCCGGTAAGGTCTATTCGGGTGTACTGGAGAGGAGGCTACGCCGGATAGTCGAACCTCTGATTCAGGAGGAACAGTGTGGTTTTCGTTCTGGTTGTGGAACTATGGACCAGCTCTATACTCTCGGCAGGGTCCTTGAGGGTGCATGGGAGTTTGCCCAACCAGTCTACATGTGCTTTGTGGACTTGGAGAACACATTCGACCGTGCCCCTTGGGAAGTCCTGTGGGGAGTGCTCAGTGTGGGGTATCGGACTGTCTGATTGTGGCGGTCCACTCCCTGTATGACCAGTGTCAGAGCTGGGGTCCGCATTGCCAGCAGTAAGTCGGACACGTTTCCATTGAGGGTTGGACTCCGCCAAGGCTGCCCTTTGTCACCGATTCTGTTCATAACTTTTATGGACAGAATTTCTAGGCGCAGTCAAGGCATTGAGGGGATCCGGTTTGGTGGCTGCAGGATTACGTCTCTGCTTTTTGCAGATGATGTGGTCCTGATGGCTTCATCTTGCCAGGATCTTCAGCTCTCACTGGATCAGTTCGCGGCTGAGTGTGAAGTGACAAGGATGGGAATCAGCACCTCCAAGTCCGAAGCCATGGTTCTCGCCTGGAAAAGGGTGGAGTGCCATCTCCGGGTTGGGGAGGAGATCTTGCCCCAAGTGGAGGAGTTCAAGTACCTCGGAGTCTTGTTCACGAGTGAGGGAAGAGTGGACCGTGAGATCGACAGGCTAATCGGTGCGGCGTCTTCAGCAATGCGAACGCTGTATCGATCCGTTGTGGTGAAGAAGGAGCTGAGCCGTGAGGCAAAGCTCTCAAATTACCGGTCGATCCACGTTCCCATCCTCACTTATGATCATGAGCTTTGGGTTATGACCGAAAGGACAAGATCACGGGTACAAACGGCCGAAATGAGTTTCCTCCGCCGGGTGGCGGGGCTCTCCCTTAGAGATAGGGTGAGAAGCTCTGTCATCCAGGAGGAGCTCAAAGTAAAGCCGCTGCTCCTCCACATCGAGAGGAGCCAGATGAGGTGGTTTGGGCATCTGGTCAGGATGCCACCTGAACGCCTCCCTAGGGAGGTGTTTAGGGCACGTCCGACCGGTAGGAGGCCACGGGGAAGACCCAGGACACGTAGGGAAGACTGTCTCCTGGCTGGCCTGGGAACGCCTCGGGATCCCCCGGGAAGAGCTGGACGAAGTGGCTGGGGAGAGGGAAGTCTGGGCTTCCCTGCTTAGGCTGCTGCCCCCGCGACCCGACCTCGGCTAAGCGGAAGAAGATGGATGGATGGATGGTGTAATAAGTGTGACCAGTAGATGGCAGCCACACATAAGAGATACGTGTAGACTGGAATAAGATGGCAATACGACTCAAGTAAACACCAACATTTTATATAAAATATACAACATTACACACGGCGCTCAAAAATCTATCACAATGTTTTAGTACGACTTTGGTAAGCCATTAAGCCACACCACTTGATGGATTTTACTGTGCTTTAACATAAGAGTATTATTATGGTGTGTGTATAAGGTAAGACATATTATCTGGCGTTTTGTTTCGCAATATTATGCAAAAGCAACTTTTCTTACTTTGTGGCACCTGCTTATCTGTATTTGGGATCTGCATAATTCCTAAACAATTGCGCTCGTCCGCCTTTTTAGTCCGTGCCGAAACCGTAATCGATAAGCTTCTTCTTTTTCTTTATATTCTTATGTTAAAGTACCAATGATTGTCACACACACACTAGGTGTGGTGAAATTTGTCCTCTGCATTTGACTCATCCACTTGTTCACCCCCTTGGCAGGTGAGGGGAGCAGTGGGCAGTAGCGCTGCCCTCGCCCGGGAATAATTTTTGGTGATTTAACCCCCAATTCCAACCCTTAATGTTGAGTGTGTAAAGGAAAGTTCTTACTTATATCTGTCAGTAAACTTGCCATGAAAACGCTAAAACATACCGGTGTAGTGAGTTTATATTATTCACCCAAGGAACTTTAGTTATTAGTTATTTTTCACGGGACACATTTCCGGCGGATGAGAAGATGCTGCTCCGTTATTGATTTAAGTAAAGTATGAATGTCATTAAAACAGTTAGTTCCATCTTTTGAGACTTCTTCAACTCTCGTCCTTGCACGCTACGCCGCTACAACAAAGATGAGGGGGAGAAGACGCTGCCGAAGGTGAACCACGTAAATAAGACCGCCCACAAAACGGCGCATCCTGAAGCGACTGTCAGAAAGCGATTTGAAAATGATCTGTAAAACATAATCTATGCAACATTTTGACCAAGGAACCACCATTACATGTCATGTAGACCACGAAGTGTTTTACATTTAGAAAAAAATAATAAGTCTCCTTTAATGCACCCTACAATCCAGTGCGCTTTATATATGAAAAAAGATGGAAAATAGACCATTCATCGGCAGTGCGCCTTATAATCCGGTGCACCCTATGGTCCGGAAAATACGGTACATTTCTTTTTCCATTTTGGGAGCCCAGCCATTCTTCTTAGCGCAAGCACAGCATCATGGGAAATTGACATTTAGGGGCTTACTCGTTCATGCTTGCCTGGTAAAGCTGAATAGGCTTTGGATGTGGTTGCTTTGCTTTGGTCAACTTAGTCATCCAGTGACTGTAATAAATTCATCAGTTATACGTAGCAGTGTTTTTTTAACCATAGGGCTGGGGCCAATTGTTCAGAGTTGTCTACAGAGAGAGAGGAAGGCCAACTAAACAGGCGCCATGACTGCTACAAAGGACGTGTGAGGATGCAAGCAATCGCTGTCGTTTTGACGTTAGTTTTTCTGACGAAATAAACCAAAATAATACATCTCTTTATAGTTCTAAACATCTCCAGCTTATAAACTTATAATGAAACATAAAGTATAATAAAAGTATAATTTTGCGGCTGTATTCGACGCACTGCGCTGCTAAATTCCAGTGTTTTGAGAACATGAGCAGGTCGGTAAGCACAACCAGAATGGATTATAGGCGCGCTGTCGATTTTTGAGAAAATTAAAGGATTTTAATTGCGCCTTATAATCCGAAAAATTATATATATATATATATATATATATATATATATATATATATATATATATATATATATATATATGTGTGTGTATATATATATATATATATATATATATATATATATATATATATATATATATATATACACATACACTACCGTTCAAAAGTTCGGGGTCACCCAAACAATTTTGTGGAATAGCCTTCATTTCTAAGAACAAGAATAGACTGTCGAGTTTAAGATGAAAGTTCTCTTTTTCTGGCCATTTTGAGTGTTTATTTGACCCCACAAATGTGATGCTCCAGAAACTCAATCTGCTCAAAGGAAGGTCAGTTTTGTAGCTTCGGTAACGAGCTAAACTGTTTTCAGATGTGTGAACATGATTGCACAAGGGTTTTCTAATCATCAATTAGCCTTCTGAGCCAATGAGCAAACACATTGTACCATTAGAACACTGGAGTGATAGTTGCTGGAAATGGGCCTCTATACACCTATGTAGATATTGCACCAAAAACCAGACATTTGCAGCTAGAATATTAATTTACCACATTAGCAATGTATAGAGTGTATTTCTTTAAAGTTAAGACTAGTTTAAAGTTATCTTCTTTGAAAAGTACAGTGCTTTTCCTTCAAAAATAAGGACATTTCAATGTGACCCCAAACTTTTGAACGGTAGTGTGCATATATATATATATATATATATATATATATATATATATATATATATATATATATATATATATATATATATATACACACACACACACAGTATAACTTGACTATCAAGGGGTGCTGTTGGAGCTCCTTGGGAGCTATCACACCAAATAATCACAATTTTATCATAATAGTAACTTAGATTGTCCCAAATATGACATTCTTTTTCTCTTCAAATGCCGGCTTTTGTCCTCAGGAGCTCGCAGTGTAAAGTTTTGAATCGATTTTGAATCTTTTCTTTTGTCTGGCAAAGTTCGCAATGGGCTTGTCAGACTAGTTTATGCTGGACTGCTGCCCTTTGGGATCCTGCCTGATCAATAAGACATTTCCATAGTCATTCATCTTGACAGAGTTATAGAAATCAAGTGTGACATAAACTAAAGTATGTGATGTTGACAGTGTTAGAACTGACATATTCATTTCAGAAGTGTCACAGGATGCTTCCTGAAAGCAGTGTTTGGAAGCTTGAAGCACAGCTACACTGTATAACGTACATGTTTGTCCCTGAGGTACCACAGGCAGACATTGGTGGTGCAAGTTTCCCCTCACTCAAGCAATAACATGGGCAGAGCCATTGATAAGCTATACACTTCTAACAATTGAAGTGATGGAAAAGCTTATTTTTTTAATTCTTAGAAGGCCATGTTTGTTGCATCACACATAGGCTTCTATAAACCCCAAACTAGTGAAGTTAACACGTTGCATAAATTGTAAATAAAAACAGGATACAATGATTTGCAAATCCTTTTCAACTTATATTAAATTGAGTAAACTGCAAAGACAAGATATTTAATATTCCAACTGAGGAACCTATTTTTTTTTGTTGCAAATCATTAGCTTAGAATTTAATGGCAGCAACACATTGAAAAAAATTGGCACATGGGCATTTTTACCTCTGTGTTACATGGCCTTTCCTTTTAACAACACTCAGTAAACGTTTGGGAACTGAGGAGACCAATTTTTGAAGCTTTTCAGGTGGAATTCTTTCCCATTCTTGCTTGATGTACAGCTTAAGTTGTTTAACAGTCCGGGGTCTCCGTTGTGGTATTTTAGGCTTCAAATTGCGCCACACATTTTCATTGGGAGACAGGTCTGGACTACAGGCAGGCCAGTCTAGTACCCGCACTCTTTTACTACGAAGCCACGCTGTTGTAGCACGTGGCTTGGCATTGTCTTGCTGAAATAAGCAGGGGCATCCAGGATAACGTTGCTTGGATGGACCTGTACACCAAATAAGTGTTTTATGAGCATTACTCAACTTTCTCAGTCTTTTTTGCCACTTGTCAGCTTTTTTGAAACACGTTGCAGGCATCAAATTTCAAATGAGCTAATATTTGCAAAAATTAACAAAGTTTTGCAGTTTGAATGTTAAGTATCTTGTCTTTGCAACCTATTCAATTGAATATAGGTTGAAAAGGATTTACAAATCATTGTATTCTGTTTTTATTTACCATTTACACAACGTGCCAACTTCACTGGTTTTGGGTTTTGTAATCAAATACAGTATATTCTTGTTTATCATTGATAATTGGTTCCGGGCTTGACCGTGGTAGGAATTATTCATTGTAAATCAAATATTTTCATAAGTAGAGCATACCATAAAACTGTGACTTTCTAAATTAGTTTTTCAACATTATGGGAGCCCTTTAGATATGAAATAACACCCTTATAGCCATCTTTACACTTGTTTAATCCAATGTAGTAATGCTGCCTGAAGCTGAGCCAATCAGTGGCCATGATACTGAACAGCGCTCTGATTGGTTTGATCTCATCTAGTGGCCAATACTACTGTAATATTGATATCTGTAGTTTATTTAGACATGTTTATGCTTTTAAATGCTTAAATTACTAAGTTAACATACTGTCCACTACATACTACATATTCACAATGTAAACATATGCCTGTCCATTCACATAAACACATTCATGTTGGAAATTGGGTCTAAACCATTTTATATATAATACATATTATGTCAATATTCATTATATTGGTCCATTCTCTTACAGACAATGAAAACATTGCTATTCATTCACGCACACAAACGCACACGCACACAGGCCTGATTTACTAAGATCCGAATACCACGCGCTAAACAGCGTGTGCAATCCATAAAATGGTGTTTACTACTACTACATCTTGTGGTGTTTTGCTATGTTTTGAAACACGCAGCAGACATGTACCACTTTTTCGGGGGCATTTTAGAAGCAGTCCCGTAGTGCATCTACATTGAAACCACTTAGTTTTTTGTTTTTTTCGCATTGAAATTGTATTCACTGGAGATGCCGCGGCACTGACTGCAGGTTTTCCACGTAGGACATATATTATTAACATATGTTCTCTATGAAAAAAACTAACATCATTAAAAAAACACCAGCAGACACAAATACGCATCAATTGAACTTGTTTTAATCAGCCACCTAAGTCACCCACCATCCACCTATACAATTATAAAAGGATGTTGCTGAATATACGATATGTCTAATATTTTGTATCTATGTCAGTCCAAATATGTTGGCACACACACGTAGGACGCAGTATTCTTTGTCCATCATCTGTCTTTGCAGCACGAGCACTCCTCTCTCACAGGCGTGTGCATAACTGTGTCGGTTAGCACGTAATTTTCAAACATAAATAAAACAGAAAATGGCGCTCGCAAAACGGTAATCGCTGTTGATGAATCGCATTGCACGTGCTGTATAATATATTTGCATCATCTCCTCCCAGTATCGTGGGGGTTTCGATGATCAGCACACGTTCTGCATATTTATGAAAACAGAGACACTAAATGGATTGCACGCCTTATTCTTATCACCTAACAGACGCAATCAATTTTGCACACGTTTAGTAGATCAGCTGTGTGTGTGCTATCAAGTTTACACATGTTTTAGTACACACAAACCTTTAGTAGATCAGGGGCCGTACATATCAAGCTTCTTAGAATTACTCCTAAGAAGTCTGCTAAGAGTTGACTTAAGAGTAAATAAATTCTTCGCTGAAAGCTGCACTTAAAAGTTAGTTATCAAGCGTCTTATTCACACTTTCAGCGAAGTGTTGGACTGAATCTTAAGTGTCACAATGAATTACGACATTACTATGTGCCGTAAACGGAATTTTAGGTGACGTCATTTCTGTGTCCATAGAAATGACCAATCACGGAAGGGAATCCGTTGTCTAAGAATAAAGAAATATCTTGGAAATATTTAAGTGGACAATGGGAGTGTATATTTTGACAGTGTGTGAGTGCTCGCGCACAGGGTGCGTGTGATGCGTCAGTGCGTTAGATTTGAGGCAGAAGTGCTTGTAGTTAGTGCATGCTGCATGCTGCCCCTGCTTGCTACTCTCTGCTTACAGCTATCGCCGCCAGCTAGCCCCTGGGTGGGTGAAAAGAGGAGCCGAGTGCGTAAGTCTCCTCCTGCTGGTACAAAGCCTCTCCACCACCAAGACCCCTGGGGTGCCTCCTCGTGGCCACACACGGTAAACTGCGTCTTTGCGGACACAGGCTAAACTGTAGGGGATCTTGGAGCAGCAGTGGGCCCCAGAGGCGAGGCGTGCAGGCCCACCAGTGTGTGGACACGCCCTGGCGTCCGCCAACCACTGCCCTATCTATGGGTTAAATAGATATAAGACCTCAACGGTGGAAGTGGCGGAGGATGACACTGCATGTCACAACGGCACTGAAGGCGGATGAAGGCTGAAACAGAGAGTGGTCTCTAGTCGTCATGGATCCATGCCACTGGATCAAGGCCCCTCTCTGCCAAGGACCGTGTGGTGGCTGCAGGCGCATCAGTCTCCCCACGCTAAAAGACGTCACACGCAGGCGTCCTCCCGAATGGGAACCCATCCATTTTACATCCCGGATAATTCAAAGTCCTTTGGCGACCGGGAAGTGGTAACGGGGGCAGGACAGTGAAGTCTGGCAGTCCCTAGCCACAACCTGGCACACAGGCGGTGGGTGTTAGACTCAGTCATTAAGCTCATGGACTGAGGCAGAAGAGCTTCTCGGCAGCTGCACCCATGACTGAGCAGCCCTATTCAGGATCCACTCTGCTCACCCCAGTAGGGGAGGGGGTTAGAAAAGGTACCCTAAAAATAGCCTGCCTCGCAACATCCTGTCTGGAATACCGCATCCAGAGGGATCACCACCACGCGGTCAGAAACAAAGAAAACAAAAACTACACATTGGCGCCTGGAACGTGCAAACCCTCACGGACAACCAAGCCAGCGATCGACCTGAAAGGCGAACTGCCATCATCTCCAGAGAGCTAAGGAAGTTCCAGATCGACATCGCAGCACTCTCCGAGACCCGACTGGCCGACGAAGGGCAGCTGAAGGAAGAAAAAGGCGGATATACTTTCTTCTGGAAAGGAAAGCCTGCAAATGAGCCACGAATCCACGGTGTGGGTTTTGCTATTAAGAACTGCCTCATCAACCACCTCCATGAACTCCCTGTGGGAATCAACGAGCGCCTAATGACCTTGCGCCTTATGCTTGCTAGCAGTCATATGGCCACGGTCGTTAGTGCCTATGCACCAACCCTTGATGCACAGGATGAAGTTAAGGAGGCCTTTTATGCTGACCTGGACAAAGTTCTATCTGAAGTCCCCAAGGAGGACAAGTTAATCCTGCTCGGAGACTTCAACGCCAGAGTGGGACGAAACCACCACCTATGGAGGGGTACGCTGGGGAGAGAAGGGGTCGGAAATACTAACTCTAATGGCACACTACTGCTAACTAAGTGCTCGGAGCACAACCTGGTCATCACCAACACACTTTTCCGTCAGAAAACCAAGTTCAAAACATCATGGATGCACCCTCGCTCCAAACTGTGGCATCTCATTGACTATGTCATTGTCCGCTCTAAAGACCTTTGCGACGTCCTAAACACCAGAGCAATGACCAGTGCAGACGACTGCTGGACCGACCACCGCCTCATTCGCTCCATCATGTCCATCCGCTTAATGCGGAAAAGACGGATGCAGAAAAGACAGTGCCGGCCAAGAATTAACATCGAGCTGTTGAGTGACACCACCTACCAACAACAGCTGCAGGAGGCCTTTAGCGCAGCATTGCCCAAACAGTACCCAGAGGATACGGAAACACACTGGAGCACACTTTCGACTGCTATAATGAAATCCTGCAAAAATATCCTTGGTCTCAAAAAGCGGAGACATCAAGACTGGTTTGATGAGAACGACACTGAGATCCAGCAACTAATTGACAACAAGCGGCAAGCTTTCATCACTTGGCAAAACGACATCCACTGCAAAGTGAAAAGAGTAGCCCACGCCAAAGCGAAGGCAGCTGTCCAAACACAGGTTAGGAAACTGAAGAACCAGTGGTGGACAAAGAAGGCTCTGGAGATCGAACAGCTTGCTGACTCTGGAGACACGAGAGGCTTCTTCGATGCCACAAGAGTGGTGTATGGTCCCAGCCACCGCTGCCTAACCCCCCTTCGCTCAAAGGATGGTCTGCTGCTGCTGAAGGACAAGGACGCAATTTCAAACAGGTGGAAAGAACACTATGAGGACCTCTTAAACAGGGACACTATACCTGGGATGGAGGCTCTTGACCAACTCCCACAACAACCCACAGATGAAAGCATGGGAGAACCACCTACCTTGGATGAGCTGCAGGATGCCATTGGGAAGATGAGGAACAACAAGGCTGCTGGGCCCGACGGCATTCCAGCAGAGGTCCTGAAGAAAGGCGGACCCGATCTTACCAAGCACATCCATGTCCTGCTTCTCAAAATATGGGAAGAAGAGGAAATCCCTGCACAGCTCAGAGATGCCCTAATTGTCTCCATATTTAAGAAAGGAGACAAGGCAGACTGTGGGAATTACCGTGGCATCTCTCTCCTGTCCACCATAGGGAAAGCCCTCGCTCGGGTTTTGGCCAACAGACTCACCCCCCTGTCAGAAAGCGTGCTTCCTGAGTCTCAGAGTGGATTTCGCCCAAGCAGAGGCACCACAGACATGATTTTCATCGCACGACAACTGCAAGAAAAATGCCGGGAACAAAACCAATCATTATACATGGCCTTCATAGACCTCACCAAAGCCTTCGACTCGGTTAACCGTCAGGCCCTTTGGCTGGTTCTGTCCAAGATTGGCTGCCCAGACAAATACATCCGGGTACTGAGACTACTGCATGATAACATGTCAGCCACAGTGCTCAGTGGCAGTGGAGATGAAACGGAATCCTTTAGGGTAGACACAGGTGTAAAACAGGGATGTGTCATCGCTCCAACACTATTTTCCATCTTTGTTGCTGCTATCCTCCATCTCACAAACATACATCTGCCCCAGGGAGTCAAAATAATGTACAGAACCGACGGTCAACTCCTCAACATCAACCGTTTCAGGGTTAAAGGTCAAACCACCACCATATCCATCATGGAGCTGCAGTATGCAGACGATAATGCCCTCGTAGCCCTCTCAGAAGAGGACCTACAGTGCACTCTGTCTGCTTTTGCGAAGGCATACAAACAGCTTGGTCTTGCCATCAATATAAAGAAAACCCAAATCCTCCACCAATCACCACCAAACAGTAGTGCGCCTGTCCTGCCCCCAAACCTCTCAATTGACAAAATCCGACTGGAAAATGTGGACCACTTCCAATATCTCGGGAGCCTCCTGTCATCTAAAGCTGTCTTTGACGATGAAATTCACCACCGCCTCAGCTGTGCCAGTGGGGCCTTCTCAAGGCTGAGGAAGCGAGTCTTCGAGAACCGTGACCTCCAAGCAAAGACCAAAATCCTGGTCTACAAAGCAGTCGTGCTCCCCACCCTTCTGTATGGGTCAGAAGCCTGGACCACCTACAGCAGGCACTTAAAGGCACTCGAGACCTACCATCATAGATGTCTCAGAAAAATCCTCAGGATCAGCTGGGAGGACCGACGCACCAACACCAGCGTCCTGGAGGAGGCTGGCTTGCCCACCATCACTGCCACGATTGCCCAAAACCAACTTAGATGGACTGGCCATGTAGTCCGCATGCCTGACTCTCGCCTCCCAAAACAAGTTCTTTATTCACAGCTTGTTGAAGGGAAACGGGAGGTCAAAAGAAGAGATTTAAGGATAACATCAAGGCAAACCTGACAAAGTGTCGCATAGACCTTAAGTCTTGGGAAATCAAGGCAACAGACAGAACGATGTGGAGAAACCTTGTCCGTGAGGGTGCCGCGCAATATAATGACGACCTCCGCCATGCTGCACAAGACAAGCGCAGACTAAGAAAGGAGAGAGCATCCATCAAGCAGGCCCAACCCAAACCCACCACCACTACATTCCCTTGTCCACATTGCCCCAGAATAATCGGGTCCAGAATCGGCCTCTACGCCCACCTGAAGACCCACAAGGACCAGGAAGGAGGACAGTCATACTCGACCACGAGTGACCGCCGATGATGATGATATTTTGACAATAAACTACAAAATAATACAAAACAAACTGGTCCCCGCCGGCACTCACGCTACCGCTCCCTCTCTTCTCTCGCCCACACACTCACTGACGTCACTCACCTCACGGCCACACACATACGCTACTCTCATAACATTTTCTTTCCAATTCATTAATTAGGCAACTAATTTGAAACTGGTGTGGGTGGCTCTATATATACTAGCCCACTGCAGCCACATGCAGAAATCAACAAGGAATCAAAGTATTAAATCTGTGACAAAAATAATACCCGCTCTGTCTAAACGATACCGTTTGATCAGCTGCTCGTCATCAAACAAATCCAGGACATCGTTCCGCTCCCTGAACGTTCGGCCATGTCTCTCTCGCCTCAGTGCCATCCCCTGCTGGCAACTCCTAACCACTTAAGACACCTCTGAAGGTCTCTTAAATATCGTGGAGAGTAGGAGTGATTCTTAGACTTAAGAACGTTGATAAAAAACTTTTATTCTTAAGTTTGAGAGTAGGACTAAATTTCGCAAATTCTCAGGACTTAAGTGTAAAATGGCACTCTAAGAAGCTTGATAAGTACGGCCCCAGGTCCATAATGTGAACAGCTGTTTGTCCATTCACTCACATAGATGTTTCCATTCCAATACACGTGTGAACACACACACACACACACACACACACACACACACACACACACACACACACACACACACACACACACACACACACACACACACACTATTAATGTATATCTTTCCATTGACATGAAAACTTGTAAGTGTGCCGTATTTTCCGGACCATAAGGCGCACCAGATTATAAGGCGCACTGCCGATGAATGGTCTATTTCCAATCTTTTTTCATATATAAGGCGCACCGGATTGTAGGGCGCATTAAAGGGGTCATATTATTTTACTTTGACAGTCCCTTCAGGATGCGCCGTTGGGTGGGCGGTCTTATTTACGTGGCTCACATTCGGCAGCGTCTTCTCCCCGTCATCTTTTGTAGCGGTGTAGCATGCAAGGACGGGAGTGGAAGAAGTGTCAAAAGATGGAGCTAACTGTTTTAATGACATTAATACTTTACTTAAATCAACAACGGCGCAGCATCTCCTCATCCGCCAGAAATGTGTCCTGTGAAAAAACGTCCGACCGGAACTCTCTAATAACTAAAGTTCCTTGAGTGAATAATGTAAACTCACTAGACCGGTATGTTTTAGCACTTTCATGGCAGATATAAGTAAGAACATTACTAGATATGTCCGATAATATCGGCAGGCCGATATTATCGGACATTTCTAGTAAATGCTTTAAAATATAATATCCGAAATTATCGGTATCGTTTTTATCGGTATCGTTTATTTTTTTAAATTAAATCAACATAAAAAACACAAGATACACTTACAATTAGTACAACCAAGCCAAAAAACCTTCCTTCCTTATTTACACTCATTCACACTCATTCACACAAAAGGGTTGTTTCTTTCTGTTATTAATATTTCTGGTTCCTACATTATATATCAATACAGTCTGCAAGGGATCAGTAAGCACATATGATTGTGCGTGCTGCTGGTCCACTAATAGTACTAACCTTTAACAGTTAATTTTACTCATTTTCATTAATTACTAGTTTATATGTAACTGTTTTTATATTGTTTTACTTTCTTTTTTATTCAAGAAAATGTTTTTAATTTATTTATCTTATTTTATTAATTTTAAAAAAAGGACCTTATCTTCACCATACCTGGTTGTCCAAATTAGGCATAATAATGTGTTTCCACGACTGTATATATCGGTATCGGTTGATATCGGTATCGGTAACTAAAGAGTTGGACAATATCGGAATATTGGATATTAGCAAAAAGCCATTATCGGACATCTCTAAACATTACACTACTTTATATTAGAAATGGCAACAGCAGAGGATGAATGTCCCATAACAAAAAGATAAAGAAAAAGAAGAAGCTTATCGACTACGGTGTCTGCACAGACTACAAAGTCAGACCCGCAGAATTTTTCAGGACTTATGCAGATCCCAAATACAGATCAGCAGGTACCAGAAGGTAAGAAAAGTTTCTTTTGCATAATATTGCGAAACAAAACACCAGATAATGTCTTACCTTATACACACACCATAATAATACTCGTATGTTGAAGCAGAGTACAATCCATCAAGCGGTGCGGCTTCATAGCTTACCAAAGTCGTACTAAAACATTTTGATAGATTTTTGAGCGCCGTGTGTAATGTTCTATATTTTCAATGGAACATATAAAATGTTGGTGGTGTTTATTTGAGTCATATTGCAGTCTACATGTATCTCTTATGTTTGACTGCCATCTACTGGTCACACTTATCATTCCACCATGTACCACATAAAATAGCTTTGTGGTGGGTAAGCTCAACCAAACTTATTCCTTACGTTAGGCGTACCGGGTTATAAGGCGCACTGTCGAGTTTTGAGGGAAAAAAAAGATTTTAAGTGTGCCTTTAGTCTGGAAAATACGGTAAATTAAACCCTGGAAGACAAACATTTGTCTTCGGGGCGGTCAACCCCTCAGATCCAACCCCAGGATTTAGAGAAAGGAGGGGTGAACAGAGCATACAAAGGAGCCTTCTCATTGGCTGATGCGATATATAGTGTTACAGCATATACCGCAAAGAAAAAACAATAAGAGGAAATCAGAGAAAGAAATGAAAGAGGCTGTACGTCTAAAAAAACAAACTAAGAAGAGCCAAAACTGGAATAAATATTGGTCCGGCATATTTAAGATGCAGGGCATTGCAGGCCAGTCTTGGAGCAACATTGGACGGCTGTTTTCCTTCTAGACAGGCAATCTAACGTTCCATTTTCCTATATTTTGTGTGTTACCGATAGTCATTTATTTTCTGCAACAAAATCCTAACTAGGGGATCCTTTGATGCAACTGCAGTCTAAGACCCATTACCTCCCTGCTTGGCACTCAGCATCAAGGGTTGGAATCACCAAAAATGATTCCCGGGCGCGGCCACCGCTGCTGCCCACTGCTCCCCACTGCTCCCGTCACCTCCCAGGCGGTGATCAAGGGTGATGGGTCAAATGCAGAGAATAATTTTGCCACACCTAGTGTGTGTGTGTGTGACAATCATTGGTACTTACTTACATGTAATTCTTATTTTTGACTGCCATTTACTTGTCACACTTATCATTTCACCATGTACCAAATACAATAGATTCGAGGTCGGTAAGTAAAACCAGAATTATTCCGTACAATAGGCGCACCGGGTTATAAGGCGCACTGTCGAGTTTTGAGAAAATAAAAAAATATTTTAAGTGCACCTTATAGTCCGGAAAATACGGTACATGCATTATGTAATTTTATATCAGTCCATTCTTAAATACACAAAATAAAAATAACAGTCACACATTATGCAAACGACACTCTGGTTTAGTATTTTTAGACACTCCTGCACAAATCACAACAAAGTAATATAAAAACCTATGTCTGCTGTCAGTATGAAAAAATAACAATTATGCAGCTTGGCTCCAGATCTGAATCTACAGTGAAGCGTTTGTCTCTTTGTCCTCCTGGTTGTCTGCTGCCGTCTCATCTCTCCCGCCGTCAGCATCCATGAGACGCCGGCCAGGGCGCCGTGCAGCCCTGTCTGACATGCCAGCTTCTGTCTGGATCTTCTCTCGCCGCGAATCACACTCGCAGCGGGAGTGTTGCCGGCAATTAGCAGTGGGGTGGGGGGGCGACTTTCAGCAGTCAAGTTTTCTGCAAGCCCTAAAAACCACCACCCTGAGGTGTTCACATGCGGTGCATCATCTTGTACATGGGTGTTGTGTAGGCAGCTCATCGCGGCCTATACATGGAGGTGGAATAGCTGAAAGCAATGATAGTACTTTATTTGTGTGGGACAATTGTGTCGGAAAAAAACAAAACAAAAAGTCATATTGCAAAAGTGTCATTGTGAAGAACCCCTCACACAAACACTCCTAACAGAAATGTTTTGAACTGCATGAGTCCTATCTGGGAGCCACAAAAGGTTTGATTATCCTCCGGAGGTTTAAGTCATCATTCAGTGGCGGGTTCATTTGTTGCAGCTCATTTATTTGTGAGGAATTTGAAGGCTTGTGGGCAGATGCTGAAACATATCAACACAGCACATCACTGTGCACAAAAAAAAGAAGAAAAAGTTGCCAGAAACGATCAAAGTGGTAAAATGACTTTTGTTACTTCATTACAAAGTAAACTTTTTTTTTTAGTACAAAGTATAATTACCTTTTTTAACTACTAACCAAATTAGCTATGCATTCACCACGCCCGTAGATTCTTCTATTAGCTGTACAATTTGCTTTTCAAGATTTAAAGCAACAATTAGCCTTTTACCCGTTAAACAACAGCCTGAATAGTTTGGTTTTATTTGTTTGTGACATGCATAATAATAAGATACATTGCGGAAATTCACACGCTTACTTGCACAATTCAACATGTCCGAAACGGAGTAGGAAGAAGCAGTGTTCATTCTTATCCCCTTTTTCATGTGGCAGCAATTACTAAAAGTGTTTACTTCCTGTGTTTAAACATTGCCATTTTCTAATCGGGTGAAACAAGAATAGAGTTTGTGAAAATCTAACAGGAGTATAAATAATAAATACATGAAAAAAACATAACATAATTTAAAACAAAGAGATTAACGATGAATAAATACAATAAATAAATACCTGGATAAATACAGGAGGACAAAAAAACAACACTGGCTTAGAAATGCTATATTTGTTGTTTGCCAAGTAGCCGTGCATCATAATCATGCTTTTATGTTTAGGAGGAGTAGACGGCACAGACCACAAAGGGGAATAGCAGCTCTGTTTTATTATATATATATATATATATATATATATATATATAAAATAAACAATATAATAAACTTGAGAATGGAGTGTGACTAAATTCCAAGAGTGTGTGAGACTGTGTGGGATCTATTTGCTGAGTGTTACCGTGAGTGTTGAGTGAGAGACGGAAGTCCTGGAGGGGAAAGGCAGGCTCGAATGTTCGTGAGACAGGCAGGTTGTCGGGGGAGGGTCGAGAGGGGAGGGTATAGCAAGGTGTCAACAGGTCCGTGTCCAAGCAGGGGTCGAGGATCGAGGGGGAAGTCGAGGCACACAGCTCGATCACGGGAGACAGGGAAAGCACTGCGGGAAACACAAGAGGAGCTGGCCGTGCTCGCAGCAGAAGGCATGCAAGACTGCGCATGTGCCCGTGACCGCTTTAAGGCAGGGGTGTCAAACTCATTTTAGATCGGGGGCCACATGGAGAAAAATCTACTCCCAAGTGGGCCGGACTGATAAAATCACTGCACGATAACTTTTAAAAAAAAGACAACTTCAGATTGTGTTCTTTGTTTAAAAATAGAACAAGCACATTCTAAAATTGTACAAATTATAATGCTGTTGTTTTTTTACACTTGCATGTTGCGGTTAGTGTTCTATCTTTATTTGTCGTTATTTATACTTTCTGAATAAATTATGTGATAATGTTCATCAGTCAACTAATTGGTGTTAATTTTCAATCTATCAAGATAAAACAATATATATCAAAATCAAATTACAAGATGTTATTTGTGTAGTTTGCTCATTTTCCTTGGCTGGTGCACTTACATCTTTGTTACATACCGGTATGTCGCATAACCCACACAGATACAAATAATTGCTATTGCGACATCTAGTGGACACATTTAGAACAGCAGTTTCTTTAATTCAAAAATTTCAGCTCATTTTTATACTTAGCAAACTCATACCGCGGGCCGGATAAAACCTGTTCGGCCGTACATTTGACATCCCTGCTTTAAGGGTTTTTAAGATGAGTTGACCAGCAAAGAAAAGCTCACATCTTGCTTTGTCACAAAACTGTAAAATAATAATAATCTGTTAATTTTATCTGGCAGACATTAGAATTGTACCATAAAATTAATGGCGTTTTTTGCACCGTTAAATGT
>NC_084757.1:17927582-17957582 GCF_033978785.1 Entelurus aequoreus
TACAGCCCTTTGAGACACTTGTGATTTAGGGCTATATAAATAAACATTGATTGATTGATTGATGTATGTATGTATGTATGTGTATATGACATGCAGCTCATCCACAAAGTCTAAAATAAAATTGTAAAAACTAAAAATGATTCTACCTTTTTTTTTTTATATCATGTAACAACAATGGAGTTTTACTGCTCTGATTGTGAGTTTACAAATCCAAAGTTTTGTGTGACTTTAAAGATGTATTTGTCCCCCAAATATGAATAACATAACCTTTCATTGGTTTATTTGTGTGACCCAAAACCTTGATTTTCTGTACTAATGCCTTTGTACAGAAAGGCACACAGCTTAGATATTTTTATGATGTCAGTGTTTGCATCCGTGGCATTACCTACACTACTGTAAACCGACAAGAGCTATCTGAATCTGGCATCTCCACCGTAGCAGACGGCAAATCCTCCCTCCAGCCCTCGGGCACCACAACGTCTCCCAAGAGGGTCCGCATTCATTATTTACGCTCTCGTACCGCAACCCCTCCGCGCCCCATGGGCTGCACAGGGCTGACTTCATTTCACCTCATTTGACGGCTGTCCTTTAGCTGTAGGGCCACATTTATTATTGTGTACCGTATACTGTATATACACGCACATGCTTGAAGGCAGTTTGACCATCTTTATAGCTGTGTCATATGTTCTTTGTGTAAAAATGAATATTTTAACTGTGTCGTGAACAGTGTTGGGTTAGTTACTGAAAACCAGTAACTAGTTACAGTTACTAGTTACTTTATTTGAAAAGTAACTCAGTTACTTACACCAAAAAGTAATGCGTTGCTGTGAAAAGTAACTATTTAGTTACTTATATATTTTATTTTATTTTTTTAAGGCCCCATTTGATGCCCTTTTAGCCTTCATTTCAGTACGGTTATTGCACTGGAGAATAATACAATCTGTTGATCAACTTGACATGCATTTGCATCACTGAACTCTGCTAAGCAATGTGGTCTACATACAACACACAAAGACAAATATATGTTTCAAAGGGCCGATTTGTTTCAGGCCAGAACAAATTGACAAAATTATTTTAAATAGCTGGAACATAACATACATAAGTAACAAACAGCATAATAACAACATAGCTGTAAACCAAGGAAGGCACACACTACATACACAAAGCCTAACCAGGCGTTTTTTTCTCTCAAGGAATTCTGAAATATAATCATGTCTGAAGCCCAGAACACTCTACACATTTCCCCAGTTTTAGTTTAGAGATAAGGAAAGATTGGCCTGGCCCACTAGGATCCCTCTTTATGTTTGTGAACTTTATAGTCTATACATTTAGAGTGATGTGATAATCAAACACTCTAGAAGTCTAGAATGAAAGAGTATATAAGAGAATTGACAGTGTGTACCTTCAGTGCGCAGTGCCTCGTTAAAATCCAGCCGCTGTTGCTTAGGAGGTGAAGTGCTTCGTACTAGCTTCGTCGAAGCAGGTTGCTTTTGTAGCTGTTTCAGCAGATTTTAATTGCTAGGATAGGATCTTTGATCCAAGACACAACTTACATTTAACTAAAATGTTATTTTCTTTGTGGTCGACAAAAGAAAAGTATTGAGAATATCTCCATGTTAAGAAACTCGGCTTCGGGCTTCACCATGATGTCTTGTTAGTAAACACAGACACGCTCCCTCACATACACACACACACACACACATACATACAGACAGCGCGCGGCGCGACTCTTTTTTTGTCGCCTCTTCCGCAGCGCTGCAATAAAACACTCAGATCTTCTCAGTTTGTAGCCGATACTGCATTATTTTACATTATTTTTTATGTAGTAACGCATCATGTAGTAACTAACTGAGTTACTAAATATAAAAAATAACGCGTTAGATTACTATTTACCGCCGAAAGTAACGGCGTTACAGTAACGCGTTACTTTATGCGTTAGTCCCAACACTGGTTGTGAAGCACTTTGTGGTGCTTTACAACATAAATGTGAGTTAAATACAAAACCCAAAACCAGTGAAGTTGGCACGTTGTGTAAATGGTAAATAAAAACAATGATTTGCAAATCCTTTTCAACTTATATTCAATTGAATAGACTGCAAAGACAAGATATTTAATGTTCGAACTGAGAAACTTTTTTTTTTTTTGCAAATAATCATTAACTTAGAATTTAATGGCAGCTACACCGCTACAACAAAGATGACGGGGAGAAGACGCTGTCGAAGGTGAGCCACGTAAATAAACCGCCCACAAAACGGAAGAGACTGTCATAAAGTTACTTGAAGATGATCTGTAAAACATAATCTATGCAACATTTTGACCAAATAACCACCATTACATGTTATGTAGACCACAAGGAAGTGTTTTACATTTAGAAAAAAAAAATATATCACTCCTAATGCGCCTTATAATCCGGTGCGCCTTATACAGTACAGGCCAAAAGTTAGGACACACCTTGTCCTCATTCAATACTTTTCTTTATTTTTATGACTATTTACATTGTAGATTTTTACTGAAGGCATCAAAACTATGAATGAACACATGTGGAGTTATGTACTTTAACAAAAAAAAAGTGAAATAACAGAAAACATGTTTTGTATTCTAGTTTCTTCAAAATAGCCACCCTTTGCTCTGATTACTTCTTTGCACACTCTTGGCATTCTCTCGATGAGCTTCAAGCACACCTGTGAAGTGAAAACAATTTCAGGTGACTACCTCTTAAAGCTCATTGAGAGAATGCCAAGAGTGTGCAAAGCAGTAATCGGAGCAAAGGGTGGCTATTTTGAAGAAACTAGAATATAAAACATGTTTTCAGTTATTTCACCTTTTTTTTTGTTAAAGTACATAACTCCACATGTGTTCATTCATAGTTTTGATGCCTTCAGTGACAATCTACAATGTAAATAGTCATGAAAATAAAGAAAATACATTGAATGAGAAGGTGTATCCAAACTTTTGGCCTATACTGTCTATGACAGTGGTTCTTAATGTAACCGGTGGTCTTTTCCTCTGCGTTGTGTGGCTTTTATGGAACACGACCGACACCGACTTATCCGTTTCCAGTGGGGGTTGGTCTCCGCCAGGGCTGCGCTCTGTCACCTATCCTGTTTGTGATTTTCATGGACAGGATTTCTAGGCGGAGTCGTGGCCATGGCGGAGAGGGTATACGTCTCGGGGGGCTAAAGGTTGCGTCACTGCTGTTTGCAGATGATGTGGTCCTGATGGCACCTTCGGTTCGTGACCTTCAGCTCTCACTGGATCGGTTCGCAGCCGAGTGTTCAGCGGCTGGAATGAGGATCAGCATCTCCAAATCTGAGGCCATGGTTCTCAGCAGGAAACCGATGGTTTGTACAGTCCGGGTAGGGGACAGGACTCTGTCCCAGGTGGAGGAGTTTAAGTATCTCGGGGTCTTGTTCACGAGTGAGGGAAAGATGGAGAAGGAAATCAGCCGGAGAATCGGAGCAGCTGGGGCAGTATTGCAGTCTCTCTGCCGCACTGTTGTGACGAAACGGGAGCTGAGCCAGAAGGCAAAGCTCTCGGTCTACCGAGCTATCTACATTCCTACTCTCACCTATGGTCATGAAGTATGGGTAATGACCGAAAGAATAAGATCGCGGATACAAGCGGCCGAAATGAGTTTCCTCAGAAGGGTGGCTGGCATCTCCCTTAGAGATAGGGTGAGAAGTGCAGTCACCCGAGAGAGACTCGGAGTAGAGCCGCTGCTCCTTCGCTTGGAAAGGAGCCAGCTTAGGTGGTTCGGGCATCTCGTGCGGATGCCTCACGAGCGTCTCCCTAGGGAGGTCCTCGTTGCACGTCCCACTGGGAGGAGGCCCCGCGGCAGGCCAAGGACCAGATGGGGGGATTACATCTCCTCTCTGGCCTGGGAACGCTTCGGGATTCCCCAGGAGGAAGTCGCAAATGTTGCTCTGGAGAGGGAAGTCTGGGGGTCTTTGCTGGAGCTGCTGTCCCCGCGACCCGATTCCGGATAAGCGGTTGAAGATGGATGGATGGATGGACCGACACCATGGATTGCTCAGCTGCACTTTACTGATAATACACAGAATACAATTGTTGTCAATAACTTTTTGCCATCGTCGAGTCCCTCTCCTTTATCGTAGACAAAAAGGGAAGTTGGAAGGCGTGTCCAACACATATAAAAAGACAGGTATCACAGTAATTATTGCAGTAGGAGGGACAACGAGGCAATGGTTCCACATTGACAAAACATCGAACAACGTTCAAGTATTTACATGTAACTTACAAATTTTTTGTGTAATTATAACGATAATAAAACATTATAAAATACATTATTTACAAGACATAATTGACCCTGTTACATTAACCTGGGTTCGATCGAACCCTAGGGGTTCGGTGAGTCGGCCTCAGGGGTTCGGTGGAGCCTCCACCGCGGAGGTCAAGACACACCCGACTCATCGTGTAAATAAAAACTTCTCCCTATCGACGTATTATGGATACCCCCAAACTATGTTCCTTCTAATTTTCCATCTGATTTGCAGGTGTGTAATTTGTTGTGAGTTCATGCACTGTGTTGGTTTTGTTCTTTGAACAAGGTGATGTTCATGCACGGTTCATTTTGTGCACCAGTAAAAAAACCATATAACTCTGTCTTGAATTTGAAAACATTTTTTATTTTTATTTTTCACCTATGAAGAGTTTGGTGAATGCGCATATGAAACTGGTGGGGTTCGGTACCTCCAACAAGGTTAAGAACCACTGGTCTATGAAAAAGACAGTACAGTGCGCCTTATGGTCTGGAAAATACGTTATATCACAATATAGATTTTCGGCCACATCGCCCATCCCTATTATGTACTATGATTCGTGCTGATATCGTAACAGAGTAGTATCGGCCTACACTCAGGGTTTCAATATCAGTGTTGTGTCGGAAGTGAAAAAGTCGTTCCGCTTTTAAGGGATATTTTTTGGCTCCATCATGTCCTCTTTAAGTACCCAAATAAACCAGGCGGCTGTGTGTATTAGAGCCGAACTTGAATGTGACAGCTGCTTAGTTGCACGGAAGTGTTGTGCTCGCCCTGTCAGCCTGCCAGCCAAATAGCGAGTATTGACACTGAGGATAGCGTACTTACTGTATAATGTGACATTGTCCTCGCCGCCGTGACACTCTGCTCTGCACTGGAAAGTCTTTCCGCACACGTCATGTACGATACGGCTGCTGCGCCCTTATCTGCTTGTTCCACTTGTTGATATGCATCACTAAATAAATGTGTTTCTTGCAGCGCTTTGAAAAATGCGCCATTTCTATCGGCAGATCATAAAACGCGAGGAAAAAGTCAGACAACTTTGGCTCTTTTTTTTTTTTTTGTTAACACGTGCTGGCACAAAGTGAGCCAGTGCATGCTGGGATAGACTTATATCCACCCGGTGGTGCTGATTAGGAATAAATTGGAAAAGACAAAAGCGGAATGGGGCTTTAAACGTCATTAAGGATAAGTGCTTGCTGTCCAATTGGGAGATCCTTGTCTCTGAAGTGTAGAGATAATGGCCTATAGTTCAAATTACACTTGAGAGAGATGAAACATGAAGGTAACAGCGAGTTGACTTTTTTTTTTAAAAAGGCTTAAAATGAATGTTTTCCAGCCTTAAAAGGGGCTTTGGAGAAATCACAAGGAGGGATGAAGTGACAGCTCTCAATCCAAAGAGAGTGTGGATAAGAGGAGCCGCAGAGGCAAAATGTGTTTATCTTATAGTCTTTTCTTTTCTGCAGCAGGATGTGCGACGTCATGCCGACGTGTCGACTTCAGACCTTGCTGGTCCTCCTGATGCTTCACACCGTCAGCCATGGTGAGTTCAACTCATTCACCTGTCACAAACTCCACCTACCACCCCTTTTTTTCATTTAGCAAGTACTGTATTTTTTGGACTATAAGGCGCACTTAAAGTTAAAGTACCACTGATAGTCACGCACACACTAGGTTTTGTGAAATTACCCTCTGCATTTGACCCATTCCCTTTTTCCACTCCCTGGGATTTGAAGGGAGCAGTGAGCAGCAGCGGTGGCCGCGCCCCGGAATAATTTTGGTGATTTAACCCCGAATTCCAACCCTTGATGCTGAGTGCCAAGCAGGGAGGTAATGGGTCCCATTTTTATAGTCTTTGGTATGACTCGGTCGGGGTTTAAACTCACGACCTCCCGATCTCAGGGCGGACACTCTAACCACGAGGCCACTGAGCCACTAAAATCAATTTCATTTTCTCAAAAATCGACAGTGCGCCTTATAACACGGTGCGCCTAATGTACGGAATAATTCTGGTTGTGCTTACCGACCTCAAAGCAATTTTATTTGGTACCCCACCTTCCGCCCGAATGCAGCTGAGATTGGCTCCAGCACCCCTCGCGACCCCGAAAAGGACAAGCGGTAGAAAATGGATGGATGGATGGACATGGTGTAATGATTAGTGTGACCAGTAGATGAGTCACACATAAGAGATATGTGTAGACTGCAATATGACGGCAGTAAACAACGCCACAACTTTAAATGTTCCATTGAAAATAAAGAACATTACACACAAATCTCTCAAAATGTTTTAGTATGACTTTGAAGTCGCACCGCTTGATGGATTGTCGGCCCATTACGGCTACAGTAGTCAGAGACACAAGTATTATTATGGTGTGTGTATAAAGACCACAAAATGGCACCCATTAGCAGACATATTATCTGGCGTTTTGTTTCTCAATATTATGCAAAACCAACTTTTCTTACCTTCCTGGTACCAGCTGATGTGTATTTGAGATCTGTATAAGTCCTGAAAATTTCCGCCACTGTAGTCTGTACCGATACCGTAGTGCAGTGGTTCTCAAATGGGGGTATGCATACCCCTAGGGGTACTTGAAGGTATGCCAAGGGGTACGTGAGATTTTTTTTTAATATTCTAAAAATAGCAAGAATTCAAAAATCCTTTATAAATATATTTATTGAATAATACTTCAACAGAATATGAATGTAAGTTCATAAACTCAGTGAAGCACAAGCTCAGGTTTCTCACTAAAATGTCTGTCAAAAAGAACTGTGAAAAGAAATACAACAATGCAATATTCAGTGTTGACAGCTAGATTTCCATAAATATTGATGTTAAAGATTTATTTTTTTGTGAAGAAATGTTTAGAATTAAGTTCATGAATCCAGATGGATCTCTATTACAATCCCCAAAGAGGGCACTTTAAATTGATGATTACTTCTATGTGTAGAAATGTTTATTTATAATTGAATCACTTGTTTATTTTTCAACAAGTTTTTAGTTATTTTTATATATATTTTTCCAAATAGTTCAAGAAAGACCACTACAAATGAGCAATATTTTGCACTGTTATACAATTTAATAAATCAGAAACTGATGACCAGTGTTGGGACCAACACGTTAGTTTCGGCGGTAACTAGTAATCTAATGCGTTATTTTTTATATTCAGTAACTCAGCTACCGTTACTACATGATGCGTTACTGCGTTATTTTACGTTACTTTTTATGTAGTATAAAGTGTGTTTTATCGAAGCGCTGCAGTGTCATCGTTGTGATTCTTCTTGTGTCACAAATCGGAGAAGAGAGACCTGCGCTCTGTGTGTGTGGGTGTGAGTGTGGGGAGGGGGGAAGGGGCGTGTCTGATCATGGCAGAGCCAGAAGTCGAGTTTGTTAACATGGAGATATTTTGACTACTTTTCTTTTGTCGAGCACAAAGAAAATAACATTTTAGTTAAATGTAAATTGTGCTTTGGATCAAAGATCCCATTTACTGCTCAAAACAGCAATTCAAATCTGCTGAAACAAGCTACATAAGCAACATGCTTCGACGTAGCTAGTAAAGAAAGACAGAGACTCCAATTCCACTTTCCCTCCACCACCACTACTTAAGGATTAGCTCTGCCTCTGCTCATCATTCAGCACTGAAGGTACACACTCTGTCAATCAATGTTCCCTCTAATTTTTCATGTGTGTGAGCAAACACAAAAACTCCCTGAGCATTCAGTGGAGCCCATGTGAGCAACATCAGACGTGCACACTGTGGCTACACCAGCAGCACACCTGTCCCAAACCTGACTAAATAACAAGTTCAATCTCCATCCATCCATCCATTGTCCGTTTCGGGGTCGCTGGAGCCTATCTCAACTGCATTCGGGCGGAAGGCGGGGTACACCCTGGACAAGTCCCCACCTCATCGCAGGGCCAACACAGATAGACAGACAACATTCTCTTATTATTATAATGAAATGACAGCAGTCATTTCCATTTCTAATATAAGTGTTTAGGCCCACTTACAATGACAATAACAAAAAATATTGTTTTTCATGAACTGTGTACTTGTATTGTTTGTCTGGGTGGGGGTCCTGCTTTGGAAATAATTTGTAGCCCTTTCAGACATTGCATTTAGTTCCCATTAAAACATTCACATGTTGCACAATGAGATGTAAGCAGGGGATCATGTGTACATTCCTGCAACTTCCTGTTTGTAAAAAATATACTTTTATTAGTATTTATTTAATATACTAACAGCATTTAATGATTGATATTTATAAATTAAGATTCCTAATAAATGACACTAGAATAAGCACACATTTGATTGGTAAATCATAGTGTAACGACCTGGAATGACACTTTATGTGTGGTGTTGGAGTTGTCCGACTTTTTGTTTGGCTGTAAACGCATCACTGGCTAAGTGCCATATGTACATGTGTTGGCGCAAGTGAGAAAGAGCAAGAGGCTGCTGTTGATATAACGAAGTTGCTTTTGGTCTGGCTTGTACTGCAGAAAATGACCACTTTTGCTAGATATAATTTTTTTTACTAATGTTTTGGTGATGTGTTTATGGCCGACAATAAAGAGTTTTGCTCAGTAAAGTGATGGATGGAATTCATGTCCTCAAAGCGTCTCGACAGACGTTACAATATTTGAACAAGGATGACGAAAAGTGTTTTCTGTCGTGTCGTGTCAAATTGTTATGCACTCATTTTTTAATTTGATTTTGTGCGTGGCATAGATTTGCCGTGCGCAGAGGACGCTTGAGCAGTGCACAATTGCACAGGTGCGCACCTTAGAGGGAACGTTGCTGTCAATTCTCTTATATACTCTTTCATTCTAGATTTCTAGAGTGTTTGATTATCACATCACTCTAAATGTATAGACTACAAAGTTCACAAACATAAAGAGGGATCCTAGTGGGCCAGGCCAATCTTTCCTTATCTCTAAACTAAAACAGGGGAAATGTGTAGAGTGTTCTGGGCTTCAGACATGATTTTGTGTCAGAATTACTTGAGGAAAAAATGCCTGGTTAGGCTTTGTGTATGTAGTGTGTGCCTTTCTTGCTTTACAGCTATGCTGTTATTATGCTGTTTGTTACTTATGTATGTTATGTTGCAGCTTTTTAAAATAGTTTTGTCAATTTGTTCTGGCCAGAAACAAATTAGCCCTTTGAAACATATCTTTGTCTTTGTGTGTTGTATGTAGACCGTATTGCTTAGCAGAGTTCAGTGATGCAAATGCATGTCAAGTTGATCAACAGATAGTATTATTCTCCAGTGCAAGAACAGTACTGAAATGAAGGCTAAAAGGGCATTAATGGGAGCTTTAAAAAATAAAAGAAGAAAAAAATAAGTAACTAAATAGTTACTTTCCACAGTAACGCATTTTTTGGTGTAAGTAACTGAGTTAGTAACTGAGTTACTTTTGAAATGAAGTAACTAGTAACTGTAACTAGTTACTGGTTTTCAGTAACTAACCCAACACTGCTGATGACATAGTGCTGTATTTTACTTCATCTCTTTTTTTCAACCAAAAATGCTTTCCTCTGATCAGGGGGTACTTGAATTAAAAAAATGTTCACAGGGGGTACATCACTGAAAAAAGGTTGAGAACCACTGCTGTAGTGTATACCACAAGGAAATGTTTTAAATTTAGAACAAAAAATCATAATATGACCCCTTTAATGCGCCTTACAATCCGGAGCGCCTTTTGTATGAAAAAAGACCTAAATAGACCCGCTCATCGGCAGTGTGCCTATGATCCAGAAAATACGTTGACAAGAAAAAAAGCTCTGATTTTCTTGGAAAGACTTTGTTTGGAGTCTTTTGCATGTACTGTATACATCTATAAACCTTTGATATAAGACAAATCGTTTAAGGTAGACATTAGAACAAATTAAATAATCCAGTGGTATTCCAAGGATATGGTTCTGTGAGGCCCCTTCTACACTAAACCGGCTAAAATAATCTAGGGTATATCCCACCTAACCTTATACTTGTCCACACACACAATGGTTGTTTAAGACCCCACCTCCGTCCGCCGGCGCAACGCGACCTAGTACGCATGCGCAGAAAATGTGCACGTCATAGTCACCTCCAGTGTTGCTTTGTGTGCAAGTTCTTAAAATAAATTTAACTTATCTGAACAATATCCAGTGTTGTGGTCTTTCAATTAACTGGAATCTGGGCCCTATTGTAGTGAATCACAAATGAGCCATCATAAATTAATGAAATCTTTAGTGCACATGTGAAAATAAACAATGTGATAAAGAACATTTTACATTAGTCAATCTAGGGATGTAGATATCTGGTCAGGACACTCCTCACTTTTTTGCCTTCACCTTTATTGTCCATTCCTTTTTGGTAACTTTATATACTCTGGACCTAGACGCTGAGTCCGCGACATACATTGCGGACAATAACTGATAGTCTGTTGTGCCAGTTCAAATGCATTCGCTGTTTTCCGTAGTCTTCCCTCGTCGGCCAAGTAATACAAAGCACGCGCTACCTTTTTTTTTATCACATCCGCAGAGCCCACATTCCCGTTGTCTCCCCTTCGACAAATGGACAAAGTTTTTCCGTAAGTAGAATCACAGCTGACCTGGACATTCCAAAGTTCTTTTGCCATCTCAGAAGTGTTGTATCCCAAATAGCTGCAATTGTACGTTTCCTTCACTTAAGGTATTCATGTGTGATTTCCACAAGCGTCTGTACATGTAGAAGAAGGAGAAACATGTCTGGATGACTTGCCTCCATCTTTCCATTGATTAGCTCCGGTTGTTATGAAGCTGGCAGTGGCGCGGTCTTTCTGACTTCACTTCCTCTCAGAACTCAGTTTGTAAACGATCAATGAGTCCATACAAAGCTAAGAGCCGGAGATTCAAGAAATACACGGCGCACCCAACCGTGTAAAAAACATTATCCAAGGAGGGTTACCTTAAACGAGGGTTTAGTGTGGCTGACACGGTGCTTAGGCTAAATAATTATTCGTTTAAGGAGTTATCCGGCTTTATGTAGACAGGGCTTAAGAAGTCTAAAAGGACTCAAGGCTTTGGACTGGGGGGGTCATGGGTTCGATTCCTGCTACAGACATCATCCAAATTGGGTGTGGTTGCTGCAGGGAAGTTCCATTTCCTGAGCACTGGGCAAGGCCTCTTGAACAAACCACTGAACCCCAACAGTTTGAAAGTGGAGCTACAGTTAATTGAGCTGCTTGGTGGAAAGCTGTACCGGCTTTAGTACCACTCCTCCATCTTGCATCGCTCAATCCGAAGTTACCCATCTGAAAAGGAATCAAGTGTTATGTACGTGAGGGTTGGAAGGAGACGGCACCACGAAGAGCTTAAGGTTACCAGGTTTATTGTAACCTTTGATGATTGTGTGGGATGTGTATGCTACTCTAAGTGTTGGTTGCAGGATTAAGTGTAGAATTAACCATGTAAATAATTCAAGAGGATGTTGTACATGCGTGATGGATGAAAAGTTTGTCTGACCAAGAGGGTAGGCACAAGGGAGATCCGGGGACAGGCAGGTGGTCGAAGGCAGGCGGCAAGCAACAATGTCCAAGTCCAAACGAGTGATCGAGGATTGAGGCAACTGCAAGGAGAACAAGGGACATAAGTCAACAAGACAAAAAGGGACAAAAGACAAAA
Source organism: Entelurus aequoreus (assembly GCF_033978785.1). Taxonomy (NCBI): domain Eukaryota; kingdom Metazoa; phylum Chordata; class Actinopteri; order Syngnathiformes; family Syngnathidae; genus Entelurus; species Entelurus aequoreus. The sequence goes on from NC_084757.1 coordinate 17,939,503, forward strand.
GCAAGGCGAGGACAACGAGAGGGAAGCCAGAGACGTAATGCTTACTACAAGAGTTAACGACGTTCCGGTGTAGGTCCCAAGGAGTGACTGGTTCTTATGCTGTCCTCCTGATTACTGCCAGGTGTGCTGATGACTAACCGCCTGCAGCTGCGGCGAAGAGAGGGCGTGATGCAATAGGCGGGGGCGTGTCCTGACATGCTGCCAGACAGGGAGTGTGATCTTGCTGAGGGAAAATCTTGGGTTCGAATCCGCGCTGCAACAGTACCCCCCTCCTTAGGCGAGGCACCCGACGAGCGTCTGAGGCCCCCCGGGTTGGCACAGTAGAAGTCCTCCAGAAGAGAGGGGTCGGCAAGGTAGGAGGCCGGCACCCATGATCTGTCCTCCGGTCCGTATCCCTCCCAGTCGACCAGGTATACCAGCCCCCTACCCTGTCGACGGACCCCGAGGATCTTCCTTACCTTCCAAACCGGATCGCTGTCATCCAGGAACCTAGGGGGGGGGGGGGGGGGGGGAAGGGGTAGGGGGAGATAGAACGCTCTCCACCACCGGCTTTATTTGAGAGACATGGACCACAGGATGTCGCTTGACCGAGGGTGGGAGAGCCAGTTTAACAGAAACTGGGTTGATTAAGGAAATGATGGGAAAAGGACCAACAAAACGGGGGGCTAACTTTTTAGACGGTACCTGGAGGCTGAGGTCCTTAGCGAGTAACATGACCTTTTGTCCAGGCTGATAAGAAAGGGCCGGGATACGGTGTCTGTTGGCACTGGGACACATCCTCTCTGATGCCTTAACGAGGGCCGTACGAGCGGCTCTCCACACCCTCTGACACCTTTTGATGTGGGCCCTGGTAGAAGGTACCCCGATCTCGAGTTCCTGCTGGGGAAACACAGGGGGTTGATAGCCCAAAGAACACTCAAAAGGGGACATCCTGGTGGCAGAGCTCTTCATTGCGTTGTAGGAGTACTCTACCCATGGGATGAACTTGCTCCAGGACGAGGGCTGACTTGGGCAGCGAAGCATAGACTCCAGACTTTGATTGGCTCTTTCAGCCTGTCCATTGCTTTGGGGATGATATCCTAAAGGTGAGGCTGACCGAGGCCCTGATCCCCCTACAAAATGTTCTCCATACCTTAGAGGTGAACTGAGGGCCCCGGTCGGATACGATGTCCATAGGAATCCCATGTTGTTTTACGACGTGCAACGTGAGAAGATCCGCCGTCTCGGAGGAGGAAGGCAACTTGCGGAGGGGTATGAAGTGGGCTGCCTTAGAAAAGCGGTCGACAATGGTGAGAATAGTGTTATTACCTCTCGAGACGGGAAAGCCAGTGACGAAGTCCAAAGCTATGTGTGACCATGGGCGAGCCGGAATCGACAGTGGGCGTAGTAGACCAGCCGGGGGTCGGTGTGACTGTTTACTGCGGGCACAAGTGGAACAGGCAGTGATGAACTCTCGAGTGTCAGCAGCCAAGGATGGCCACCAAAAACGTCTTCGGACAAAGGATAATGTACGTTGGAACCCAGGATGGCAGGAAAACAGACTAGAGTGGGCCCAATCCAAGACCTGGGACCGAAGTTCTCTGTGAACGAACAACTTGCCAGGCGGTCCGCCCCCAGGTCCAGGACGAGCCTGCAGAGCCTTCTTCACCTGGTCCTCAATTTTCCAGGTGACCATTCCCACAATACGAGCTGGTGGCAGAATGGTCTCAGGGATGGGCGGACAAGCGTTCTCAGCCATGTGCACTCTAGACAATGCGTCTGCCTTCTGGTTCTTGGATCCTGGTCGGTAAGACAAGACGTAGTCGAAGCGAGAAAAAAACTGTTGCCACCTTGCCTGCCGATTGTTGATTCGTCGCGCTGACCGAATGGCGAGAAGGTTGCTATGGTCAGTCAAGATTTGGAACTGGTGCCTAGCTCCCTCTAACCAGTGTCTCCACTCCAATAAAGCCTCGTGGACAGCCAGCAGCTCCCTGTTACCAGCATCGTAGTTTAGTTCAGCCGGGGAAAGTCGCCTGGAGAAAAATGCACAGGGGTGAAGCAAGTTATCAATCTTAGATCTCTGAGAAAGTGTAGCTCCAATCCCTGAGTCAGAAGCATCCACCTCCACTAAGAATGGACAGTCCCAATCTGGATGGATGAGGACGGGGGCAGAGATAAAGCTGGTCTTGAGTCCTCTAAAAGCACTGTCGGCCTCAGGTGACCACAAAAAATTGACCTTAGATGAGGTGAGAGCATTGAGGGGTGCTGCAATAAGACTGAAATTCCAAATGAATCTTCTATAAAATCCCGCGAAGCCCAGAAATCTCCTGAGTTCTGTCTTGGATGTGGGTTGTGGCCAGGCTACCACAGCCTTGACCTTCTCAGGGTCAGCCCTGACGTGCCCCTTCTCCATAATGAAGCCCAGAAAATCCACAGATGAGGCGTGAAAAAGGCATTTCTCCGCCTTGACAAACAGTCTGTTCTCGAGAAGACGCTGAAGGACCAAAAGGACATGCTGTTGATGCTCTTGCGGGTTGCGAGAAAAAATAAGGATGTCGTCCAAGTAGACAACAACAAACTGGTCCAGCATGTCACGAAGAATGTCATTGACCAGTGTCTGAAAAACAGCAGGAGCATTGGTAAGACCAAAAGGCATAACTCTGTACTCGTAGTGGCCAAGGTGAGTATTAAACGCTGTCTTCCATTCATCCCCCTCTTTAATCCGAACCAAGTGGTATGCGTTGCGAAGGTCGAGTTTAGTGAAGATGGTAGCTGGTGCCAGGGGTTCAAAAGATGCGTTTAGAAGTGGCAGTGGGTACTTGTTCTTGATGTTTATGTTGTTGAGGTGCCGGTAGTCAATGCAGGGTTGCAAGGACCTGTCCTTCTTAGTCACAAAGAAAAACCCCGCAGCCACAGGGGATTTAGAAGGGCTTATGATACCGGAAGCCAGAGATTCCGTGATGTAATTCTTCATGGCTTCTTTTTCGGGAAGAGACAGGTTGTGCAGCCGACTAGACGGCAGGGATGCCCCAGGAAGCAGCTCGATAGCGCAGTCATATGGTCTATGCGGCGGGAGAGATAGAGCACGTTCCTTGCTGAATACTTCAGCGAGGTCATGATAGAACTCGGGAATGGTAGAGAGGTCGACCTGGTGGTTAGTAGATTGAATAGTTCTGCTGGGGGCCGAGGCTGACTTCAAGCAGTTAGCGTGACAAAGGGTGCTCCAAGCCATTATCTCTCCGGAGGTCCATGAAATGTGAGGATTATGTTGCTTCAACCATGCTCTTCCTAAGACAAGTGGAGTGAAAGGGGCCTCCAAAACCCAGAAACGGATGGTTTCCGGATAAGGTGAGAAGCAGCGGTTCTGATCGGTGTCTGATAGGACCCAATGGACGTCCGTCCAGAGCTTGAGCAGGAAGGTCCTTGTTCAAGGATACCAGAGGAATCTTGTTTTGTTGGGCAAAGCTGTAGTCCATAAGACTATCGTCCGCCCCGGAGTCCAAAAAAACTTTAACTCCAACTCTCTTGTCGTTCCAAGTTAAGGACGCGGAAAACAGGATGCCTGGGTTCTCTTGTCCCCGGGGGAGTGTCGAATGGCTCACCAGGATCCCCCTTGCTGGTGAGCCTGGTCTTTTAGTAGTGCCGGACAGTAGTGGACAATGTGTCCTGCACCCCCACAGTAAAGGCAGAAATGTTGCCTCATCCTTCTCTCCCTCTCCTCCGTCCCCAAACGGGTTCTTCCTACTTGCATGGGTTCGGTGGTTGAAACCGCAACAGGTAATGGGGTCGGTTGTCCTCCAAATGGCTGAAAGACGGGAGATGAGGTCGTAGCCGCGGTTCTCCTAGCGACGCTCCGGGCTCTCTCGGTTGCTCGCTCCACAAGTCTCTGATCATACTGGAGTGCCAAGTCAATGAGGCCTCTGCAAGAGGTTGGTCTATCCCTCAGCAGACCGTCCTTGATTTCTTCGGCGAGTCCCTGACGAAAAGCACTTTGGAGGGCTTTGTCGTTCCAGCCACTGTCTGCCGCAATGGTCCGGAACTCAAGGGTGTAGGCTGCCACCGAGCGAGTTCCTTGCCGGATGGTGTGCAAGCGTCCTGCGGCATCCCCCCATCCTTGGGGTGGTCGAAGACAGCCAAAAATTCGGACCGGAAAGCTGAGTAGTCGGTGCCGAGGCCCAGTGACTTGTCCAAAGCTGCAGTAGCCCACTTGAGAGCAGGTCCGGCAAGCAGCGAAAAAATAAATGCAATTTTGGCCCCATCGGTAGTGTAACGCGAGTGTTGGTGCAAAAAAATAAACTCACATTGCACCAAAAACCCCCTACAGAGCTCAAAATCACCCTCAAAAGGCTTAGGGCTAGCAATCTTGAGCTCTCGGCTAAAGGAAGCGCTACCGGAGCTAGTAGCTGGTGTAGCATGCTGTCCAGTTACCAAGTCTTGCACTGGGCTGGGGACTAGCTCGTCCAACTTAATATATAACTTGGTGAAAGCCTTCTCTAAATTGTCCTCTAATGCCTCAAAAAGAGTCTGGTGCATCTTCAGGACTGAGCACATTACCTCCAAGTCCGGATTTCGTGGGATCCGAGCCTGGGGAGCGAGGCTAGGCTGGGGGGTGTCGTCTGGTTCCGACATGGTTGGCCGGAACGTACTGTTATGTACGTGAGGGTTGAAAGGAGACGACACCACGAAGAGCTTAAGGTTACCAGGTTTATTGTAACCTTTGATGATTGTGTGATGTGTATGCTACTCTAAGTGTTGGTTGCAGGATTAAGTGTAGAATTAACCATGTAAATAATTCAAGAGGACGTTGTACATGCGTGATGGATGAAAATTTTGTCTGACCAAGAGGGTAGGCACAAGGGAGATCCGGGGACAGGCAGGTGGTCGAAGGCAGGCGGCAAGCAACAATGTCCAAGTCCAAACGAGTGATCGAGGATTGAGAGAGGCAACTGCAAGGAGAACAAGGGACATAAGTCAACAAGACAAAAAGGGGCAAAAGACAAAAGCAAGGCGAGGACAACGAGAGGGAAGCCAGAGACGTAATGCTTACTACAAGAGTTAACGACGTTCCGGCGTAGGTCCCAAGGAGTGACTGGTTCTTATGCTGTCCTCCTGATTACTGCCAGGTGTGCTGATGACTAACCGCCTGCAGCTGCGGCGAAGAGAGGGCGTGATGCAATCGGCGGGGGCGTGTCCTGACATGCTGCCAGACAGGGAGTGTGATCTTGCTGAGGGAAAATCTTGGGTTCAAATCCGCGCTGCAACATCAAGAGAGCGCTGGGGAGTAGGAGACATCCTTGTCTTTTAAAAAACTCCACCAAAGTTATGTGCATGGCATGCTCCGCTAAGTGCGCTTGGAAAAACCACCTAGCGGTTGTATCTGCAGGCTTTCCGAGGCATCCAGAAAACAAAGGAGGGTTGGTTGTGTTCTCTGCACACCCTCTGCTTGGGAGGCTTGATTCACAGTGCCAAAGTCTGCTGTGTTTCTTTTCTACCGCCACCAAAGGCAGGAACAATACGAACAGAGGAGACAGCACACAGTCTGTTGGACGGGCATCCAACGAAGGAAGTGGAGGGAAAGTTTAGGCAGGAACAGATACATTTTGAGTGATTGACTTGCAAATGGATAAACCGATCACTAATTCACAAGCTGACGGGCGGTGACAGACGCGGAAGGAGATTTTTACAAGAAAGTTCTAAAGCTTAGTGATATATCAGATGTATCAGATTGTAAGTGGGGTTTTTTTTTACCCTTCGCGTTCATATTTCGCTGTTTGTTGCATTTTTGTTGCGTTTAACTTGATTGTAAAATGTCGATTGAGAGGGGGTGTGACGTTCATATGTTGTCAATATTCAGTGTTTTATCGTTCATAGTTAATGTATTTTTATTTTTGGTAACACTTTAGTATGGGGAACATATTCTAAGTAACAAAAACTTAATTTAGAGTTATTTGGACACTAGGGGAACGTGTAAGGGTTAGGTTTAGGGATACTAATAAGTAATAATTCTGAGGTTATTGAGAGAAGACTCTTAGTTAATGGCTTATGGTTGTATAATAAGGCCATGCAGAAGAATGCATTTATAAGTACTTAATGACTAATTAAGAGCCAATGTTACTAATTTGCATGTTAATAAGCAACTAATTAATGGTGAATATGTTCCCCATACTAAAGTGTTACCTAATTTTTTATTAAAAAAAAAACGATGAATAGTTAATATTGTAAATCCCACATTCTTTATTTTTATGTACATTCTGGGTGTCTCATTCTGTGAAAAAATGTAAAATTCTATTCCATTTTTAAGGTGGTCTGTCATAACGTTTTTAGCATTCAATCAGACATTGTGAGTTTTTGTATTAGTGTTCCTAAAAATAGGGTAACACTTTAGTATGGGGAACATATTCACCATTAATTAGTTGCTTATTAACATGCACATTAGTAACATATTGGCTCTTAATTAGTCATTATTAAGTACTTATTAATGCCTTATTATACAACCAGTAAGTCATTAACTAACCTCAGAATTATTGCTTATTAGTAACCCTAACCCTTATGTTCCCCTAGGATACAAATAACTTTAAATTAAGTCTTTGTTACTTAGAATATGTTCACCATACTAAAGTGTTCCCAAAATGAGGTATACTCTTTTTTTTTTTTTTTCTCTAAATTTGGCCCCTCGAGTCGAAATAATTGCCCAGGCCAGATCGAAGCCAGGTATGTTTAAGAAGTTATTACAACCTTGACTAGGCCAACAACTGATAACCTGAGGCATTACTTTTATTGGTGAAATTGAGTTAATTAAAAAAACTCCCCAACAGCAACCAGCTCAAATAAGCATTTGCACTGCCTGTCCTGACTCATCAAACTTAAAACATTAGACATTTAACTGCAAAGCAAAAAAAAATAAAACAACTCTCCCTTGAGATGGGATAAGTGTCTGCCACATAATGAGGAGATTAAGAATAGACCATCAACAAATCAAAGATTAAATAAGAAACTCCGGCGGATTCAAACGTGTTGTTGGCAAGCATTAAGCCGTCCAAACGTGTGGAATAACCAGCTCAGCGGCGTAGCTGCGAGACGCCACCGAGAAAAAATGACCCAAAAAAAGACAGAAATGTCAGATTAACTCGAGTTGCTTCTGTGACGCTAATTGCAAACCGCTGCTGTGGGCCAACGATTGGGAACAACTCGTTTAAAGACTGATGGCTCCGTCGATGATTTTACTGATTTGCTCACTCATGAGGCCGGATTTATTTTTTAATTTTTGGCACACCGGTAGACGAGATGACAGATAAACATAGAAGACTAGGAGAGACTAGGGTTGTACGGTATACCGGTATTAGTAAAGTACCGCTATACTAATGAATAATTTTCGATACTATACCGCCTCTGAAACATACCTGTCCCGCACCCCCCTGTGCCCGCGTCATCATCACGTCGAGTCATTGCTGGTTTTACGAGCAGACGAGCATGTTCAGCAGCGCACAATCACAGAGTACTTACAAGCAGACACAGTGTGTAGACAGAGAAGGGAGAACGGACGCAATTTGGCTTAGAAACTAACGATAAAGGTGAAGCTATAACACTGAAACACCCTCAGGAAGAGGTGCTTTAAGACATGGCTAGCTAGTTAGCGGCTAAAGTCCAGGCCCAGTCGGCAGTGTTTTAGCTACTTCTAAATCACTAATCCTCACCTCCATGGCGACAAATAAAGTAAGTTTCTTACAATTATCATCCCTGCAGGACGAGGAATAGGTAAACATGCTTCACTACACACCTTGGCTCACCGGCATCAAAATGTAAACAAACGCCATTGGTGGATCTCCACCTGACATCCACTGTAATGATACCAAGTACAGGACCGTATCTAAGGTTCAAGGTTCAACTTTATTGTCCCCGCGGGAAAATTTGTCTTGGGCACAGTGCATCATTGCTTTCTTAACATACACAAAAACAAAAACACAAGCACAGACACAACCACAACCAGACAACTAACATTTAAACATCAGAACATGGAGCTTGATAGACATAGGTGGCACTTCTAGTCGATACTACTATGAATACGTCTATTTTTGGGCATCACAACATCTTCTTTAGTTTTTTTAAAATGTATACTATGCTTATAAACTCAGGAAATATGTCCCTGGACACATGAAGACTTTGAATATGACCAATGTATGATCCTGTAACTACTTGGTATCGGATTGATACCCAAATTTGTGGTATCATCCAAAACTAATGTAAAGTATTAAACAACAGAAAAATAAGTGATTATTACATTTGAACAAAAGTGTAGGCAGAACATGTTAAAATATAAAGTAAGCAGATATTAACAGTAAATGAACAAGTAGATTAAGAATACATTTTCTACCACTTGTCCTTAATAATTTTGACAAAATAATAGAATGATAAATGACACAATATGTTACTGCATACATCGGCAGACTAGATAGGAGCCTTTGTTTGTTTACTTACTAATAAAATACAAGTTGTCTTGTACGTTCACTATTTTATTTAAGGACTAAATTGCAATAAGAAACATATGTTCAATGTACCGTTTTTGTTAAAATAAAGCCAAGAATAAAAACAAAAATTGTGGTCCCCTTTATTTAGAAAAGTACCAAAAAGTATCTAAATAATTTTGGTACCGGTACCAAAATATTGGTACCGGGACAACACTAGGAGAGACTAATCAGGAGTTTGGATCTATTATTCAGGGTTGAACTGACTTTAGACGTGTTTGAGTGACCGGCCGAAAAGCTCAGACCCGCTTGGGGGAGTAGTCATGGGGCGCCCCCTGTTGTTTAGCCTGTGCACATCTCGAGAGCCAGACAATGAGACAATCCGTCTTGTTCAGACTTGTTTTCCAGGAAAAAACACTATTTCATAGTCGGGTCCATGCGGAACACTCAACTAAGATGGCGGAATATGACAAGGCAGTACATTTTTATTTAACAGCCTTTTCTAAAACAATTCAACAGTATAACCTCTAAAGTCAAAGTAAGTCACAACAACTGATTTTGACCAAAATTTACTGGGTAGTTTGGATTTTTCTCAGGCTTTTTGTATTACTTTTTCTTTCTGTCAGAAAGAGGAAGATTAAAAAAAAAATAATGGGATCCATAGAACCCAAGATTGAACGTATTGCGACAGGAAAATGCACAAGATCTGCATTATGGACCCTATTCTTCCATGTGCTTTAGTGCAGTGTTTTTCAACCTCTGTGCCAGTCTTGTGTGCTGTGGGAGATTAGGTAATTTCCCCTGATTGGGTTAAACATTTTTTTTTGCAAACCAGTAATTATAACCCGCAAATAATGTGCCGTTGTTGAGTGTCTGTACTGTCTAGAGCTCGGCAGAGTAACCATATTATACTCTTCCATATCAGTAGGTGGCAGCAGGTAGCTAATTGCTTTGTAGATGTCGGGAACGACGACGATGGTATGTAGTGATCACAATATGCAGACGACAGCGGTCAAACGCTATCCAATGCTTAAATCAAAAATAAACAAAAGGCGAGTGCCGCTAAGAAAAGGCATTGAAGCTTAGGGATGGCTATGCAAAACAAAAACTAAAAACTGAACTGGTTACAAAGTAAACAAAAACAGAATGCTGGACGACAGCAAAGACTCTGGGGACCATTGCATACATCTCACCTGGATAGTAGAAGGTTTAAGGCCATTAACCGAGTAGTTGGTCAACTTTGACAGCCAACTTAGACTCAGAGATGGAGAAAAAGACACAAAAATGATGCTCACCCACCTTTTTTTTAACCCTTCGCGAGGATCATGAATAATTCTTCATCAAAACGGGAAGACAAGTGAAGTGTATTTCTGGTCTGTCGTCCCGGGCCAAGAGATGACGCTGCTGAATAGCTGGATCAAAAGAGACGTTGAAGACGCTTTGCTGAACCAAAAGTTGCTTTATTACAGGCGTGCGTCATTTTAATAGGTCTGCAGTACCCGGAGGAATCTTAGTCGAAAATGGAGGATTTCTAACCGGAGGAGCTAAACCAGACCCGGGCATTCTGCGGCCCGCGGGCCACATCCGGCCCTTTGTGCGTCCCTGTCCGGCCCGCGTGAGGCGAATCATAAATTACAAAATACATTTAAAAAAGTATCTGTCGAGTGTGCAATACAACGGTGCTGCTTTTATTTTGAAAAGCGTTAATTGTATTACTTCCGTGTGGACGTATGCGCGTGCGTGCGTGATTGTGAGTGAATGTGAACAGCAAAATTTAATTGAAATATTGTCGATGTGGCCATCCAGCAGTGCTCAGGTTGCTCATGCGGCCCCCGGTAAAAATTAATTGCCCACCCCTGAGCTAAACCATCAGTTTATATATTCCTTCTTTCTCTGTCTGGGTGTGCGCCAAGTCCAAACAGCCCCACCTGACCATTCAAGGACATGTTTGTGTGTACTGACAGGAAAACAACAGATGTATAGCATAACTTGTAGGCTTGGCGTTTAAGGTAAACATGGAATCTCTCAGTCAGAATAGAGCTATAACTCTGGCATTCCGAAGCCTGGTTTTATTGCTTCTTCTTGGAGGAAATTCCAGTCCACATGCGAATGTCCATCTAAGGCCCTTTCTCAACCATTATTTATTCCGACCTGATGGTTTGCTTTTTCCAAGTTTGGATATGAAAATTCACCATAGGTTGAACATAATATGAGTCAATGAATTCACTTCATTAGCACATCCTATCAGTTGTCATCCCAGTGAGAGCAGACATTATGCACCTTATAGTGATTGCGGCGTCTCTCCCGGCGCGCCCCACCTCGCTGCTCGCTTGTCGTCCACACCTCCTCGCCGCCATCTTGGGGCGGGCTCCTGTGTGCCCTGCCTCGCCGTTGGACTGCCGGCCCCGCCTCTCCACATGCCTTTTACATTACATATAAACTTAGTGTGTATATAAAACGTTGTTGGAGATTTATGGATGTTTATAGAGCACCTTATAGATGGAATAGAGCGACTCCCATTGGGTCTATTGTTGGTTGACATTTGCTAACATTCATGTATGAGTTAGAATGCATAAAAAAAAGAAAAACAGTGTGCTTGTCTTACATTGTGACTGTGAATGATAGGCAAAATTCCAAGGAATGTGCAGTTCCCCTTTAAGTCTGTCACTTTTTACTAAAAAACCTGCTGGTATTTTTGTATACTATTCATCAGAGGTGTGGACTCGAGTCACATGACTTGGACTCGAGTCAGACTCGAGTCATGAATTTGATGACTTTAGACTCGACTTGACAAAATGTAAAGAGACTTGCAACTCGACTTAGACTTTAACATCAATGACTTGTGACTTCACTTGGACTTGAGCCTTTTGACTTGACATGACTTGCTACTTTCCCCAAAACCTAAAGCTTAAAAAGTTATTTGGGAGCGCTCCGTAGCTTTCATTTTGTACGTGTCTGTCTATCAGCGTGTGTGCTGCGTGTCAGCGTGTGTGCTCTCAGTACAATAGCCAATCAAATTAGATCTACATTGTTTTCATCACACAGCATTCAGCCAATCAAATTGCAGGACAACCAATGAACAAGAGTTGTCAAACAACGCGCCAGTGAGAAAGATTTATACCAAAGTTGGTTTCGTTCGGGTATAAAAACTACGACTTGGTCAACAAAATACGAATTGCCGTATGCAAATCACGCAGTTCGAATATTACAGACGGAGACGCAACAACTTCCAACTTCGTTCGACATTTGAAGTTGCACAAAGAAGGGTAAGTTTTGAATGTAAGATAACGTTTATTGGCTAAGTAACGTGACTTATTTGCTGTGTAGTTAAATCAGTGAGGCTGTAAACTCACTGCTAACGTTATAACCATAGACATCTTATAAGTAGACGCAGCATCGAGCGCTACTGCCTACTGGCGCAGACGAGACGCGGGGCCGCCATCTTGGAGTGGTGATCCGCTCCACTCAGTGCAATTCATTTGGCAGGAGCAATGAACTGTCAGCGCATTTAATTCATTTTACCTCACTGAATACCAGTCATTTTCACGCGCTTTTTTGTCATACGTGTAGCTATGATAACGGACACATGTTTTATTATTCATAGTTTGCTTAACAGTAATATAATATTCTTATATGCTATAAGTGACCAGACGTCCGAGATCAAAACTGGGAATATAATCCCAGAGAAGGGGGAAAAAAACGGTCAACTATTTTTAAGTTGAAGAAACAATATGATTACGTTATATATACATGCGTATATCCTACATAAACAATGTATGAATACATTAGATATCTATAAATCTATAGACTGTATCTCTGTTGCTGCAGCAGCAGAGAGTTTATTCTGTCTTGACACTTTGTATTGATATTTTGTATTACATTCTTCCCTTAAATGATCATGTTTACAGTGTTTGTTTTATATGTATTTTTTATTTATGTCGCTTTGGATAAAAGCGTCTGCCAAATACTTAAACATATATAAACACCTGAAAGTCTTTATATCAGCTAAAACCACCAATCTGTTTCACTGGATTCAGAATAAAATCAAATGCTGTCTTACCCAACAATGTTAGTATTTGAATATTGTTACTTGAAGACTTATTCCTGGTTCCAATTATACTGTTAAGAAAGTATTGTCTTATATTTTGCCTAAAATGAGAATGCATCATAATCAGTGGCGGCTGGTGAATTTTATTTTAGGTGGGGCTGAAAGTTTGTAAACCAAACCCCTGTAGGGGCGTCATCCTCCCCCAGAAGATTTATTTGTGATTTTCACATACAAATATTGAAGATCTTTGCTCCTTCTCAACTCTGTGGTAATGTTATTTTCATAAAATACAACCAATAGTACATTAATGTTAAATCTTACTTGTGAAAAGTAATCCCCCGATTCGTATTTTCAACAGTCCGCTCATTTGAGCAGGAAAACGCTGAACACCAGCCCGGCATCTTTGTTTTCTACCTGTCAACTGTCAGTTTAGGCTGCTCGCCGGCTCCTCATCACCACTTCAAGATGCAAATTGCTCGCGTGACAGCAACCAATACTGCATCTACTTATAAGATGTCTATGGTTATAACGTCATTGCAAACACGGCAATATGTTGCGTCCACTGCAGTTTGCTACCTTATTCATACTTTTTGTCAAGTGATTTTTTTAAGCAGGGTTGCATGAGGTACCTACACTTAACGTTACGTTAATCAATGTATCACACACAGTAACATAACGTTAGACGGCGGTCAGCAGCACCGCATATTTTAGCCACCTACAAAAAGACAAACATAGTCAAATAAAGGTCAGTTAAAATGTATACTATATTAAGAATATGTGTAGATATTGCATAGGGCCCTGACATCTAAAAAGTACAACTCTGTTCATTGTTATGTTCATGTATTTGTTATGTTTTTCATGTGTACGCACACATAAATACACATACAGTATGAGATGAGATCAATGAGATAAGGTAAGAACAGAATAGAAACTGCTGTGGAACTAGTTACAATGCAATATGCCATGGAAATACAATGTTAAAACTTTTGTACAAATAAGTACAGTTGCACTTGTTTTTGCAAATGTGTTTATTCTGTAAAGGAATGAGTTAAATGTTTAAAAAATTTTAAACTATTAAAATGACTGGTTAATAGTGCTATTATGAATTGCTATGTCAGTACTTTTTTTCCCCTGCTATTTCAAATGCACTTGTTTTAATAAATAAATACAGCGGTTTAAAAGCATACACAATCTGTGTAAAAATATTAGTCTGTGGTTAAAAGGACTTGAAAGGACTCGAAACTCAAAATGCAGGACTTGTGACTTGACTTGAGACTTTCCAGTCTTGACTTTGGACTTGACTCGGGACTTGCCTGTCTTGACTCGGGACTTGACTCGAGACTTGAGGGCAAAGACTTGAGACTTACTTGTGACTTGCAAAGCAATGACTTGGTCCCACCTCTGCTATTCATACAACAAGGCCAAAAATCTTACATCCTAAAATATCATATGTTGGTAACAGACTCAGACACTCTTCTAGACAACAGACTAATGGATACGTAGTAGTACCGAGAGCAAGAACATGTGCTATACTAAACTGTGTTGTGCAGAGCTGCTTCCCAGCGGAATAGGCTTCCCCTCCCTCTATTAAAGGAGTCAAATAATGTAAGGGGTTTTAAAAACAAGCTTGAAGAGATACTGCAATTAAGACCTGTTTCTAATTAGTGTGTTGTAGTCAGTGGCGGGCTGTGCGTTTCCCACCTCGGCCTTCAGTGATGTCCGACTTCAATGATTACCTCTCAAAATACCATCATTTATGTCACCACATGATCATTGCTGGAAAATACTATACAGAAACACATTTACACACTACTGGGCATTGTACAAAACAGGTTATTTTGTGGCGCATTTAAAAATCAATAAACCCGCATCAGCAATTAAAACATATCTTATGTGGTACTGTCAAAATTAAAATTGCAAAAAACAAACGTGAACAAATTAAGAAATAAAATATATGAACTCACATTTCATCGCCGGGACAGCTGAGCGAGCTTCTGGGGTTGGCCGACATGGTCTCACAACACATAGTTTCTCTTTAAATATCCTTCTTGAAAATGGCTTTGCAAATATGTGTTGTCTTGTCTAATCATAAAAGATGCAGACGAGGCGTGTTGGCTGAGTTCTTAAAGTTTACTCCACAACGTGCTCATCAAAAACATCCTGCTGCATGTCTACATTCAACAACCGAAACAGGGCTACTGCGCAGCTCTTCACTACTGTGGCATACTGGGTGATGAAGTTCTTTTGTTACCTAGCTCATAACATCCCTATATATATCTGCCTTAGGCCAGCTAGAAGGCCTTACTGACAACAACTCGTGATCTGATTGGCTATCGTAACTGTCTGTCATATGTTTATGTCCGACGCCCGCATTGTTGATTCTGAAGGCCCCGGGCAGATTTCGTACAGCATGGCAACATAAGCAAATTCTGAATTCTGATTGGATACTAACTAAAAACAACCGCACTGGAACAAGCATAATATGACATGAAGAGAAAATGAATAATTTTTGATATTTAGGGAAAGTAATATTAATAATTACTTTTATCTTTATTTACTATCATGATTTCTGGTTGTTAGGCCAGCACAGAAGGCCTTGCTGGCCCTGACGGCACACCACTGGTTGTAGTACTGTCTGTGTATAGTAGGGGTGTGCAAAGCAGCCGGTATCTGTATCTGCATTTGAATTTGTTGAGAGGGGCGGGGAGTATTTTTATTTTTATCTGTATTCGAGTAAAACATTTTTTTTTAACTTTTTTACACTTCTAATTTATGTTGTAGTGCAAGTATTCTTTAATTATCCATTGTAGTTACGGACATGCAAAATTGGTTTTGTTTCAACCACATTGAGAAACTTGCACAAATCTTTATTCTACTGTTCTATTCAGTAGGACATCAGGTCATTGCAAATAATTTCTATGATATGTTTTCTTGTTCCTGAATATAAATATTTTTAAAGTATTTGTTTGAAATAAGTATTCGTAAAAAAACACGTTATTTGTGCCTTTCCGAATACCCTATTCGTATTCGGGTTCGGCACTTTATATAGATATATTTTTGTTGTTGAATGTATTTTCTATGTATTGTTGAGTGTTTATTTAGAGGTTGTTATTGTCTTATGTGATGGACCCCAGGACTAATAGAGGTTACTGTGTAACTCAATTCAATATCCTTTATTTAACCAGGTAAAGACTCATTGAGATTAAAATCTCTTTTTCAAGAGCGACCTGACAAAGAAGGCGGAACAAACAAAGTTACAATAATACTTACAACAAGACAATACAACAGAACAGCAGCAGCTGTTGTCAGGTCAAAAATAATTTAAAAACGATTAAGTAATAATTTAAAAGAGAACTGGTTTCTCGATCTTTAAAAATGGACTTAAACTCCCCCAAAGTGAATGGTAAATGGGTTATACTTGTACCTTCAAGGTACTCAAAGCGCTTTGACACTATTTCCACATTCACCCATTTACACACACATTCCCACACTGATGGTGGGAGATGACCCATCACGACCCATCAGGAGCAAGGGTGAAGTGTCTTGCTCAAGGATACAACGGACGTGACTAGGTTGGTAGAAGCTAGGGATCGAACCAGGAACCCTCAAGTTGCTCACGCGACCACTCTACCAACTGCACCACGCCGTCCCAGTGATCAATTCTGGTAGCCTCAGATCTTTCTGGATGTCATAACTGAAGGCTTTTTTTCCACAAGTTCTGTGTTGGTATCAATCAATCAATCAATGTTTATTTATATAGCCCTAAATCACAAGTGTCTCAAAGGGCTGTACAAGCCACAACGACATCCTCGGTACAGAGCCCACATACGGGCAAGGAAAACTCACCCCAGTGGGACGTCAATGTGAATGACTATGAGAAACCTTGGAGAGGACCGCATATGTGGGTAACCCCCTCCCTCTAGGCGAGACCGAAAGCAATGGATGTCGAGTGGGTCTGACATATAATTGTGAAAGTCCAGTCCACAGTGGATCCAACACATCAGCGAAAGTCCAGTCCATAGTGGGGCCAGCAGGAACCATCCCGAGCGGAGACGGGTCAGCAGCGTAGAGATGTCCCCAACCGATGCACAGGCTAGCGGTCCATCCCGGGTCCCGACTCTGGACAACCAGCACTTCATCCGTGGCCACCGGACCTGTGCAACTCCCCCTCCATAAGGGAGAAGGGAGCAGAGGAGAAAAGAAAAGAAAAGAAACGGCAGATCAACTGGTCTAAAAAGGGAGTCTATTTAAAGGCTAGAGTATACAAATGAGTTTTAAGATGGGACTTAAATGCTTCTACTGAGGTAGCATCTCTAACTTTTACCGGGAGGGCATTCCATAGTATTGGAGCCCGAATAGAAAACGCTCTATAGCCCGCAGACTTTTTTTGTGCTCTGGGAATCACTAATAAGCCGGAGTTCTTTGAACGCAGATTTCTTGTCGGGACATATGGTACAATACAATCGGCAAGATAGGCAGGAGCTTGACCATGTAGTATTTTTTACGTAAGTAGTAAAACCTTGAAGTCGCATCTTAAGTGCACATGAAAAGGGGTAGGATTATATAAGCTCAGTTTCTTCCTACTCCTTTTCGGACGTGCTGTAATGAAACAACAGGAAATGTGTGATGCATTACATTGTATCGTATGCATGTTCCAAATAAACTGAAACTGAACTGAACATGTAGCCTGTGACTGCCCATCACTGGTGCTCGTGCCTCAGAGCGAGAAGCTCCTGGGTTTGGTTCCCGGGCTCAGGGTCTCTCTGTGTGGCGTTTGCATGTTCTCCCCGTGACTGTGTAGGGTCCTTGCGGGTCCTCCAGCTTCCTCCCACCTCTAGAGACATGCACCTGGGGATAGGCTGATTGGCAACACTAAATTGGCCCGATATGAATGGTTGTCTGTCTATCTGTGTTGGCCATGCAATGATATTGCAAGGTTGACAAGCAATAAAAAATGGATGGATATTCCATGCTACGCAATCTTTATATTATAAATAAATAAATGATAAATGGGTTATACTTGTATAGCGCTTTTCTACCTTCAAGGTACTCAAAGCGCTTTGACAGTATTTCCACATTTACCCATTCACACACACATTCACACACTGATGGCGGGAGCTGCCATGCAAGGCGCTAACCAGCAGCCATCAGAGGCAAAGGGTGAAGTGTCTTGCCCAAGGACACAACGGACGTGACTAGGAAGGTAGAAGGTGGGAATTGAACCCCAGTAACCAGCAACACTCCGATTGCTGGCACAGCCACTCTACCAACTTCGCCACGTTCTTACCTCAGATGGTGCAAAATGAGGCACAGTCGCCACCTTTGAGTTCTTGTGATGTTCTGTGGTATCTAAAGCCAGCTATGTGACTGGCAGCTCACTAACTCAGGGAGGGAGCTGCAGTGAAGCTGTTTAATGAAGAGAGGCGAGGCTCTGTCTGAGACTTAAAAGGTTTAAAAGCTAGGTTGGAAGCACTGAACTGAAAGATGGAGGGAGTATCTGAGTTATGTTTTTGGTTTCTTTTTTTGATAAGACAATGTTAGCGTGGCCCTATCCTCTCTGAACTCTCCATGATGTCCACCCAGCAGAGCAG
>NC_084757.1:17965082-18022582 GCF_033978785.1 Entelurus aequoreus
CCGAAGGAAGGTGACACAAAACAACAAACAGCCTCTTCGGGATTACGTGCAGTGATAACTTTTCTATCTAAATGCAGATTTTGGCAACCACACTGGCAACAAGGAGGCCTTGATAGTTTATGTTAACACTGAGCAAGATGGCTGTGTTTTGTTTACCTTTTTCACTCCTTTGCTGCAGTGTCATCGCTGATTTCTGGAGGGACTTTCACAAATTAATTTAATTCGGATTTAGCCGTGCAGATTGCCTGGCGTCAGACAGATCAACATCCATACGGCCACGGAGTGCAAGTGACATTGTGAAGTTTATTCGGCTTCATAGCGCGCTGCGAAGTTGCACAAGGAGGGCGACGCAAGGTGAAACCTGGCGAGAATCATCTGGCAAACAGAATGAATGTTGTTGAGGGAACTCAGCGAGGGGGGAAACAAAAGGATGCACCTGACTTTGTTCATGCTAAGTTTGTGGCAAGTTGATGTGCAAAAACTGCGGTTTGATTGTCTTCCAAGGCTGCTGTTTTTTTGTTGTCGATGGTTGCCTTTGAGAAGATCAGTGCTAATCCTCAAGGGACTGGAAGCACGTGGAAAGTCAGCAGCTTATAGACTCCTAAAGATCTGCATTGTGTTTGTGTGATTGTGTGTGAGTGCAGCAGAAAAAACACTCTGAACGCATTCAGTATAGCCTCTTCTTAAGGTTAAAGTTAAAGATAAAGTACCACTTTCATCACAAGGTGAATTCCCTCTGCATTTGACCCATCCCCTTGTTCCACCCCCTGGGAGGTGAGGGGAGCAGTGAGCAGCAGCAGTGGCCGCGCTCGGGAATCATTTTGGTGATTTAACCCCCAAGCAGGGAGGTAATGGGTAGAGATGTCCGATAATGGCTTTTTTGACGATTCCGATATCAACCGATACCGATATATACAGTCGTGGAATTAACACATTATTATGCCTAATTTTGTTGTGATGCCCCAATGCATTAAACAATGTAACAAGGTTTTCCAAAATAAATCAACTCAAGTTATGGAAAAAAATGCCAACATGGCACTGCCATATTTATTATTGAAGTCACAAAGTGCATTATTTTTTTTTACATGCCTCAAAACAGCAGCTTGGAATTTGGGACATGCTCTCCCTGAGAGAGCATGAGGAGGTTGAGGTGGGCGGGGTTGAGGGGGCAGGGTTGAGGTGGGGGGGGGGGGTATATTGTAGCATCCCGGAAGAGATAGTGCTGCAAGGGGTTCTGGGTATTTGTTCTGTTGTGTTTATGTTATTCCGGTGCGGATGTTCTCCCGAAATGTTTGTCATTCTTGTTTGGTGTGGGTTCACGGTGTGGCGCACATTTGCAACAGTGTTGAAGTTGTTTATACGGTCACCCTCAGTGTGACCTGGCTGTTGACCAAGTATGCCTTGCATTCACTTGTGTGTGTGTGAAAAGTCGTAGATATTATGTAATTGGGCCGGCACGCAAAGGCAGTGCCTTTAAGGTTTATTGGCGCTCTGTATTTCTCCCTACGTCCGTGTACCACTCCGTACAGCGGCGTTTTAAAAAGTCATACATTTTACTTTTTGAAACCGATACTGATCATTTCCGATATCACATTTTAAAGCAATAATCGGCCATCCGATATTATCGGACATCCCTAGTAATGGGTCCCATTTTTATAGTCTTTGGTATGACTCGGCTGGGGTTTGAACTCACGACCTACCGATCTCAGGCCACTGTTGTATAGTCGATGGTCGTGTGACGGATGATGAGCCAAGGAGACGCCAAGAGGAATCGTCGAACAAAAAGCTTTATTTTGTTAAAGCGAACCTCGGACTAGAGCTGCAGCTCTAAGAGAAGAATGCCGAATCTTTTCATTCTGCTGTCCTGTCGGAACACTTGTGTTTAAATACAATTTCTTGTAGACCCCCTCTCCTTGTGGGTCCAATCTTGATGCCGGACAGTCTGGCCTGTCAACCTTTCCTTGTCATTATTCCTATGATTAGTTTAAGTCAGGTGACCTCCGAACCCTGTCCTCTGCCCCTATCTGTGGACCTTCTACTTGCTGTTGCTAATTTCTTTAATCTTCCTCCTTACACCTACATTCTTATGGGATTCCCAATCTCCTGTGGACACTCTATTCAGTGCCGGTTATGGATCTTTGCACTTTGACCTTAGTAGAAGAATACATTTAAAAAATGATGTGGCCTAATACAAACACATGCTACTTCCAATCATATAAGATAATTGTACATGATACAATTAACCACACCACTGAGCAAGTTTTTGGTATTTTCTGTTCCTGTTGTGGATTGTAGGCAAGGCTTTTACTTGATGCACAGCTGGGACTTATTGGAAGTTATGGTTTTTAGGCCATCTTGGAACTTCAGATAGTTACAGGGTCATTGCCTCTTAGTTGCATGCGTTGCTGCATACTTCTCCTGAAATAACGTGAGTTTTAAATTATTACTATAACTCAGTGGTGGGCCGTCAGGGCCAGTAAGGCCTTCTCTGCTGGCCTAACATAACCAGAAATCATGATCATAATTAAGGAAAAAAGTATTTTTTAATTTACTTTCACTAAATATCTAAAAGTATTCATATTATCTTCATGTTATAGTATGCTCTTTCCAGTGCTGTTGTTTTTAGTTTAGAGTTTGTATCCAATCAGAATTCAGCTAGCTTATGTTGCCATGCTGTACGAAATCTGCTCGCGGCCCTCAGAATCAACAATGCGGGCGTCCATGCACTGTAAGTGAACGGGGACATACAGTTGATAGACATATGCGATAGCCAATCAGGCCACAAGTTGTTTACAATAGCCTCTCTATCCAGGGACCGAGCTTTTCACACAAAGGGCAAACGGGCACATGTTGTTGCAAGGTATTTATCGTTGTCTTTTCCCAAAAATGTCACAATGCATGTTAGAAGACAGTTATGCTGGTACTCATTTGTGTTGCCAGATACCAAGACCGTAATGGTGATGTGTTGACTCATTTTCAGTTGACAAAAGATATGTACTACTCTAACTGCTCACTAAGTAAATGCAAATTACTGTATATATATATGCAGGTTACTATTACTAAGATAACAATTTGGTATTGTTACCGTATTAATCCTTTCATTTTCTCAAAAATCGACAGTGCTCCTTATAACCCAGTGCGCCTTATGTATTGATTCTGGTTGCGCTGACTGACCTCTAACCAATTATATGTGGTACATGGTGTAATAATATGTGTGACTAGTAGATGGCAGTCACACAAGAGATAGTTGTGGACTGCAGGTTGATGCCTGTTCAAGAAATGACGCTAGCAAGTACCAGTAAGCAAGCTAAACCAAAACTTAGATGTTTAATTGAGAATATAGAACATTACACACAACGTTTAACAATGTCAAAATGTTTTAGTACGACTTTGGTAAACTACAAAGCTGCACCGCTTGATGGATTGTTGAAGCATAACGTACTGTACTTCAACATACGGGTATGGTGTTTGGTGTTTGTATAATCTATTAGGAGACTTTATCTAGTGTTTTGTTTTGCCCTATTATGCAAAACCTACTCTCTCACCTATCGGTACCTGCTGTTGTGTATTTGGGATCTGCATAAGTCCCGAAAATTTGAGCGCGCCCGCCATTGTAGCCTGCGCCACAGTCAATAAGCTCCTTCATTTTCTCTATCCTTGTGTTGTGGGGAATTCATCCTCCGCTGTTGCCATTTCTAATACAAAGTAGAGAATAGTTCAAACCTAATCTGTCAGTAGAGTCCATATGAAAGCGAACAAAGATGACGGGGAGACGCTGTTGAAGTAGAACCACGTAAACAAGACTGCCCACCAAACGGCGCATCTTGAAGAGACGGTCAGAAAGCGGCTTGAAGATGGTGTGTAAAACATAATCTATGCAATATTTTGACCAAAGAACCACCATTACATGTTATGTAGACCACAAGGAAGTGTTTTAAATGTAGAAAACAAATCATAATACAGTATGACTCTTTGTTGTTTGCCTTATAATCTGATTTGCCTTGTGCATGAAAATAGACCCGCTCATTGGCAGTGTGCCTTATGGTCCAAAAATATGGTAAGTCAGTACATCCCTTGACATTTCAGCTACCATTTTATTTTACTTTTGCAAGGGGCAAAACTTGTTTATAATATACTTTAGAGTAGTCAGTGTACTGTTGCTATCCACTAAAAATTATATGTACTACCTGCTCAGTGGACTTGTGGTTAGTGTCTGCCCTGAGATTGGTGGGTCGTGAGTTCAAACCCCGGCCGAGTCATACCAAAGACTAACAATGGGACCCATTACCTCCCTGCTTGGCACTCAGCATCAAGGGTTGGAATTGGGGGTTAAATCACCAAAAGGATTCCCGAGCGGGGCCACCGCCGCTTACTGCTCCCTTCACCTCCCAGGGGGGTGGAACAAGGGGATGGGTCAAATGCAGAGGATAATTTCACCACACCTACTGTGTGTGTGACAATCATTGGTAGTTTCACTTTAACTTCAAAGCCCAGCCTACTAATTAATTACTATTTATTGTAAATAATCCATTTATCTTTTAACTTTAACATTATTGTCTGAATAGTTGGCAACACAATTGAGTAGTAGGCTGGCAGCACTGGATAACAATGGTGCACACACCATGGCTACAGTATGTCTACACTGCACGGTGTTAGAACCAGAATCAGCTCTAGTCACCATGGATGCTGCCACTCTAGGAATTTGACAACGGACAGATACTTCTCTGTTGTGACAAAAGTAATAACAATAGTATAATAGTAAATAATATAGGCACAGCAAATAGATATGTACACATACACGATCTGGTATTTTTACAAAGGATATATACTGTAGATGTATGTACAAGACCGGGTTAAGTACAGAACTCTCGGAAGCTGTCCACTGGATGGTTGTACGGTGTACCGGTATTAGTATAGTACCGCGATACTAATGAATCATATTCGGTACTATACCGCCTCTGAAAAGTACCGGTCATTTTCTACCACTTGTCATTAATATTTTTGACAAAATAATAGAAAGGAAAATGACACATCATGTTACTGCATATGTCAGCAGATAAATTAAGAGCCTTTGTTTGCTTACGTACTAATAAAAGACAGTTGTCTTGTGTATTCACTATTTTCCACCCATCCATCCATCTTCTTCCACTTATCCGAGGTCGGGTCACAGGGGCAGCAGCCTAAGCAGGGAAGCCCAGACTTTCCTCTCCCCAGTCACTTCGTCCGGTTCCTCCCGGGGGATCCCGAGGCGTTCCCAGGCCAGCCGGGAAACATAGTCTTCCCAACGTGTCCTGGGTCTTCCCCGTGGCCTCCTACCGGTCGGATGGGCCCTATCCTGACCAGATGACCGTACCACCTCATCTGGCTCCTCTCGATGTGGAGGAGCAGCGGCTTTACTTTGAGCTCCTGCCGGATGACAGAGCTTCTCACCCTATCTCTAAGGGAGAACCTGGTCATCCGGCGGAGGAAACTCATTTCGGCCGCTTGTACCCGTGATCTTGTCCTTTCGGTCATAACCCAAAGCTCATGACCATAGGTGAGGATGGGAACGTAGATCGACCGGTAAATCGAGAGCTTTGCCTTCCAGCTCAGCTCCTTCTTCACCACAACGGATCGATACAGCGTCCGCATCACTGAAGATGCCGCACCAAACCGCCTGTCGATCTCACGATCCACTCTTCCCTCACTCGTGAACAAGACTCCTAGGTACTTGAACTCCTCCACTTGGGGCAGAGTCTCCTCCCCAACCCGGAGATGGCACTCCACCCTTTTCCGGGCGAGAACCATGGACTCGGACTTGGAGGTGCTGATTCTCATCCCAGTCGCTTCACACTCAGCTGCGAACCGATCCAGTGAGAGCTGAAGATCCTGGCCAGATGAAGCCATCAGAACCACGTCATCTGCTAACAGCAGAGACCTAATCCTGCAGCCACCAAACCGGATCCCCTCAACGCCTTGACTGCGCCTAGAAATTCTGTCCATAAAAGTTATGAACAGAATCGGTGACAGAGGGCAGCCTTGGCGGAGTCCAACCCTCACTGGAAACGCGTCCGACTTACTGCCGGCAATGCGGACCAAGCTCTGACACTGACTATTCACTATTTTATGTAAAGACAAACTTGCAATAAGAAACATATGTTTAATTTACCGTAAGATTTTTTTTGTTAAAATAAGGCCAATAATGCAATTTTTTGTGGTCCCCTTTATTTAGAAAAGTATCTAAATAATTTTGGTACCGGTACCAACATATTGGTATCGGTACAACACTAGTCCACGGTGATTTTCACCTTCTCGAATAAATTTAGTTTCAGGTCATTTGGACCACACCAGGTGACCAGCTGCTCGCCAAACAACAAAGATAGTTTTTTGATGGATGCTTTTCTGAGAGGTGCTACATGACTTCAACACTGTGTTCATCATTATTGTGGTAGGAGCCCCCTGTAGAGTAGAAATAAACAATGCAGGAGAAGAAATGAACGACTTGTGCTGTGTTCTGCGTTTAAAACCAAAGTGTTTCACTAAAATTGTTCTGTCATGTAAGTACAGAGTGGGGTGGTCGATGTATGAAACATATATCAAATGCATTACAATAGAATTATGCTCATATTCTCTTTCGTATTCCTTTATACTGCACTCTATCGTCACTTATTTTTCACACCATTAGGAAACGTGTGAGAGTCACTGTCTTACAGTGAGGTAATGATGGTTGTCCTTCCAAGCAAAGGATGTCTAAAATAAAACAGTACCCAAAAAAAAACCATGCAATCAAATGTCAACATTCATCCATCCATTTTCTATCTCACTTATCCTATTTAGGGTCGCAGGTAAGCTGGATCCTATTAACAATGCAAAGTATTTAAAGTAGTGGTTCTCAAACTTTTTTCACCAAGTAGCAACTCAGAAAACACTTGGCTCTCCAAGTACCACCATATTGACCAACATTAAAATACAATAGCATAGTAGGCCTAAGTATTCATTAAAAACAAGGCAGAAGTTTTATTTAACTAGTATATTTAATGTGTTTGGCCACTGTAACATTACACACAGATTGAACAGTAAGTGATTGAATAAAGGAAAATACAACATTGGACTTTAATCAAGTGATTTGTTCGCGTACCACAAGTTATTACATAGAAAAAAAACACATTAGATAAATAAAAATGCTCAGTTTTGATGACACTCATTGCATTACATCCTACTGAGTTGTTTTGTTTGTTTTGTTTTCTAATATTTTTGCGTTGATATACTTATATTTTACAATGCCTTTGTTTGTTCAAATTGTGTACAGTGATACTGAATGATTAGACTTAGACCTAGACAAACTTTAATGATCCACAAGGGAAATTGTTCAACACAGTAGCTGTTACAATGATGGAAAGGACAATGCAGGTATAAATAGACTAATATAGCTATAAAAAAAATCTAACATATATACGAATATATACATATGTGTACAGAGTAATTTATATACAGATATATTATATTATGTCTATAACATGTATACAATATAAACCAATGACCATGTACAATATTACAGTATATACAGTCTATATGACAGCAGCAGCATAAAATAGAGAGTAGGTCCAGCAGGAAATAGAAAATAGACATTATAAACAAAGAGAAGTAGCTAACATGTCAGGTGTCAGGTTATTACCTGACACTAGATGACATTAGATGTCATTAGACATTAGATGACATCTGCCTATTGGCAGATGTCATCTATTGCTGTATGGCGAGTGATTATACAGCTGGATGGAGTGTGGAATGAAGGAGTTCTTGAATCGCACAGTGCGGGAAGGAAGTTGAAGGAGCCTGTTGGAGTATGAACTCCGCTGTCCCTTAATTGTCAGGTGGAGTGGATGGGCAGGATTGTCTATGATGGCCAGCAGTTTGTCCAGTGACCTCCTGTCCCTCACTGACACAAACGCCTCCAATTGCGTGCCAATAGTTTGGCCGGCTTTCCGGATCAGATTATCAATCCGGTTTGAGTCCCTTTTGCTGGTGCTGCTCCCCCAACAAACCACTGCAAAGTACAGTGCACTGGCCACAACAGACTGATAAAATATCTCCAACAGCTTGCTGCACACATTGAATGACCTAAGCTTCCTCAGGAAAAAGAGTCTGCTCATGCCCTTCTTGTAAACAGCTTTGCAGTTGTCCTTCCAGTCCAGTCTGCTTTTCAAGTGGACTCCCAGGTACTTGTACTGCTCCACTACTGCCACCTCCCGGCCCTGGATCTTGATGGGCTCCACCGGGGTCACTCTCTTCCTGAAGTCGATGACCAGCTCCTTGGTCTTGTCCACATTAAGGACCAGAAGGTTCACCTGAGACCACTCCACAAAGTCAGCGATCAGTGTCCTGTACTCCAATTCCCGTCCCTCTCCGATACACCCGACCACAGCAGAGTCGTCAGAGTATTTCTGCAGGTGGCAGGACCTGGAACTATACTGGAAGTCTGAGGTGTACAGGGTGAACAGGAAAGGAGACAGGACGGTCCCCTGTGGAGCACCTACACCACTGACCACAGTATCCGACACGGAGCTCCCCAGTCGCACAAACTGGGGCCTGTCAGACAAGTAATCAGTGATCCAGGAGACAATGGATGAACTGACACCCATCCTGAGCAACTTGTCACTCATCAGAATTGGCTGAATGGTGTTAAAGGCACTGGAGAAATAAAAAAAACATGATCCTCACAGTGCCCTTCCCACCATCCAGGTGAGAGTGAGCATGATGCAGCAGGTAGATAACAGCATCGTCCACTCCTACATGGTGCTGATATGCAAACTGTAGAGGATCCAAGGAAGGAGCCACCAGTGGCCTCAGCTGATCCAGCACAAGTCTCTCGAGGACCTTCATGACCTGGGACGTCAGGGCTACAGGTCTGAAGTCATTTGAGCTCGATGGGATGGGCTTCTTGGGCACCGGCACTATGCAGGATGTTTTCCATAGCACTGGTATTATGTTATTGCCAGTGTTATTTTGAAAGAAGACATTGAATAATGAGAAGTGATAACCATTTAGTACAATGTCTTCGATTTTATATATATATATATATATATACACAAACCCTGTTACCATGAGTTGGGAAATTGTGTTAGATGTAAATATAAACGGAATACAATGACTTGCAAATCATTTTCAACCCATATTCAGTTAAATATGCTACAAAGACAACATATTTGATGTTCAAACTGATAAACTTTTTTTTTTTTCGCAAATAATCATTAACTTTAGAATTTGATGCCAGCAACACGTGACAAAGAAGTTGGGAAAGGTGGCAATAAATACTGATAAAGTTGAGGAATGCTCATCAAACACTTATTTGGAACATCCCACAGGTGAACAGGCAAATTGGGAACAGGTGGGTGTCATGATTGGGTATGAAAGTAGATTCCATGAAATGCTCAGTCATTCACAAACAAGGATGGGGCGAGCGTCACCACTTTGTCAACAAATGCGTGAGCAAATTGTTGAACAGTTTAAGAAAAACCTTTCTCAACCAGCTATTGCAAGGAATTTAGGGATTTCACCATCTACGGTCTGTAATATCATCAAAGGGTTCAGAGAATCTGGAGAAATCACTGCACGTAAGCAGCTAAGCCTGTCACCTTCGATCCCTCAGGCTGTACTGCATCAACAAGCGACATCAGTGTGTAAAGGATATCACCACATGGGCTCAGGAACACTTCAGAAACCCACTGTCAATAACTACAGTTGGTCGCTACATCTGTAAGTGCAAGTTAAAACTCTCCTATGCAAGGCGAAAACCGTTTATCAACAACACCCAGAAACGCCATCGGCTTCGCTGGGCCTGAGTTCATCTAAGATGGACTGATACAAAGTGGAAAAGTGTTATGTGTTCTGACGAGTCCACATTTCAAATTATTTTTGGAAACTGTGGATGTCTTGTCCTCCGGAACAAAGAGAAAAAGAACCATCCGGATTGTTATAGGCGCAAAGTTGAAAGGCCAGCATCTAAGATGGTATGGGGGTGTATTAGTGCCCAAGACATTGGTAACTTACACATCTGTGAAGGCACCATTAATGCTGAAAAGTACATACAGGTTTTGGAGCATGGACGCCCCTGCTTATTTCAGCAAGACAATGCCAAGCCACGTGTTACATCAACGTGGCTTCATAGTAAAAGTGCAGGCCTGCCTGTAGTCCAGACCAGTCTCCCATTGAAAATGTGTGGCGCATTATGAAGCCTAAAATACCACAACAGAGACCCCGAACTGTTGAACAATTTAAGCTGCACATCAAGCAAGAATGGGAAATAATTCCACCTGAGAAGCTTAAAAAATGTGTCTCCTCAGTTCCCAAACGTTTACTGAGTGTTGTTAAAAGAAAAGGCCATGAAACACAGTGGTGAACATGCCCTTTCCCAACTACAAAAGTTTGGAGACACCTTCTCATTCAATGGGTTTTCTTTATTTTCATGACTATTTACATCATATTTTTTTTAATCTTTCCTTTCTAATCCATTTTCTACCGCTTGTTACTCTTGGTGTCTCCTAGCCGCTCATTCAAATCTTATTGTCTAAAAATGAATTTTCCCATCGATAACGTGACACTATTAAATGTTGATGAACATCGATGTTAATTGATGTTAAATGACAAAACGGATTATGAAGACAATGTATATGTATAAATACATATATGTATTTATATATATATATATATGTATATATATATATATATATATATATATATATATATATATATATATATATATATATATATATATATATATATATATATATATATATATATATATATATATATATATGTATACATACATACATACATACAGCCTGGCCCCCGGCCAAATTTTTTTAACCCAATGTGGCTCCCGAGTCAAAAAGTTTGGGAACCCCTGATTTACATTGTAGATTGTCACTGGAGGCATCACAACTATGAATGAACACATGTGGAGTTATGTACTTAACAAAAAAAGGTGAAATAACTGAAAACATGCTTTATATTTTAGTTTCTTCAAAATAGCCACCCTTTGCTCTGATTACTGCTTTGCACACTCTTAGCATTCTCTCGATGACCTGAAATGGTTTTCACTTCCCTGGTGTCATAGTTTTGATGCCTTCAGTGACAATCTACAATGTAAATAGTCATGAAAGTAAAGAAAACACATTGAAATGAGAAGGTGTGTCCATATATATATATATATATATATATATATATATATATATATATATATATATATATATATATATATATATATATATATATATACACAAATCTCCTGATGATTGAGGAAACCCCTTATGAAACAGGCCTGTAGAGATGAAAAAGTCTTGTGATTTTTTTCCCACACATACATATTACGCTCTACCACGGTATCGAGCACTATTTTTTTGGATAATCTAATTAAGATATATATATATATATATATATATATATATATATATATATATATATATATATATATATATATATATATATATATAATTAGTATATATATATATATATATATATATATATATATATATATATATATATATATATATATATATAATTAGTATAAAATTGCATAACATTTTGTTTTACTTTAAACTGATCCTAAATACAGTACACCTAGTTATAGCGCCGCTAATAGCTAGCAACCTGGCAACTAGAGCATAAATAGTTTGCTATGTTAAATGCAAAGATTATTAAAATACCACAGTAAACCGTAATGATCTTTTTCCATTTAAAACCTGCAAGGTAAGGTGAACCAATGTTAATGTCCATTTAAAAACATTTGTGCCAAAATTGCAGGTGTAATATAAAAAAAATATTTACCAACAAGAAAAGGTCTAATCAACAAATCATTCCATGACACCCTACAGTACCGCTGTGGACCCCTTGCAGACATTGTGACTGAGAATTAGAGTACAATAATATGTAATGGCATAGTGTCGTCTCTAATTAAGTTTTTATACACCCCTAGGTCAAGTTTTTCAAACTTTTACAGGACCATGGACCATCTAGCTTTCCAAATGAGTGTAAAGCAGTGTTTCGATTATTTGGCTCATTTATTGCTGCTTGGGCACCCTTTACTGTCAGCAGTTAATTTTTTATTGGCCCGCGGCACATTAGAGAAACACAACTCAACACAGCACAAATGGTAAACAATTGAGCAAAAGGCACTATATATATATATATATATATATATATATATATATATATATATATATATATATATATATATATATATATATATACTGAGCTTCAAGAGGTAGTCATCTGAGATGGTTTTCACTTCACAGGTGTGCTTGAAGCTCATCAAGAGAATGCCAAGAGTGTGCAAAGCAGTAATCAGAGCAAAGGGTGGCTATTTGAAACCGACACAGACAGCCATCAGACTGTATAATGCATATGTTCCTTGACTGCACTTAAATGTAGTGTATATGTAAAATATATTTATATTATTTATATATTACATATATAATATGTATATTATATTATTTATTATTATTCTTGTCTATTGTGAGCGAACTGTGGTGCTGAATTTCCCCCAGGGATCAATAAAGTACTTTCTATTCTATTCTATTCTATTCTATTTTGAATAAACTAAAATATGAGACATGTTTTCAGTTATTTCACCTTTTTTAAGTACATAACTCCACATGTGTTCATTCATAGTTTTGATGCCTTCAGTGACAATCTACAATGTAAACAGTCATGAAAATAAAGAAAACACATTCAATGAGGAGAAGGTGTGTCCAAACTTTTGGCCTTGGCTTTAGTACTTGTTAGGTTCAAACACTGACATCTATTAAACAAGACAAAAGGCAAGGAATCAAACAGAGACAGAATTAAATTTGGACTCAATATTGAGGAGAGACATGGCCACTGTACTTTCTATACAGTCCTGCACCACGCTCTGACGAAGAAGCTTTTCGTCCTCTCTTTTATTTAGATGTTCAATGTTTACGCAACAACACATTTCTCAACAGGATTGGGTAGTATGTAAACAGTCCTTGTTTTCGGTCACAATAGAAGGCAAAAGAAGAAGATCCCTCGGGCTTGGGCTTGTCGTAGATTCAGCTTTGGCAGGTTTTTGGAGGACAATGGATGACCCCTCCCGTCTGATTCCATCGTACACAGTGGAATCTTCCAAGCGTTTGGCTTGGTGCAGCCGAGTCAGCTTCTTGTCTGTTCATTGGGAACTCAGAATGGAAAGTTTTTTGATAATTTAAATACAATTTTTCTGACGTTTCCCTCCTGTTTATCAAATAACTTCTCCATAATCTTCTTATCCCCAATAACTTCTTCTTGCAATCTTCAGTTAATGGTTAATTTCTCTAGGACCAAGTTATGTTTACACTCAGAATTGAACATCATTTTTTTTCTCCTCATAATTATGACATTTCTGGAAATAAATCAAAAAACACCATTCTGGTAGGTATTCTTGTCTTCAGATTCATCTTCCTTGTCGTCCACCAGGAAGTACATCTGAACAGCTTTATCATCTGCTGGGCCAATCGCTGTGGTAATCAGACGGTTAAACAGAGAACAGACAGGGAAAACAACAACATCCACACAACGTCAGTATTGCTGAACACGGCCATAGTTACCAGATACCAAAGACTTGTATTTGCCAAACACGTCCAACCACCCCTCCTACATAGATGTATCTATGCCTGAATGCTCTTTCAGTTTACCGTTAAAAGTGTGCAGGCCTTCCAGTGCTTTGGTCAGGCTACTTTCTGCATCAGTGCACTTTGGTACGAACATACAACACTGTTCACCAAATATTGCGCACACGCCCTAATTTCCGCCATGTTTAGCGTCATACGGTTTTGAAAAGCCATAAGGCAGGTGGCGGCGAGTTGATTAGCGACGGGTTCAAGTCTTGGCCTGTGTAATTTTACAATCTCTGTACGTTGTAGTGGACGTAGCTTATTCTGTCAACATTCCTGTTAATCGTACACCACCAGTAGACGTATGATTCAAATCCAGCTGCAACTTGATTTACCAATTTATAGTCGTCAGATATACTTCTTTGGACACCCATTAATATAGGTTGGATCTACAACACTTTGCCAGTTTACATCATGTCTAGTTATTTTCCAATGTTCAGATATCAAACTGTTCAAGTGTGTTAACAATTCTTGTACAAATTTTGATACATTTACTATGTGTATGCAGTTATCTGATGATACGTTTCCTAACTGTTGTACAGAGCCTTGCATGTTAATGCAGGTATAATTAGCTTTTTTTCACATATTTATCAAATATTGGTTTCTGCTTTGTCTCTTTAGCTACATGGTCAATTTTGTTTTGCTCATTACTTCAATTCAACTTTTTTGACTCATTTTGAGTAATTTTCTGGGCTTATACATACAACACAATCAGTTTTTGTAGCCTTTTCCACTTGCTCCGCCATAAGGAACAAATTAATTACCAAAACAGGAACCAATTATTATCAAACTTTGACACACCATCAAATGGTATGCTTACAACTTGTCACAGTGGAATTTGTAGTGTGCTAGTTAACATGTCCCTTTGATAACACAACTACAATCCCAAATACTTTTTTCATTATATGACATTTTTACAATGTAAATACAATCCCAAATACTTTTTTCATTATATGACATTTTTACAATGTAAATACAATCCCAAATACTTTTCCCATTATATATCCTTTTTACCATGTGCTAAGTGGACTCAGCTTGGTCTTTCCACTATCTTTACTGCTTTTTAAGTTATTTACAATCTCTCCCCCCTTCGAGAATGCTCATGTTTCCTTTTCATTGATTTTTCAAAATGTTGGTAGCTAATAAGGTCTTTCAAATATTATTTCAAATGGTCTGAGTCTTGTTGTACTTGTAATGTTCATGTACTGTACATTTTTACTAAATCTATACATTGTTCATGGACGTTTAGTTTTTTCCATACATTTCTTTAATCTGTTTTTATTTTATTACCGTTTGTCCTTTTCACTAATCCTGCGCTTTGTGGATCATAAGCACAGTGATTTTTTCTATCAATGTGGAATAATGATTCTATTTTCTTGATCAATTGATTTACAAAATAAGGTCCATTGTCACTGTATAGATTTAGTTATATCATATCTTGGTATTATCTCTTTGCATAATGCTTTTGCTACTGTTAGCGTATCTGCTTTTCCTTTAGGAAATATTTCTACCCACTTTGAAAATGCATCTACTATGACCAGACAATAATGTTCTCCTTCACTCTTATTTAGTTTAATTAAAATCCAAGCCTAGATGTCGTATACAAATTTTTTATTTTTTATTTTTATTTTTATTTTTATTTTTTTATACGAATTAAACTATAGGAAGTATAGTACTTCTGGATGACGATATTCATATCCCTCCTGTTGAGCCATGAGTTCAACCTTGGCTCAATATTGCTGCTCACCTATACCGATTTTTCTTTGTAAGATTGGTTTATTGTCTGGACATACATAGATGTCTTCTTTGTTCATCATCATCCTCATCATTTATTTTTATTCCTTTCATGAAAATGCATATATACAAGCCATATACAATTGACACTTTCATTGTTTTTTTGTTTGTTTGTTTTTTGTATACATTTCCATGATCAGAAAGGAATAGATGGAAGAATACTATTCTTATATTTATCTGACCCTTTTTTAACACAAATTATTTTAGCTGACTTCATCACTGTTACCTCTACCAACACCCTAACTCCAAAATACTTTTAATTTTGGTTTAAGCATTTTCAAAATGACACGTCCAATCAAAATCAGTTTGATATAATTACAGTTATCTCTTTTTGTAACTCTTTTTCAATTCAAAAATATTCTTGCAGCTTTTTAAGTCTTTCTTTAGAGAATTCCATACTTTCACAGCAGCAACAGACAAGCACATTTGCTTCAAATGTGTTGGCACTCGTATTTAGTTTAAAATCATACGGCCTTCTGTGGTTCTCATCTTCAGATGTGAACACAAGTAACTTTTGTAAGTCCTTCGGAAGAACTTTGTTTCTAGCTTTGAACATCACTTATAGAGTATGCCATTCTACAATGTATTTCAGTTTTAATAATCCTGACCTAATGAAGAGTGGATTTGTGTGGTCTCTATATCCTACTGTAAAAATTATACGAACTGCTCTTTTCTGCGAAAGAAATAAAGGCATTATGTTGCTGTGATATGTATTTCCCCATATTTCTGCACAATAATTGAAATAAGATAGAATAATTGAGCAATATTACGTTCTCATTGTATTATTTAACCTTGTTCAAAATAAATAAGCTTTTAGATAGCTTATTTTTCACATGCAATATATGAGCTTTCCATGTCAACTTTTCATCTAAAATGACCCCAAGAAATCTGATTTCAGACGACTTCTCAAATTTTCACATTGTTTATGGATAAACTAACTTCTATCTTTCTTTTATTACTGAATACTATAAATTTAGTCTTTTCCAAGTTTAAAGATAATTTATTTACATCAAACCACAATTTTAGTTTAACCATTTCCTTTTTAATATTATCGGCTAAGATTTTCAA
Organism: Entelurus aequoreus; assembly: GCF_033978785.1. NCBI lineage: Eukaryota > Metazoa > Chordata > Actinopteri > Syngnathiformes > Syngnathidae > Entelurus > Entelurus aequoreus. Next base: position 17,981,591 of record NC_084757.1, read on the forward strand.
GTCATCTCACTAAGAAACATTGACTGCATAACCCTATTTTCCCTTTTCCAGACATCCCCTGATTTATACTTATCTCTTGGTATTTCGTTTACTAAGCTAGGTCCTACATTTACAAAGAATTGATTTAATTCATTGACAATTTCGTCTTTGTTTTCAATTAACATATTATCTTTAAATATCTAGGTAATTCTGTTCGCCTTGTCCTATTCCCTATTGCTTTATTCAAACTATTCCATGTAGCCTTTATGTTATTTTTATTTTTATGCAACATTCTTTTGTAATATTCACTTTTTTCTTGTCTCAATATATTGGTCAACTTGATTTTGTAGTTCTTATAGCGTTTTTCAGCATTCTCTGTTCTCGATTTGATAAACTCCTTATAAAGTCTATTTTTCTTTTTACATGCATTTTTCAAACTGTTCATCATCCAAGACGCATTATTTTGCCTTTGTTTAGATGTGCATGGAACCTCAGGACAATGCTTGTTTTGCTGTTTTGTCAGCAAACACATTTCCTATTGATACTGTGTCTGTTCCTTTGGTGTGTGCTGCACATTTGCATATTGCTATTTTAGCTGGTAGCTGTACTGCTTCCATTCTTTCTTTTTCTCTTTCTTTCTTTTATACGAATTAAACTTTATCATTCCTATATTTTGGCTATATTTATATATATTGTGACCTTTTGATCTTTCATTTCTTTACATGCTTCTTTCTATTAATGCTTCTAGTTCCGCCGCTTGCATTCAGCAATTTGATGGTCATTTGATAGCATTCAAAACTTTCGTTACTGTAACAATCGCACATTCTGTTCTATTTTTATTTTACAGAATGCTGCTTCAGCTTCTGAATTCCACTCTACAGATGATTACATTTTTCATTAATTTACTTAAAGGAGCTACTATTTCATCATAATTTGGTATTCAACTTCTACAATAATTGGTTAATCCTAAAAATTACCTAATTTGCTTCTTTGTTTGTGGTTTTTGTACTTGTCGTACTTTGTTTTTCTATTTTCCACAATAGTGCGTCCATTTCTATTTAGAGAACGTCCTAGATCCTTTACTTCTCTTTTGCATATTTGGACTTTTATTTTGCTTATTTTGTGTCTTTCACTATGTAGATTATTTAATAACGCTAATGTTATTTTTCTCCTAATTCAAATGTTATACATCTTACTTTATGTATTTTTTAAGTAACTTTTTAAACTCACTTAACTGTCTATACGCCACTTAATCTATACTTTTACACTCTGAATTTACATTCTTCCCATTGTTTATATTTCTTATTTGCAATTATTATTCACCAATATTCAAAGCAAACAGTTGTCTATCGCTAGCTGATAGTTTTCCTGATTGCCATACCTCCTTATTTATTCTATGTTATGTCATCATTTTATCATAGCTCAACACTCAAATGTATGGTATACTACAAATGTCTGAAACATAATCCAACCTAAGAATGATATACTACACTTCAAAGTTAAACCTACTTTTTACTTTAAACTCACATGTAATAAATTCATTTTCACACCTCCCCCAATTCCCCACGCACGCACACACACACCCACACACACACACCCAAGGTGGTGTGTGGGTGCGTGACTGCACTCATAAGGGCAAAGGTCAGCAACACTTGAAGAGGTTTCTTTTCTGTTTTCTTCTTCTTCCCTCAGCTAATAAACATGTAACCCCCTTTATCATTTTATCATACTATATATCTCAACTCTTATTATAGTTATTCATGTAGGTTTTTATTTGTTCCATTATTTAATTATACACATATATATTTGTATATATAAAAGCGCTCTTTATATATCCAAACATACATGCATATCTTCAGTCTACATTTTCTTCATATCTTATTTCAATACCCCCCATTATCTCTGTCGTAAGCATTAGTTTATTTCATTTAGCATTAATTCTTATTATTGATTTTTTTTCCATTTCTTCATTTATTTTTACTTTTCTCTCACTTTAGCACTTTGAGTTTTCTCTTATTTTATTTTTCTCTCTCTCTCTGTCTCTCTCCACACTCAATCTCAATTTTACCATCTATTTTTCTATTTTTCATTCCTCCTTCATGATCTGATACTATTGCTAAACCTAGCACAGTCATTTTATTCTCTACATGCTCCCCTCACCCCCCAGCGGGTGATCCAGGGTGATGGGTCAAATGCAGAGAATAATTTCGCCACACCTAGTGTGTGTGTCAATCATTGGCACTTTAACTTCTTTAACTTTACATGCTACGGTGTCACACTAAATTTTTATTTCGTTACCCTTTATTTATTATTATTATCTCTGATTTACTCGCTGTTTGTTTACTTAAGTCCTCATAATTTAGTATGTCCTTATTATCAATTTATTTGTCTTTTCGTGTGGTTTTCTGAGATTTGGATGTCTCCTATTTTGGTTTCAATGGATTCTAATAGACCATATCAGGTCTGCGTTTTTTGTGTCCCTCTTTCCATTTTGAGAATTTGGAGTAATCCTTTGTCCCCTACAGAGCCGAACTTATAAGGATTACTTTTCTCTTTGTTGTAAGATAGTGGTTTAAATTATTACAGTGGTACACGATGCTTCTACTGGAGATGATTCCCCATTGGAGGTGTCTTGCCTAAAGCTTCCACAGTAACCCACTATTTACTTCTCACAACTTTAATATGGAGTGATAGCCTAATGGCGATTACTCCCACACACTCTGACGTTCATGCATACTTTTCAGTTTTATGGTATTCGGAAATGTTCAATGTTTCATGTAGGAGTCCGACCCCCTCTAGGTTATTGTTGTTTACGGACAAAAATTCAGTTTTTTTTTCTGAATAGACCTTGTTAGGTCTGTGTTGGACGCCGTCGCCCTCAGGATAATGATTCACGGATATTTCAATATTTATTGTGGGACTCCGACACCCTCCAGTATGTTTGTTTATGGTTCACGGATATTGTGGGACTCCGACACCCTTCAGTATTTTGGCCTCTTCGGTTTTTATTTTAATTCAGTTTTTATTTTAAATTTTAATACTCACGGACTTTGGACTCCGACACCCCTCTAATTATTTGGCCTATTTACCTGTTAGAGCCTAGGATTTACAGGGTTTGTAATAGTTCACGGATATTTCAAATTGTATTGTGGGACTCCGACACCCTAGACGTTTCTTTCTCTGTCAATTGAAACGTACTCACTGCTCTCTGCGTTCCTTCCTCTTGTCCTCGGATTTCCGTCAGTTTTTCAAATTCCAGCCAAAATGAAGAAAGGCAGTTCCTCAATCAGGATTTGGTTGCCATGGTCTTTCTGGTTTCACTCACTCTTGCTGGAATCGTCAAAACGTATTGGATCCGGCTCGAAGGACCAATTAGATGTTAGGTTCAAACACTGATGACATCTATTAAACAAGACAAAAGGCAAGGAATCAAACAGAGACAGAATTAAATTTGGACTCAATATTGAGGAGAGACATGGCCACTGTACTTTCTATACAGTCCTGCACCACGCTCTGACGAAGAAGCTTTTCGTCCTCTCTTTTATTTAGATGTTCAATGTTTACGCAACAACACATTTCTCAACAGGATTGGGTAGTATGTAAACAGTCCTTGTTTTCGGTCACAATAGAAGACAAAAGAAGAAGATCCCTCGGGCTTGGGATTGTCGTAGATTCAGCTTTGGCAGGTTTTTGGAGGACAATGGATGACCCCTCCCGTCTGATTCCATCGTACACAGCGGAATCTTCCAAGCGTTTGGCTTGGTGCAGCCGAGTCAGCTTCTTGTCTGTTCATTGGCAACTCAGAATGGAAAGTTTTTCGATAATTTAAATACAATTTTTCTGACAGTACTGATTAGCATTAGCGATTTTACATGGCGATTTCAACACTTCCAAATTCGGCAATGAAAACTTCAACTAAGATGCACGTTACAATTGAATAGCCGGTGTGTAATGAGTACAATACTTACAGTATATACACTTTTTAATGCTCACCATGAAACTAGACTGGCACATTCAGCTTCACAGCACAGACTTTTTCCTGGTTCGACTTAGACTTAGACTTAGACTGAGACAAACTTTATTGATCCACAAGGGAAATTGTTGCACACCGTAGCTCAGTTATAAAGGATGGAAAGGGTAAGGGTGGAAAGGATAATACAAGTATATAGTAGACTAAAAATGTACCGTAGTAGCAATATGAAATATAACACATATGTAATATTTACATATTATATATACAGTATATAAAATATACTGATATATTATATTATATTATATTTTTATATAATATATACAATATATAACAATTACCATGTACAATATTACAGTATATGTAACAGCTGCAGCAAAAAAAGGGCAGCGTAAAATAGAGAGTAGATCCAACAGAAAATATACATTATAAACAAAGAGAGGTAGCTAACATAGAAGCGGTCAGGTAATAGACAGATATCATCTGTTGCTGTATGGCGAGTGATTATACATTGATGATGATTATACATTATTCGTACTGTGGCCAATACACTACTGCCATCTAACATCTTGGAACTGCAACTCCACGCATCACCTACAACATAATACTTGCAAATTACAATCTTAAGTGTAAGAAAACAGGATATAAAAAACGCACAGCAAAGTTATCATTATCAGCTCATTGTTAAAAAGAAAGATGTAATTATTGAACAATTACTATTTTTAACACATGAACACAAAAGTACAGAGAATTGGTACTGTTGAGCACCGTATCGTTGCAGATGTGAATGGTACCTATCTGTAGTGGCGTTATTAAAGTAATAAAGGCAGCACGTCACCTTTTATCCTCAATACACAAAAATCCACCTTTTAAAGATGTTATATTTCCACGTCACCTTTTCGCCTCCAAACAACAGCACAAAGTTGCAGTGACGACAAAGTCAAGGCAATACCAAGTGGTCCCATCTTCTCCTCTCTTCCTTTGCTCCTCAGGCCTAACCGATGCTGACACCATGGTGAACATGAGGAAGGTGACCCATCAGACCATTAGCGAGGAGCTGTCAGAAACAGTTTTGCTCCCGTGCATCTTCACCCTGCGACCCGGGGCCGGTTTATCCCACGAGCCGCCCCGCATTAAGTGGTCTAAGGTGTGGGGCCAACGGGGCTCTGACGGCTCGCAGAAGGAGCAGTCGGTCCTGGTGGCCAAAGACAATGTGGTCAAGGTATGGTTAACGATAAAGAACCACTCGTACTGTCCATGACAACATCACGTTAATAATCCATACTCAAATCCTCTTCAACCAGGTGAAGAAGGCCTACCAGGGCCGGGTATCGCTGCCTGGTTACAACAGGAACCGATACAACGCCAGTCTCACTCTGACGGGGTTGCGATCCAGCGACTCTGGTCTGTACCGCTGCGCGGTCGTGGTTGGCATCAACGACGAGCAAGACATGGTCCCGTTGCAGGTCACAGGTCAGCAGAACATTAGTTTTTATATGTTTTTTTTTAAGGTCTAAGTCCAAAGTAAATACAAATATCAGTAAATTGCTGAGACATGGAGAAGGGCTAGGATTAAATCAGCTCTGCTTTTTCCTACTCCTTTTCGGACGCGTTGAATTGTGCAAGGGAAAACGTAGTGTTTATTACTTACTGCACTGCAAAAACTGAAATCTAAGTAAGATTAAATACAAACATATCTCAAATAAGGGTGATATTTGCTTATTTTCTGTCTGATAAGATCATTATTCTACTAAGCAGATTTTATGTTAGTGTTTTACTTGTTTTAAGAGTTTTGGTCCTAAATGATCCCAGTAAGATATTACAGCTTGTTGCTGAGATTTTATGACCTATATTGAGTAAAACATGCTTGCAAAGCTGTGTCATCAACACTCACAAGTATAAAACTGCTTTTTCAAAGTAATAATTTCTTATTTCAAGCATGAAAAAAAAATCATGACTTTGACACAATTGCGTCTCATATTAAAACAGATGACAGCCAAATGGACTTTGCTGTTTTATTTTCAATGAAACAATAGAAAATACGTACTCATATCGTAGTACAGTTATTAGTGAGAATATACTTATTTTAAGGTATTTTTGGGTTCATTGAGGTTAGCTAATTTTACTTGTTTTGGAAAGTCTTGACAAGCCAAATGTTCTTGTTCTATTGGCAGATAATTTTGCTTAGTTCAAATAAAATACCTCCAATTTTTGTATTTTTAATTCTTGTTTTTGAACATTGATTTTTTAGAGTGTGTAACGTGTCTAAAACAAATGAAACCATTGTAGCGGGTATGTGGCGGTTTAAGAAAACACACGTTGCTGTTCTAAACACATCGTTACTGCTCATCTTAACATAAGACTCAACAAACAGGAAATACTTAATGATGCCTTTAATGCATGCCTGCCCCAAGGTAATGTTGCAATTTTCATTGCAAACAAAAAAAGTATGTCTGGTAGAAAACACTCGTACGTAAAGTGATGCTCCACTGGTTTAAATGGAACTTATATATTGGGTTTCACTATGTAAAGCGGTTTTGAGTTGCTGGAGAAAAGCGCTATATACCGTATTTTTCGGACTATAAGCCGCACATACAATCCTATAATAAGTGTGACGAGTAGATGGCAGTCACACATAAGAGATATGTGTAAACTGCAAGATGACGCCAGGAAACAACATCAAAACTTTAAATGTTCCATTGAGAATATAGAACATTACACACGGCGCTCAAAAATATGTCAAAATATTTTTAGTACGACTTCGGTAAGCTATGAAGCCGCACCGCTTGATGGATTGTCGGCGCATTAAACATACGAGTATTATTATGGTGCGTTTATAAGGACTGCAACATGGCACCTATTAGCAGACATATTATCTGGCGTTTGCAATATTATGAAAAAACAACTTGTCTTACCTTCTGGTACCTGCTGATCTGTATTTGGGATCTGCATAAGTACTAAAAATTTGAGCGCATCCGCCATTGTGGTTTGTGCCGACCCCGTAGTCGATTAGCTTCTTCTTTTATTCTACCTTCTTATGTGGTATTCATCTTCCGCTGTTGCCATTTCTAATGTAAAGTAGCGTAAAGTTCTTACTTATATCTGTCAGTAAACTAGCTATCAAAACGCTAAAAACTGTAGTGGGTTTACATAATTCACCCACGGAACTTTAGTTATTAGAGGGTTCCGGTTGGACGGTTTTTCACGGGACACTGACCCCTTTAATGCGCCTTTTGTATGAAAATAGACCTGAATAGACCCGCTCATCGGCAGTGCGCCTTTTAACCCGGTGCGCTCTATGGTCCGAAAAATAGGGTAAATATTATTCACTTTACTTCACACTTTTTACAAAATGCTTTAGCTTAATGCTGAATATTGGCTTTGCTATATACACACGCTACTGACTAGCATTAGCAATTTTACATGGCGATTTCAACACCTCCAAATTTGGAATTGAAATCTACAACTAAAATGCATGTTACAATCAAGTGTGTGATAAGTAAAATACTTAGAGTACACACACATTGTAGGGTGCATTAAAATACGACCTGGCACATACAGCTTCATAAAGGCTACTTGCTAGCTTGGCAAGTCTATTATATAATACTGTCACGGTTGGGTCACATATTACTGCTTGGATCGTGGGAACACCGGGCAAAGCATGCAGGTAAGAATATGATTTATTCCTCATAAATCATATCAAATACAAAAATACAGTATACAAACAAAGAGACCAGCTAGCGCAACCAGTTCTTCCTCCAAGGGAATTTAAGGTACTGGTCAATCCCAAGTTCTTTCGAATGACATATAAGCTGAGTATGAATGATCACCAGAACAGAATAGGTATTTTGCAATTTATTCCAAAGCTTTGGGAGACCAACCTAAAAACAACACATTCAATCTGCATGGCCAAGTTGATCTAACCCTGTTACGGAAGCGCCTACTTCTTCAATATGCCCATAGCCCACACCCTCCCCAGATGTCATACACAAGTTCATTGTTCAGCTCAGGATGAGATAAAAAAGGAGCACTCTAACTCCCTACATTCCCAAGCTCAAGGTAACTCAAAGTGCATTAGCGGGCATACGAAGAAGAAAAAATAGAAAGAGGACAAATGGAAAACACTAGCTATTTCAAATATGACTATAGAAAGAAATAACTCTTAAATATGTATGTATATATATAATATATATATATATGTATGTATGTATGTATATATAATATATGTATGTATGTATATATGTATATATGTATGTATATATGTATGTATGTATGTATATATGTATGTATGTATATATATATATATATATATATATATGTATGTATATATATATATATATATATATATATATATATATATATATATATATATATATATATATATATATATCTCCTCCAGTACCTATCGGATCAAATGTGAAAGGTATTCATCTATATTAACAATAATTAAATATCTATAATATACTGTACATATTACAAAGCTCAAAATGAGAAGCACAATAACAATAAATTCCAGTGATACCTATTAAACTCTACCAAATGACTCTCCGACTCTCATTTGCTCTCACACGTCCCAGTTTCACGTCACACAGAATCTAAGAAAAAAAAAATAGCTGCACCTCTCGACAAAAAAGGATTATGAAACCAGATTTTTTTTTTGGCACTAAACAACACAATTCCAAATTTACAACTCGGTACTAAATATAAAACAGCCGGTAGGCAATGCCTATTTTAATGACCTCACATCACATTTGGGCCAATTTTATGTCTTTATTATATGATGAGTGCTGACGTACAAAGTAATTACAGCGTTTAACTGTCATTCAAGTGTGCCTCTTTTCACCTCCACTAATTATTATTGCAAATTAACACTCTGCTTGTTGCTTGTGTTCGGCCACCGCCCCCTCCTCCCTTCGCCCCCGAGGTCTGCTTCTATGAATAATAATCACGCTGTCCATGTCAAGCTAATGTAGAGCATTACACCACGGGGGTTTTGTTTACAGTCCACATAAGACCTGACATGACAATGAGGGCTGAGGGAACTTGAACCCATTCAAAAATCAGTGATTTGAGCCATACTGTACTCTAAATCAAAGACCAGTGCAACTACATCATCAAATAATGTATACTGTGAAGGTTTTGCAAGCTCCTTCTGATGTCATAATAAGCTGCTCCTCATGTTCCTTCCAATTGTCGCTCAGTTTTCAATTATAATAATTATGATATTAATGTCAATTAACTAAACCAGTGAAGTTGGCACGTTGTGTAATTCGTAAATAAAAACAGAATACAAGGATTTGCAAATCCTTTTCAACCTATATTCAATTGAATAGACTGCGAAGAAAATATATTTAATGTTTGAACTGAGAAACTTTTTTTTTTTTTTCAAATAATCTTTAACTAAGAATTTAATGGCAGCCACACTTTGCAAAAAAGTTGGCACAGGGGCATTGTTACCACTGTTACGTGGCCTTTCCTTTTAACAACACTCAGTAAACATTTGGGAACTTAGGAGACCAATTTTTGAAGCTTTTCAGTTGGAATTCTTTCCCATTCTTGCTTGATGTACAGCTTAAGTTGTTCAACAGTCCGGGGGTCTCCGTTGTGGTATTTTAGGCTTCATAATGCGCTACACATTTTCAATGGGAGACAGGTCTGTACTACAGGCAGGCCAGTCTAGTACCCGCACTTTTTTACTATGAAGCCACACTGTTGTAACACGTGGCTTGGCATTGTCTTGCTAAAATAAGCAGGGGCGTCCATGATAACGTTGCTTGGATGGTAACATATGTTGCTCCGAAACCTGTATCTACCTTTCAGCATTAATGGTGCCTTCACAGACGTGTAAGTTAATCATGCCTTGGGCACTAATACACCCCCATACCATCACAGATGCTGGCTTTTGAACTTTGCACCTATAACAATCTGGATGGTTCTTTTCCTCTTTGTGCCAGAGGACACGATATCCACAGTTTCCAAAAACAATTTGAAATGTGGACTCGTCAGACTACAGAACACTTTTCTACTTTGCATCAGTCCATCTTATATGAGCTCGGGCCCAGCGAAGCCAGCAGCGTTTCTGGCTGTTGTTGATAAATGGCTTTGGCTTTGCATAGTAGAGTTTTAACTTGCACTTACAGATGTAGCGACGGACTGTAGTTACTGACAGTGGTTTTCTGAAGTGTTCCTGAGCCCATGTGGTGATATCCTTTACACACTGGTGTTGGTTTTTGATGCTGTACCGTCTGAGGGATTGAAGGTCACGGGCTTAGCCGCTTATGTGCAGTGATTTTCCAGATTCTCTAAACCTTTTGATGATATGATACGGATGGTAGATGGTGAAATCCCTTAATTCCTTGCAATAGCTCGTTGAGAAATGTTTTTCTTAAACTGTTCAACAATTTGCTCACGCATTTGTTGACAAAGTGGTGACCCTCGCCCCATCCTTGTTTGTGAATGACTGAGCATTTCACGGAAGCTGCTTTTATACCCAATCATGGCACCCACCTGTTCCCAATTAGCCTGTTCACCTGTGGGATATTCCAAATAAATGTTTGATGAGCATTCCTCAACTTCCTCAGTCTTTTTGCCAGCTTTTTTGAAACATGTTGCAGGCATCAAATTCCAAATGAGCTAATATTTGCAAAAAATAACGTTTTCCAGTTGGAGCGTTAAGTATCTTGTCTTTGCAGTCAAATCAATTGAATATAGATTGAAAAGTATTAGCAAATCATTGTATTCTGTTTTTATTTACCATTTACACAACGTGCCAACTTCACTGGTTTTGGGTTTTGTACACCCTCACTACAAAAACAAACTACTGCTAATAATTTTGATTGGCCCTGTATCGTATAATTAAGGCAGAAAGCAGGCTGCAACAACATCAAAGTTCATCAAGGTACATACTGAATATGAATATGACATATTGTTAAATTTTGGTAACTGTTCCACCTATACACAGAATACGCCATTTTGCCTTATTAGTTATCTACACTATGAACTTCTTAACTTAGAGCAGTTTTGTTTGCACAACATTACAACATCTGAAGAGTCATGGCAGGAAATGACATAATAAACACTCCATGTTGATGTTAGCTTGCTGTACTTAAGCTCTAGATGTTGCAGTATTATCCTCCAATATGTACATATTGCATGTCCTCAATAATGTGTTTCATGAAGTGTTCAAACCAACATTATCATAAGGTCTTTTTAGGGGAACTAGGCTCCTTAAAATATTAATAAACCGCATAAATTATTTAATAATGTTTTATTCTAATTTTTTTACAAAATAGTGCTGGCATATGTAATGTCATTATTCATTATATGACTATAAATATGCATGTCAAGTCTCCCCTTGCTTCATAGTGTAAGTTTGAGATTAGCAATTCATCATTAGTGAATAATACTAATAAGATCATTTTTATAAATATTATAATTAGTGAATCTACTGGGGGTTAAGCCTCCCATGTTTTTGAACACTGCTGACACCTCTCTTTCAAACTTTAATTAAAGTTCCTTGAACGCACCACAGTTATGTGCAATGCGATGCAAAAGTGAAATAAACATAACTTTCTTCCATGCTGCCAAAAATATGTTTATCATATTTTTTTATATTTTTTTCATTGACCTCATCCCGGTTCCCGAATGTTGGTGCTGTGTGTGAACGCATCAAGGTGAGCTTTGTGTTGAGCACATGTTTTATGCTGGGTTTCCCACAACCAAGGGGAAATTGCAATTTTGCATGGGGGTGTAGGTTGTGTTACACAAACTATGACAGAAAATTGGATTTGATCTTAACTTTTATGATGTCATATTTTACAACTGACTGCTTTAAATAAAAGATGGATGGTTAAACCTTTTTTATTTATTAATAAAATATATTAATAAGCCTGCTAATCATTCTGTAATTGCAGACTACAAATCAGAACATATTTGAACAGAATATACACTTTATTTCAATCTACCAGAAAACATTTATTTAGATAGAAATAAATGGTAAATGGGTTATACATGTATAGCGCTTTTCTACCTTCAAGGCACTCAAAGCGCTTTGACACTATTTCCACATTCACCCATTCACAAACACATTCACACACTGATGGCGGGAGCTGCCATGCAAGGCCCTAACCACGACCCATCAGGAGCAAGGGTGAAGTGTCTTGCTCAAGGACACAACGGACGTGACTAGGTTTTAAATATCACAGATTACATTACAAAACATTTTTGACAAAGTATATTTGTAATGCAAGACCATTTTTTATGTTTTTTATGTAGTTAGACGGAGTGTGATGCGTAGCATTAGACGGAGTGTGATGCATAGCATTATTATTGTAAAGCCGAAGTATGAAATTGGTATGAGAAGAGGTGTCTTGACATGTTTTGATGAGGTCTTTGATTAAATAGTGACTCTAAAATGATAAATGATACATGGGTTGTACTTGTATAGCGCTTTTCTACCTTCAAGGTACTCAAAGCACTTTGACAGTATTTCCACATTCACCCATTCACACACACATTCACACACTGATGGCGGGAGCTGCCATGCAAGGCGCTAACCAGCAGCCATAAGGAGCAAGGGTGAAGTGTCTTGCCCAAGGACACAACGGACGTGACTAGGATGGTAGAAAGTGGGGATTGAACCCCAGTAACCAGCAATCCTCAGATTGCTGGCACGGCCACTCTACCAACTTCGCCACGCCGTCCCCACGACTCTAGACTTCCTTTATTGCATCTTACTAAAAATGTTACAATAACAATCTTCATGTTATGTTATCAATGCACTCCTCTGTAATGTAAACACAGACCTGAAGCTCCTCCCCTCTACAAGCGGCGAAGCGCACCCGCGGGCGTTCCTTCCAAAGATATTGTTTCATGGCGATCAAAGACAAAATAGTCTTGTCTTGTCAGGAAAACAACTTGCCATGGCTTTGGACATGAGATTTCCATAACGTTCCCCTTTTTTTGTGCATTTCTGCACGCTATTTTCCAGATTGTGGCTCAACCTGAACAGTAACTGAACATGATCACATTTTGTAAGTTATCATCATCATTTATTTTTATTCCTTTCATGAAAATGCATATATACAAGCCATGTACAGTTGACACTTTCATTGTTTTTTTGTTTCTTATACATTTCCAGTTACAGAATGGACTGAAGGGCCAAAAAGGAGTCAGTATTTATGCGCGCGTAAAAAAAATTGTGTCGTTAAAGCAACTTATAGTTAACGTGATATTATCTTTTGACAGCCCTAACATACATACATACATACATACATACATACATATATATATATATATATATATTACAGTACAGGCCAAAAGTTTGGACAGACCTTCTCATTTCAATGTGTTTTCTTTATTTTCATGAGTATTTACATCGTAGATTGTCACTGAAGGAATCAAATCTATGACACCTGTGAAGTGAAAACCCTTTCAGGTGACTACCTCTTGAAGCTCATCGAGAGAATGCCAAGAGTGTGCAAAACAGTAATCAGAGCAAAGGGGTGGTTATTTTTAAGAAACTAGAATATAAAACATGATTTCAGTTATTTCACCTTTTTTTGTTAAGTACATAACTCCACATGTGTTCATTCATAGTTTTGATGCCTATATGTGTGTGTGTGTGTGTGTGTGTGTGTGTGTGTGTTAGGGTTGTACGGTATACCGGCATTAGTATAGTACCGCAATACTCATGAATCATATTCGGTACTATACCACCTCTAAAAAAGTACCATATTTTTTGGTATCACATCTTCTTTCGTTTAAAAAAAACAAAACATTATGTTTATAAACTCAGGAAATATGTCCCTAGACACATGAGGACTTTGAATATGACCAATGTATGATCCTGTAACTACTTGGTATCGGATTAGTACCCGAATTTGTGGTATCATCCAAAACTAATGTAAATCATCCAAACAACAGAATAATTAGTGATTATTACATTTGAACAGAAGTGTGGATAGAACATGTTTAAAGAGAAAGTAAGCAGATATTAACAGTAAATAAACAAGTAGATTAATAATTCATTTTCTACCACTTGTCCTTAATAATGTTGACAAAATAATAGAATGGAAAATGACACAATATGTTACTGCATAAGTCAGCAGCTAAATTAGGAGCCTTTGTTTGCTTACTTACTAATAAAAGACAAGTTGTCTCGTATGTTCACTATTTTATTTAAGCACAAACTTGCAATAAGAAACATATGTTTAATATCCCGTAATATGTTTTTGTTAAAATAAAGCCAATAATGCATTTTTTTTGTGGTTCCCTTTATTTAGAAAAGTACTGAAAAGTATCGAAATACATTTTGGTACCGGTACCAAAATATTGGTATCGGGACAACACTAATGTGTATATAAATGTATATTTATGTATATACTGTATATATAGATAGATAAATAAACAAGTTTAATGAGTTATATTAAGAAATATCATGTTTGCACTTGCGCAATTCAACACATCTGAAAATTACGGTAAATGTTTCGACCCTTAAACCCAAAAATGTCCACGTCTGTAAGTGTCCATTGCCTGAAGCAAAGCAAGCGAGACGCCGCAATCTGCCTCTCCTCCTTGAGCAGCTGATTACTGCGCTGCGAAAGCAACTTTTTTCGACGGAAACCAATTATGTAGCCAGGAGGAGTAACCCTCTCTAGGGTTTAGTCTTAATTGGCCGTCACGCTTACATGGAAGAATGCAGCCGCCGCTACTCTTCACCACTCACCATGCCTCGCCTCGGTCTATTCATGAGACGTTATTGATACTGCTCAGCTGTATCAATAACATATGAAGGAGCATGGCTCTTCTCAGTCGCTGAGTTCAAAGCCCGTCTTTTGACATTTCTTGCTTAATTTCTCTCACCAGTACTGCCGCTTACTAACAACTTTACATCTCCTGCACGTATCGACAGGTCATTTGCATGTCTCTTACCCCAGTAGACATGGCACTATTGATTGTTTCAGTCTGTCATCCTGATGCAGTTGACAGAATCCACAGAAAAAACAAGCCCAAGTAAATGCTATTTGTATTCATAGGCGGCAATCTACATTTCTGCCAGTGGGTGCTCGGTGTGCGTGTAGTAGTGTTGTCCCGATACCAAAAGTATTTCGGTACTTTTCGGTACTTTTCTAAATAAAGGGCACCACAAAAAATGTCATTGTTGGCTTTATTTTCACAAAAAAATCTTACGGTACATTAAACATATGTTTCTTATTGCAATTTTGTCCTTAAATAAAATAGTGAACATACAAGACAACGTGTCTTTTAGTAATAAGTAAGCAAACAAAGGCTCCTAATTTAGCTGCTGACATATGCAGTAACATATTGTGTCATTTATCATTCTATTATTTTGTCAAAATTATTAAGGACAAGTGGTAGAAAATTAATTATTAATCTACTTGTTCATTTACTGTCAATATCTGCTTATTTTCTGTTTCAACATGTTCTATCTACACTTCTTTTAAAATGTATTAATCACTTATTCTTCTGTTGTTTGATACTTTACATTAGTTTTGGATGCTACCACAAATTTGGGTATCAATCCGATACCAAGTCGTTACAGGATCATACATTGGTCATATTCAAAGTCCTCATGTGTCCAGGGACATATTTCCTGAGTTTATAAACATAATATACATTTGAAAAAAATGAAAGAAGATTTTGTGATGTTAAAAAATATCGATGTAACATAGTAGTATCGACTAGATACGCTATTGTATTTGGTATCATTACAGAGGATGTTAGGTGTAGATCCACCAATGGGGTTTGTTTGTATTGTAGCGTCCCGGAAGAGTTGGTGCTGCAGGGAATTCTGGGAATTTGTTCTGTAGTGTTTATGTTGTGTTGCGGTGCAAATATTCTTTCAAAATGTATTTGTCGTTGTTGTTTAGTGTGGTTTCACTGTATGGCACTTATTTATGACCGTGTTGGCATTGTTCATACTGCCACCCTTAGTGTGACATGTATAGCTGTTGACTAAGTACGGTCTTTTTTCACTCGTGTCCAGTGTGTTCAAAGTCAAGATGATTGAGACAATAGTTCATCATCGGGCACAATGAAATGTTGGTTAAACTTTGTTAATAATAGACTATATAACATGTGAATGATTTACGATGTAAAACATACCAAGCTTGCCACAAAATTAACAAGAATTATATTTCAAAATGTATTTGAAAGATTGAGAGTTGCCACGTGTGTGCCCGTTCTCTGCGCCTATGTTTGTATTCACTTTATATGAATCTAAAATATAGCTTTGATTTATGTTTTATTTATATAGTTATTGCATTCCCAGCAGCAGCAGCAGACGGGTGTGTTCACAGATAAAGCCTTAAACGCCCACTCAACAATATACCGTCACACTTTTTTTTTTTTTCAAACGCTTGTAGAATTTATTGGGCATGAAGCTATGTATTCTCAGGAGTTCATTCAAAACAAAAAACAATGTGATTCAGTTTCACTTATGTGGAGCCAAACAACAACAGGAGATATCTCAAGGCTCTTTTCTCGCCGCATGCTTTTGTATCTTTGAAAAACCCCAACGAATGACTTATGAGGAAACGCAGTGGTGAGAAAAAACACTTATTGTAGGGTGACTATCTGCCTTGACAGGCCTAAAGAAATAAACAAGGTGAGGCAAAGATACAGGGGCGAGTATTGAGCAGTGGTGGGCCTCGGGGTTCCCACCGAGGCCTTCAGTGATGTCCGACTTCAATGATTACCTCTCAAAATAGCGTAATTTCTGTCCCCACATGACCATTGCTGGAGAAATACAATACAGAAACACATTTTCGCAATACTAGTTATTGAAACACAACAGTGTACAAAACGGGTTATTTTCTGGCGCATTCAAAAATCAATAAACCCGCATCAGCAATTAAAACATCTTATGTGGTACTGTCAAAATTTAAATTGCAAAAAACATATCAAACGTGAAAAAATAAAGAAATAAAACATTTGAACTCACAATTTGTAGCACCCATTCGATAAGTCTGTGGTACCGCTGATTTGAGTCGAAATGGCGGGCATTTTCCCATTTCATCGCCGACATCGTCTCACAAGATGTAGTTTCTCTTTAAATATCTTTCTTGAAAATGGCCTTGCAAATATACACTATATTGTCATAAGTATTTGGCCACCTGCCTTTACTGACATGTGAACTTCAAGTGCCATCCCATGGAATTGTCCAAAATGTTTTGGTATCCTGGAGCATTCAAAGTTCCTTTCACTGGAACTAAGGGGCCAAGCCCAACTCCTGAAAAACCAACTCAACACCATAATTCCTCCTCCACCAAATTTCAAACTCGGCACAATGCAGTCCGAAATGTACCGTTCTCCTGGCAACCTCCAAACCCAGACTGGTCCATCAGATTGCCAGATGGAAAAGTGTGATTAATCAGTCCAGAGAAGGCGTCTTCACTGCTCTAGAGCCCAGTGGCAACGTGCTTTACACCACTGCATCCAACGCTTTGCATTGGACTTGGTGACGTATGGCTTAGATTCTGCTGCTGGGCCATGGAAACCCAGCAGCAGCTCTCTGAAGCTCTCTGCGTACTGTACGTGGGCTAATTGGAAGGTCACATGAAGTTTGAAGCTCTGTAGCAACTGACTGTGCAGAAAGTCTTTGCACTATGCGCTTCATCATTCGCTGACCCCTCTGTCAGTTTACGTGGCCTACCACTTGGTGGCTGACTTGCTGTTGTTCCCAAACTCTTCACTTTTCTTATTATAAAGTTGACTTTGGAATATTTAGGAGCGAGGAAATTTCACGATTGGATTTGTTGCACAGGTGGCATCGTATGACAGTTCCATGCAGGAAATCACTGAGAGTGGCCTATTATTTCACAAATGTTTGTAGAAACAGTCTCCTCACCGGGCCAAGTGATTAGGACACCTGATTCTAGTCAGTTGGATGGGTGGCCAAATACTTTTGGCAATATAGTGTATATCTGCCACCTAATCAACGTTTTGTTCTCCTTCTTTATGGGTCAACACTTCCTGCTTGGATACTCACTTTGGAATGACTAGTGAGTATCCAATTACAGTCTCGTTAACATCAGGCTACCTAGATAGGCTACTGTCAACAACTTGTGATCTGATTGGCTATCGCAACTGTTTATCAACTATGTGTTCTCAAATTCATCCGCTAACGGTCCAAGTGAATATCCAATCACAGGACAATCCAGCACAATGTCACCTTAAACGTGAGGCCAGCTGGAAGGCCTTACTGACAACAACTTGTGATCTGATTGGCTATCACAACTGTCTATCAACTGTATGTATGTTCACTTACAGTGCACAGACGCCTGTAATGTTGATTCTGAAGGGTCCGGGCAGATTTTGTACAGCATGGCAACATAAGATAGCTGAATTCTGATTGGATAAAAACTCTAAACTAAAAACAGCACTGGAAGGAGCATACTATGACATGAAGAGAATATAAATACTTTTAGATATTTAGGGAAAGTAAATTAAAAAATAATTTTATCTTTAATTATGATCATGATTTCTGATTATGTTAGGCCAGCAGAGAAGGCCTTGCTGGCCCTTACGACACACGGGGTAAGATTGTCTCAATTAGAACTGTAATGCCACTCAAAAGATCACAAACCAATCCCAGTCTGAAAGGTGTAGGGCTATTTTGTTTCACTAGTGTCTTGTAGGTGTCAGTAATTTGCAAATTGAGGGTCAACAAAATACGTTACATGAATTTCCACCCCATTGCGAGTGGACTGTTACGGTACAAAATGTATCCAAAATGTTATGGATTCACATTGGTTGGGTAGTATTCTCTAACTACAAAAAGCAATGTCAGTAGAAATTGGATGTGAATACTGAAAAGCCAAATCCGGATTGAAATGCTAGCGGTAGCATGCTAGACAGATAGCGTCGGGAAACAAAAAATATGACTTAACAGTTAGCATCCGTCAAGTACAATGTTATATTTTCTCTGAGGTGTACACCTTGAAGAATAGTTTTAAAAAAGCTAACTAACTGTTAGTGTGCTAGCATGTGCCAAGTACCAAAATAGCATGCTAGGAATTGGCTAACATAGCATGACATAACATTTTGACTTCGGAATGTTTTGAATCTGTTTAGAAATGTGGGAAATGTTGTGGTTGGGAAATTGCCCATTCATTTCGAAAGGTAAAAGATGTCCCAGAAAATGTGGAATTCCTGGAAATATGGAGATGCTAGCGCGTCCTTTAGAGCACAAGTGTCAAATTCAAGGGCCGGGGGCCAGATTTGTCCCTCAACATCATTTTATATGGCCCGCTAACACCTGGAATTATGTGTCAATAAAGTACTTAATATGTTCTCACTAAATGTAATTGATTTTGACAGAAAAATATATGTACTGCTTGAAATTGCATACCTTTTAAAATTCAATAGTATCCAATATAGCAACAAATATTACAGTATATTATCATACTTTCCAAACATGTTTTTGTCTTAATAAAAATACATTCAAATACTTAACTTTACTGCAAACTACCGGTACCCATCAAATGAATAAAAATGACAATACATTTCACGATGTTCTTTACAGCATATTACTGTAAATTGAAAAAAAAAAAACTACCAGTTATTTGCGTTAAAATTCTGTTGACTGAGCTGCCAGTTAGACTGTAAAATCTACGGTTGTTGTTTGTAATGGTGTATTACTGTGTCTGGAAAGACGGTACATTTGTTTTTACGGCAGAACAACTGGCAGTTAAGTTGCCAGAATAAAAAAATAACTTGTACAGTTTTTCCATGAACAATATAATGTTTTAAAAAACAATGTTAATTGAACACAAACATTCTGGCAACTTAGCTGCCAGCTTTTTCCATAAACCCCCCCCCCCCCCCCCCCACCAAAAAAAACGGTAATGTTTTTCCATTTACTGTAAAATGTTGTAAAAAAATAAATACAATTAAAACATATTTTACAGCAACATTTTGGAAATGTAATGTTTTTACTGTAAAATCGACAGTCTACTTAAAACAATTTATATAATTAATAATGAAACCCAAAGGCAAATCCATACATTATTCGCTGTTACAAGCGGCCCTCTGATGGCAGCCATAACTGCCATGTGGCCCTCAATGAAAACGAGTTTGACATCCCTGCTTTAGAGCATTTACTCAATTATTTCCCAAATATAGTAAGAATATTAAGAATTTGCATATCCCAGTTCAGTATCTTAAGGAGGACGTATTATGGACAACTGATTTGAATTGCTTGTATACACATTTGGGTCTACGGAGCGTCTATCCACACAACAAGTGTGGAATTAATAGGGC
The DNA here is from genome assembly GCF_033978785.1 of Entelurus aequoreus. Classification (NCBI taxonomy): domain Eukaryota; kingdom Metazoa; phylum Chordata; class Actinopteri; order Syngnathiformes; family Syngnathidae; genus Entelurus; species Entelurus aequoreus. Next base: position 18,001,824 of record NC_084757.1, read on the forward strand.
TGTGACAAGATATTGTGTGAATAGAAAAGCCTTGACCACTTTTCTAGTCTTACACAAACATACGTCGTACAAGCAACTGTAGCTTTAAAGACAAACCATGACATTGCTTTTGTGGCTGCCAAACTGGAACACCACATTAAGTGCTCAGTCAAACAGGTATGAGATTATACAGACTTGCATCTAAAGTATCCAATACAAGCGCTCCAATAACGTGTAGATTGTCACTGAAGGCATCAAAACTATGACACCTGTGAAGTGAAAACCCTTTCAGGTGACTACCTCTTGAAGCTCTTCGAGAGAATGCCAAGAGTGTGCAAAGCAGTAATCAGAGCAAAGGGTGGCTCTTTTGAAGAAACTAGAATATAAAACATGTTTTCAGTTATTTCACCTTTTTTTAAGTACATAACTCCACATGTGTTCATTCATAGTTTTGATGCCTTCAGTGACAATTTACAATGTAAATAGTCATAAAAATAAAGAAAACGCATTTACATGAGAAGGTGTGTCCAAACTTTTGGCTGTATTTTAGTTTGTTTGAGATTGTCATTACTGCCACAATTGGAGGAAAAGTGTGTTACAACTGAGTCCCGCTGCTGCCCATACGGACCACAGCTGGGAAACAGGTATTTTTTTTGGTGGCCCTCCAAGAGGCGCTCACGGCCCAACAACAGTACAAAAGATCACTGTCATGTCAAAGCCAAAAGCCAAGGGGAGAAGCATTGTTGTTGGATTCACTGACTGACAGACCGCCACATTTGCTGCTGGAAGGATGATCTCTGTAATGTCTTGACTTCCAGATTAAACGTATTTTCCGGACCATAGGGCGTACAGGATTAAAAGGCGCACTGCCGATGAGCGGGTCTAGTCAGGTCTATAGGGGCGCATTAAAGTGGTCATATTATTTTATTTTTTTTCAAAATGTAAAACACTTCCTTGTGGTCTACATAACATGTGATGGTGGTTCTTTGGTCAAAATGTTGCATAGATTATGTTTTACAGATCATCTTCAAGCCGCTTTCTGACAGTCACTTCAGGATGCGCCGTTTTGTGGGCGGTCTTATTTACGTGGCTCACTTTTGGCAGCGTCTTCTCCCCGTCATCTTTGTTGTAGCGGTGTAGCGTGCAAGGACGGGAGTGGAAGAAGTGTCAAAAGATGGAGCTAACTGTTTTAATGACATTCAGACTTTACTTAAATCAATAACGGAGCTCACTAGTGCAATAACAACGCCGGAAATGTGTCCCGAGAAAAAACATCCGACCGGAACTCTCTAATAACTAAAGTTCCTTGGGTGAATAATGTAAACTCACTACACCGGTATGTTTTAGCGCTTTCATGGCGAGTTTACTGACAGATATAAGTAAGAACTTTACACTACTTTATATTACAAATGGCAACAGTGTAGGATGAATGTCCCGTAACAAGAACATAGAAAAAAGAAGAAGCTTATCAACTACGGTGTCTCCACGGACTACAATGGCGGACGAGCGCACATTTTCAGGACTTATGCAGGTCCCAAATACAAATCAGCGGGTACCAGAAGGTAAGAAAAGTTGTTTTTGCATAATATTGCGAAACAAAACGCCAGATAATGTCTTACCTTATACACACACCATAATAATACTCGTATGTTGAAGCACAATACAATCCATCAAGCAGTGCGGCTTCATAGCTTACCAAAATACGTACTAAAACATTTTGATGGATTTTCAAGCGCCGTGTGTAATGTTCTATATTTTCAATGGAACATCTAAAATGTTAATGTTGTTTACTTGAGTCATATTGCAGTCTACACGTATCTCTTATGTGTGACTGCCAGAGGTGTGGACTCGAGTCACATGACTTGGACTCGAGTCAGACTCGAGTCATGAATTTGATGACTTTAGACTCGACTTGACAAAATGTAAAGAGACTTGCAACTCGACTTAGACTTTAACATCAATGACTTGTGACTTCACTTGGACTTGAGCCTTTTGACTTGACATGACTTGCTACTTTCCCCAAAACCCAAAGCTTAAAAAGTTATTTGGGAGCGCTCCGTATCTTTCATTTTGTACGTGTCTGTCTGTCTATCAGCGTGTGTGCTGCTTGTCAGCTGGTGTGCTGTCAGTACAACAGCCAATCAAATTAGTTATACGTTGTTTTCATCACACAGCATTCATCCAATCAAATTGCAGGACAACCACCGAACAAGAGTTGTCAAACAATGCGGCAAAGAGAAACAATTATGCCAAAGTTGGTTTCGTTTGGGTATAAAAACTACGACTTGGTCAACAAAAAACGAATTGCGTATGCAAATCACGCAGTTCGAATATTACAGACGGAGACGCAACAACTTCCAACTTCGTTCGACATTTGAAGTTGCCCAAAGAAGGGTAAGTTTTGAATGTAAGATAACGTTTATTGGCTAAGTAACATGACTTTTATTTGCTGTGTAATCAGTGAGGCTGTAAACTCACTGCTAACGTTATTACCATAGACATGTTTTAAGGGTACGCAGCATCGAGCGCTACTGCCTACTGGCGCAGACGAGACGCGGGGCCGCCATCTTGGAGTGGTGATCCGCTCCGCTCAGTGCAATTCATTTGTCAGGAGCAATGAACTGTCAGCGCATTTAATTCATTTTACCTCACTGAATACCACTGATTTTCACACGTTTTTTTGTCATACGTGTAGCTATGATAACGGACACATGTTTTGGCAAGTTTTATTATTCATAGTTTGCTTAACAGTAATATAATATTCTTATACGCTATAAGTGACCAGACGTCCGAGATCAAAACTGGGAATATAATCCCAGAGAAGGGGGAAAAAACGGTAAGCTATTTTTAAATTGAAGAAACAATATGATTAGGTTATATATACATGCGTATATCCTACATAAACAATGTATGAATACATTAGATATCTATATATCCTAGGGACCTATAGACTGTATCTCTGTTGCTGCAGCAGCAGAGAGTTTATTCTGTCTTGACACTTTGTATTGATATTTTGTATTACATTCTTCCCTTAAATGATAATGTTTACAGTGATTGTTATGTATGTATTTTTTATGTATGTCGCTTTGGATAAAAGCGTCTGCCAAATACTTAAACATATATAAACACCTGAAAGTCTTTATATCAGCTAAAACCAAATGCTGTTTTACCCAACAATGTTAGTATTAGAATATTGTTACTTGAAGACTTATTCCTGGTTACAATTATACTATTAAGAAAGTATTGTCTTATATTTTGCCTAAAATGAGAATGCATCATAATCAGTGGCGGCTGGTGAATTTTGTTTTAGGTGGGGCTGAAAGTTTGTAAACCAAACCCCTGTAGGGGCGTCATCCTCCCCCAGAAGATTTATTTGTGATTTTCACATACAAATATTGAAGATCTTTGCTCCTTCTCAACTCTGTGGTAATATTATTTTCATAAAATACAACCAATAGTATGTTAATGTTTGTTTTTGCAAATGTGTTTATTCTGTAAAGGAATGAGTTAAATGTTTAAAATTGTTTAAACTATTAAAATTACTGTTAATAGTGCTGTTATGAATTGCAATGTCAGCACTATTTTTTTTCTTGCAATTTCAAATGCACTTGTTTTAATAAATAAATACAGCGTTTTAAAAGCATACACAATCTGTGTAAAAATATTAGTCTGTGGTTAAAAGGACCTGAAAGGACTCGAAACTCAAAATGCAGGACTTGTGACTTGACTTGAGACTTTCCAGTCTTGACTTTGGACTTGACTCGGGACTTGCCTGTCTTGACTCGGGACTTGACTTGAGGGCAAAGACTTGAGACTTACTTGTGACTTGCAAAGCAATGACTTGGTCCCACCTCTGGTGACTGCCATCTACTGGTCACACTTATCATTTCACCATGTTCCAAATAAAATAGCTTTGAGGTCGGTAAGCACAACCAAAGTTATTCCGTATATTAGGGCGCACCGGGTTATAAGGCGCACTGTCGAGTTTTGAGGAAATGAAAGGATTTTAAGTGTGCCTTATAGTCCTAAAAATATGGTAGACGTAAAGGATCCACACATGACGTCCGACAGCTACTGTAATACAACCAATGGTAGTAGGGTAAACAGTTGCTCATTTGCATAAAGCAGAACAAGTACCGACTGAAACCATCTGCTCCGAACAGTATTGTTTAGAGGTTTTTTTTGTTGTTTTTTTTTTAAAGTAAACTGTAATTCTTGATGGAAACACGTTACAAACTAATTTAATCTGTGTAATAATTGCATTAGCTGTCTGCTCCAAACCTACACCTGTTTTTTATGCAGGTAATCAATATAACAGCACCTCCTGCCACTTATTTATGATTAATTTGCATGAAAAAACACCTGGGATGACTTAAAAGTAGATGTGTTGTAAAAAATAATAAAATTGCTCATCTTACCAGTTATTGTTGTTAACAGCCGTCTTGGGCAATACAACTTAATGACTAGTCGTAATCCAAACGGTCAGGAAAGTTGCGCTAATGAAGTGTTTATTGAAGTGATGCTTGCTTAATAATGCATGCATGCACAGCCAACTTTCCCTAATGGATGCTCTTTATTTTTAAGAATGTAATAATGTGAATTGAATTGTTTCATTTTACACCTGTCTTAGTGTTGATATGCAGACCATAGTTGTCGGAGGTTTGCGCTCCTCTGAATGCCTTTGTAGTAGGGTTGTACGGTATACCGGTATTGGTATAGTACCACGATACTAATGAATCATATTCGGTACTATACCGCCTCTAAAAAGTACCGGTCCCCCCGGCCCCGTCATCGTCACGTCGTGTCATTGTTGGTTTTACGAGCAGAGGAGCATGTTCGGCAGTGCACAATTACAGAGTACTTACCAGCAGTAGACAGAAAAGGGAGAACGGACGCATTTCGGCTTAAAAACTAACGATAAAGGTGAAGCTATGACACTGAACCACCCTCAGGAAGAGGTGCTTTAAGACATGGCTAGCTAGCTAATGGCTATAGTCTAGCTACTTCTAAATAACTAATCCTCACCTCCATGGCGACAAATAAAGTAAGTTTCTTACAAGTATCATCCCTGCAGGACGAAGAATAGCTAAACATGCTTCACTACACACCGTAGCTCACCGGCGTCAAAATGTAAACAAATCTCCACCTGACATCCACTGTAATGATACCAAGTACAGCAGCGTATCTAGTCGATACTACTATCGATATTTTTTAGTGTCACAAAATATTTTTTCGTTTTTTATTTATTTATATGTTTATAAACTCAGGAAATATGTCCCTGGACACATGAGGACTTTGAATATGACCAATGTATGATCCTGTAACTACTTGGTATCGGATTGGTACACACATTTGTGGTATCATCCAAAACAAAAGAACAACAGAAAAATAAGTGATTATTACATTTTAACAAAAGTGATAGATAGAACATATATTTTTTACATGATATAACATAGCATCAGATAGAGCTGAAAAAATGCTGCTATAGAAAACAACAAACTGGCGCGTTGATGTTGTTTGGAGAAAAGTGTTGAACCATCCATAAAGAATGCAATTGTGTATTTTATTACTATGGCCAGGAGCGCTCATATATTCATAGAGCACTCGGTCTACCCCGGATTGGCGCCTTGCTGTTCTTCTCCCAGAAGAATACGCTGTGTGAGAACCCATTTTTTCTCGCTCCTGCACACATTAGCCATAGATTGCATGTCTGTGTGAAAAAAACATTTCCGCCGCCTCAATATTTCCGGAAAAGAGGGGAATGGTGGGAGAGTTCTATAACACCGCTCTCATGTGCAAATAGCTTAGAGCGCTAATGTACTCACCGCCACCTTGCTCTCCATCTGGCATGGATCGCTGTCACTCTCCTTGACAAAAGACCGCACACAAAGGAGCCGTGTTAGCGACCGGACGCCCACCGATTTCATGTTGGTTGACGGTCGTCACGGGAGCAGCGCCGTGTGAATGGCAGGCAGAGGTTGGAGGTGATAGAATGTTAGATGGGCACTTCTGAGGCTATTTCTTTCCTGTTTAATTGGAATATGTCTTCTGTTCACAGCTCAGGGAGTCATGCTTTACTGTGTTCCCAACAGAAACATCTTAGAGGAGAATGCTGCTAAAGCCCTGTACATTTAAAGTACCAATGATTGTCACACACACACTAGGTGTGGTGAAATCACCCTCTGTATTTGACCCATCACCCTTGATCACCCCCTGGGAGGTGAGGGGAGGAGTGAGCAGCAGCGTCGGCCACGCCCGGGAATCCTTTTGGTGATTTAACCCCCAATTCCAACCCTTGATGCTGAGTGCCAGCCTGTAAACAAATATGAAGTGAAGTGAATTACATTTATATAGCGCTTTTCTCTAGTGACTCAAAGCGCTTTTACATAGTGAAACCCAATATCTAAGTTACTTTTAAACCAGTGTGGGTGGCACTGGAAGCAGGTGGGTAAAGTGTCTTGCCCAAGGACACAACGGCAGTGACTAGGATGGCGGAAGCAGGGATCGAACCTGGAACCCTCAAGTTGCTGGCACGGCCACTCTACGCTATACCACCCCAATTCAAGCACACTCAGCACGGGGGTCCAAACTTGTTCCAATGACGAGCGAGTCAGAGCTTTTTTTTCTCCTGTCACTGACACACACCTGACATCAAAAAACCGGTGAGAAGCAGCAATTAAAAAAAAAAAAAAGATGATTAGATTTTTTGAACCAGATTAATCTCACTTTTAAATTTGAATGAGTAATATTTAATGATTAAAGACCCCAATATTTTGACACAAATGCAATTTTATTGTGAAAATATCATACAGGAACATTTTAATGGCATTCACGTAATTTTTGTTCTCAAAAACTTAGTAATAGTTTTATCCGTCCAGGTTTATATTAACGTTAACTTTGCCAGCGAGCACAACAGTCGGAGTCTCCTCACTCATCTTTGTACTGGCGTATCCATCGGCCTGATTCCTAACCATATAACGACCCATGCCGCCTTTCAGGTAACCATCCACGGTTAGGTAAAGGAACATGTTTGGTCAAAATAGATTGACCTGTGTATCTACTGCACATTATTGTTATTTTTGTGATTAATTACAAGAGGTAACGCGTTGTTTTTGACAACCCTAATATATATATATATATATATATATATATATATATATATATATATATATATATATATATATATATATACGGTATATAGGTATATACATTAGGTCAGGAAAACACACGGAGGCTATTTCATCCCTACAAGCCTGTTTCGCAAGTTTCCCTGTTCTTCAGGGGAGTCTTCAGGGGTAAAACTCCCATGAAGAGCAGGGAAACCTGCGAAACAGGCTTATAGGGATGAAATAGCCTCCGTGTTGTTTTTTCTGACCTAACATACAGTATTTCCGCAGTAACCTAGACTATTTGTGTACATATATATATATATATATATATATATATATATATATATATATATATATATATATATATTAGGGATGTCCGATAACGGCTTTTTTGCCGATATTCCGATATTGTCCAACTCTTAATTACCGATACCGATATCAACCGATACCGATATATACAGTCGTGGAATTAACACATTATTATGCCAAATTTGGACAACCAGGTATGGTGAAGATAAGGTCCTTTTTAAAAAAAATAATAAAATAAGATAAATAAATTAAAAACATTTTCGTTAAATAATAAAGAATCATGTGTGCTTACGGACTCTATCCCTTGCAGACTGTATTGATATATATTGATATATAATGTAGGAACCAGAATATTAATAACAGAAAGAAACAACCCTTTTGTGTGAATGTGTGTGAATGAGTGAAAATGGGAAGGGAGGTTTTTTGGGTCGGTGCACTAATTGCAAGTGTATCTTATGTTTTTTATGTTGATTTAAAAAATAAAAAAAATAAATAAATAAAACGATACCGATAATAAAAAAAACAATACCGATAATTTCCGATATTACATTTTAAAGCATTTATCGGCCGATAATATCGGCTGGCTGATATTATCGGACATCTCTAAAATATATATATATATATATATATATATATATATATATATATATATATATATATATATATATATATATATATATATATATATATATATATATATTAGTTGAGGTTCCTGTGGTTTGTCCGTTATACAGTGCTCAGTACCGGGGTAGAGCGGAATATACTGTACGTTAGGTCAGAAAAAAAAACTACGGAGCCTATTTCATCCCTACAAGCCTGTTTCGCAGGTTTCCCTGCTCTTCAGGGGAGTTTTACCCCTGAAGACTCACATGAAGAGCAGGGAAACCTGCGAAACAGGCTTGTAGGGATAAAATATATACATACAAATGTTTGTATCCATCTATCTATCTATCTATATATATATCTCGCAGAAAGCGTAATCTGCATCGGCATCGCATTTGGAAAAGACGAGCCACACTTTAGAGTGTTTTCTATTTGCCATGGTTGGGTTTTTGTCATGAAACACTTATGAAGTTGCAGGATTACTAAGAGCATGTCTTTTTCGAAATCGTCTGTTTTCCTCTCAAGTGCTAGCAAGTACTCGCCAATTCAAACAGACGTGACGTCACGCGCAACCAAGGCATCGAAACATGGCAAGGCTGGATCTTAGGCGAATCGGTGCCCGGTAGTACCGGCTGCTTTCGGTCTGTGACAAAGCATGATCATAATTTAAGACATTCTCATATTGTAAATATAGTTAAACTTGATGTATAGTTTAGTGCTTTTATTTTGAAGCCGGAAAAGTGTGTGATTGGTTTGAGAAAGTGTTTTGACATGTTTTGATGTTGGATCGACTGTCTGCAATAAAAATTTAAAAAAGTCATTTTGACTTCCTGCCAACCGTCTTTCATTTATGTTGAGCTTTTGTGTCATCTTATTTACTAAATTAGTTACATTAACAATGTAAATGTTATGTTATCACTGCACCTTAACCGTAATCTGAACACGGAAGTGAAGCACCACCCACCTCTGAATGATGCGCACAGCAGGCGTTTACTGCAGGGATGTCGCCTCTTCTCACAGCGAAAAGAGTAATTTGTTGTCGGGAGAACAACTTGCCATGGCTGATATTTCCTTAAGGTAGCCTTTCCTATGTCTATTTCTTCTCGCTTGTGGTTTATCAGCAGCAAGTGAACTGCAGCTAAGTTCCCCCTACTACGTCTCGGCCCGAGGGTAAAAAGGATGTTTGTGCGTTAATCGCCCGTTAAAAATATTAGTGCCGTTATTTAAATGTATGACAGCCCTAATATATATACACTACCGTTCAAAAGTTTGGGGTCACCCAAACAATTTTGAGGAATAGCCTTCATTTCTAAGAACAAGAATAGACGGTCGAGTTTCAGGTGAAAGTTCTCTTTTTCTGGCCATTTTGAGCGTTTAATTGACCCCACAAATGTGATGCTCCAGAAACTAAATCTGCTCAAAGGAAGGTCAGTTTTGTTGCTTCTGTAACGAGCTACACTGTTTTCAGATGTGTGAACATGATTGCACAAGGGTTTTCTAATCATCAATTAGCCTTCTGAGCCAATGAGCAAACACATTGTACCATTAGAACACTGGAGTGATAGTTGCTGGAAATGGGCCTCTATACACCTATGTAGATATTGCACCAAAAACCAGACATTTGCAGCTAGAATTGTCATTTACCACATTAGCAATGTATAGAGTGTATTTCTTTAAAGTTAAGACTAGTTTAAAGTTATCTTCATTGAAAAGTACAGTGCTTTTCCTTAAAAAATAAGGACATTTCAATGCGACCCCAAACTTTTGAACGGTAGTGTGTGTATATATATATGTATATATTAGGGCTGGGCAACGATTAAAAATTTTAATCATAGTTAATCGCACTATTTCTCTGATTAATCACGATTAACTGCATTGTATATGTAAAACCCAATAATGAATTAAAAAGTAGTGTGTAGTGCACCTTTATTGGAATATTCTCCCATATGAACAAAAGTGCCAAAACATTTGGTGTGCAAACACAATTTAAATCAGTACTTGTTAAACAGTAGCAGTTAAATAGCATATTTTATGAAAATCAACTCAAATAATGTCAATACAAACATTCAAGTTTATTGCCACTGCCAGGGTATTTAAGTTATCCTGTTTGTTATGGAAAATAAATATAATATACATACAAATCCTTGAGCCACAATCAATAACATCCGAACAGGCAATTTCTGAGGTAACAGCAGAAACATTTTCCTCTAATTTTCCTTTCCATAATGCCTCTCCTCTGTTTTCATTATAGACAGAACATGTGAATGCAGCACCCACCTTTCATCAATATAATGCACTGTAACTCCGAGGTAATTATGCTTACCGATTGATGTCCAGTAGTCCCCACTGAGAGCAACTACAGCTGCACGTTGTGAAGTTGTCACTTTTACAGTCCTCTCCTTTTCATACAACTCGTGTATTCTTGGTGCGTCTTGATGGCGGCTCATACGTGCTGTCACTTGTTGCGATGGCGGGCGTCTTCCACAACACTAATGGGCCTACAGTCTGTAACTATCCACTTCGCTATGGCATTTGTTAGCTTCTCTTGCTCTGGTTTATCTATATTTCTCCCGCACGCTGCATTTAACGTAGTCTGCCGAAGCCTGGCTCCACTTTCTGCTTTGTTGAATGGTTTGCTCGCATCAACAGTGTGCTTCGCGTTAAGGTGATATTTTAGACTGGAAGTACTCCTGTGATAAGAAAATTCAGCTTGGCAGTGGCTACAAACAACTTTGCTTCTGTCAATTCCGCCGCCTAAAAGTACTTCATAATGAAAATGACCCTGTAAAAGTTCTGTTGAGCTACCCTTCTTCTCCATGCTTGTTTTGTTTTCTTCCGCGTTCTCCTTCCTTTTCCGCAGGAGACAGCAACAGGCGTTAACAAAATAAAAGCATGTAAAAAAAAAACATATGCAATAACGCGCGATAAAATATTTGTCGGCGTTAATAGATTGATGAGTTAACTCAAAATTAACGCATTAACTTGCCCACCCCTAATATATATATATATATATATATATATATATATATATATATATATATATATATATATATATATATATCCATATATACTGTATATATATATCCATATATATATTTAGAATAATAAATTAATATACATTTAAATGAAATAACATCTATGTGAAAAGTCAATTAAAATTTTCAAACAATATTGGAGAAACGAAAGACTTGAACTAAAGTCAAATGCAATAAATTAGGTTGGTAAACAGTTACAGAGGTGAGTTAGCAGAAGAATGAAAAACATTTATGTATCTACTAAAAAGGTCAGAATAAGGCAAAACATTATTTTCTCCATGTCTTCCAATTGGTCCATTTGGCCCTGCTTGGGTTCAAGTCCAGGTTCGTAAAGCCCGACTTGCAAACCCCCCCGTTGTTGATAGATTGATCTTGGTTTTGTTGAATCCAGAGGGATTTTTGTTGTGGAATTTCAAATTAGAATGTGAATACCATTTTTTTTAAAAAGGCCTTGCAACAAGGTAAGATTATGTTATTATATTTTTGAGTCCGCTATGTAATGCAAATGTGCTCAGGTGGCCTGACGCTGATGCACAGATGGGAGCTGCATTATGATGATGTCGTCCAGACGGCTTTTACGTTTATGAGTCCCACACTTTGTACATGCTTATGTTTTATTGGTCTAAGCTTGACTTCACTAAATACCAACAGGCCCTTCCCAAAAAGGTTACTGTGCTGTAAACCTGTGTGATTTTTCTAATCTCATGGCCCTAAACTCTCCGCCTCAGGTGTTGTCTTTCATTACCGCGCTCCTCCTGACCGTTATGCCTTGTCCTTTGCCGACGCCAAGAGGGTGTGCGTGGAGAACTCGGCAACCATCGCAACACCCGGTCAGCTGCAAGCCACCTTCGCAGATGGCTACGAAAACTGTGACGCAGGTTGGCTGTCGGACCAGACTGTACGGTGAGCCTCTTCCTTTCCTTACCATACTACAACTGGGACATAATGGTCAATGATATGGTGTCTTTACAACTGAAATTACTGTTTTTAATGAAAAAGGCAAAACATGTTCAGGAGGTTATGATGCAACTTAAGTTGACCATCTATAAACTAATAGAAAATGGATACATGGAAGGCAATACTAACAGCTGGGAGTTTTGCTGCGGTTATCATCATTACCATTTATTGTTACATCCCTGCAATACAGTTTTTTTTTTGCCAGTGAAAAATCGAAACACCTTGCCTTACAAAGACAGTACCGTATTTTCCGGACCATAGGGCGCACCGGACTATAAGGCGCACTGCCGATGAATGGTCTATTTTCGATCTTTTTTCATATATAGGCGCACCAGATTATAGGGCGCATAAAAGAAGTCATATTTATTTTTTTCTAAATTGAAAACACTTCCTTGTGGTCTACATAACATGTAATGGTGGTTATTTGGTCAAAATGTTGCATAGATTGTTTTACAGATCATCTTCAAGCCGCTTTCTGACAATCGCTTCCGGATGCACCGTTTTGTGGGCGGTCTTATTTACGTGGCTCACCTTCGGCAGCGTCTTCTCCCCGTCATCTTTGTTGTAGCGGTGTAGCGTGCAAGGGTGGGGAGTGGAAGAAGTGTCAAAAGATGGAGCTAACTGTTTTAATGACGTTTAGCCTTTATTTAAATCAATAACGGAGCAGCATCTCCTCATCCTTAGCTCACTTGTGCAATAAAAACACTGGAAATGTGTCCCGTGAAAAACTGTCCGACCGGAACTCTCTAATAACTAAAGTTCCTTGGGTGAATAATGTAAACTCACTACACCGGTATGTTTTAGCGCTTTCATGGTGAGTTTACTGACAGATATAAGTAAGAACTTTATGCTACTTTATATTAGAAATGGCAACAGTGGAGGGTGAATGTCCCATAACAAGAAGATAGAGAAAAAGAAGGAGCTTATCGACTACGAGTCGGCACAGACTACAAAGGTGGATGGGCACAATTTTTCAGGACTTATGCAGATCCCAAATACAGATCAGCAGGTACCAGAATGTAAGAAAAGTTGGTTTTGCATAAAATTGCGAAACAAAACCCCAGATAATGTCTTACCTTATACACACACCATAATAATACTTGTATGTTGAAGCACAGTACAATCCATCAAGCAGTGCGGCTTCATAGCTTACCAAAGTCGTACTAAAACCTTTTGATTGATTGTTGAGCGTTGCGTGTAATGTGCTATATTTTCAATGGAACATATACAATGTTGGTGTTGTTTACCTGAGTCATATTGCAGTCCATCTCTTATGTGTGACTGCCATCATATTGCAGTCTACACGTATCTCTTATGTTTGACTGCCATCTACTGGTCACACTTATCATTTCACCATGTACCAAATAAAATAGCTTCTAGGTCAGTAAGCAAAACCAGAATTTTTCCGTACATTAGGCGCACCAGGTTATAAGGCGCACTGTCGAATTTTGAGGGGAAAAAAAAGGATTTTAAGTGTGCCTTATAGTCCGGAAAATACAGTAGTTCTAATTAGCTCCTTTTTCTTAGCTCCCCATGCTACTGTGAATGGATAGATTCCTAACTTGTCCCACCCACTTTAAGAAAAACAATTATTGGAGTTTGTGTCCATCGACATTTTCATCTCGTTTTTATTCGACTAAATTGTCAATTAAATGTATCATTTTCCTCAGTTATTTTAGTATTTTAGTTAGACAACACAATTATTACTGATCGATTCAGACGTAAACATTTTCCTTCCTTATCAGTGTCCATTAAGTTTTGTTTCATCCTAATGTTTTGATCAGTTTCACCTCAGGAATAATGCCCCTACCCCTGAAAAACTTGTCAAAAACATTATCCACTATAAAGATGTATGCCAATTACGTGTTCGCACACACATTTTACCAACGCTCCCTCCTGTCAGTCACTCTGCACTCGCTCAAGCCCGACATGACATCAGCAGTCCGCACTTGTGTTCGCTCGTATTAACAGTTTCATTTTCGAATGGCGGCCGGTGCTGTCGTCATGGAGACTGACTGTTGTCTCGCTTTTTCCACCGCTCTACTGCTGTGCGACTTTTCCCTTCTGCCTACGCTCCCCCTGTTTCCACTGGGGAGATGGCTAATTGGTCTGCATTGAGGAGGCTCAAAGTGAACATCAGCCAAGTGTCCAATTAATACTGAGTTAAAAAAAAAAAAAAAATACAAACCGACATCAGGCATTGATTCATCATGCACCAAGCAGACAGCTGGCGGCTGGGAGGATAAACAAGAAGACACAGTTGTCCTGGTTATCCTCTTATGTGTCTGAGAAAAGTAAGGTTCATTTTCTATGTATGTATTATTTTAGCTGCCCAAGCCCATGTCACACTTTTCAAACCACTCCTTTTGTGCATCAATAGCTCATGCTGGAGACCAGAATATCCAGTCTCTTTAACATTGCGTACCCCTGGATTGGCGGACCTGGGAGGATCAAACTCTTGAGCCTCTCCGGCAAATATTTTTTCCAGAGTTCTGAGAAGGGTACGAACCTTAGTCGAATCTCAGCTACAGTTAAAGTTAAAGTACCACTGATAGTCACACACACACTAGGTGTGGTGAAATTACCCTCTGCATTTGACCCATCCCCTTGTTCCGCCCCCTGGGAGGTGAGGGGAGCAGTGAGCAGCAGCCGTGGCTGCGCTCAGGAATCATTTTGGTGATTTAACCCCCTAGGGGGGGTGGGGGGGTTACCCACAAATGCGGTCCCCTCCAAGGTTTCTCATAGTCATTCACATTGACGTCCCACTGGGGTGAGTTTTCCTTGCCCGTATGTGGGCTCTGTACCGAGGATGTCGTTGTGGCTTGTACAGCCCTTTGAGACACTTGTGATTTAGGGCTATATAAATAAACATTGATTGATTGATTGATTGATTGAATTCCAACCCTTGATGCTGAGTGCCAAGCAGGGAGGTAATGGGTCCCATTTTTATAGTCTTTGGTATGACTCGGCCGGGGTTTGAACTCACGACTATCTTAGGGCGGACACTCTAACCACAAGGCCACCGAGCAGGAGATACAATGTGGTTTTTATCCAAGGCGTGGAACACCTTACCAGCTCTACACCCTGGCAAGGGTACTGCAAGATGCATTGGAGTATGCCCAACCAGTCCACGTGTGCTTTGTGGACTTGGAAAAGTCATTTGACCATGTCCCTCACGGTGTCCTGTGGAGGTTGCTTCGCAAGTACAGAATCCATGGCAAACGACTACGTGCCTTTTGGTCCTTGTACAAATAGAGGTAGGAGCCTTGTTCGTGTTGTCAGAAGTAAATCAAGCCTCTTCAGAGTTAACCTCTGCTACAAACTTTATGGGCAGAATTTGTAAAGTTGAGCGTGTCCAGTTTGTGGTCCTTAGAATCTGGTCTCTGCTATTTGCGGATTGATATAGCCATGATGGCCACATGAAACTATGACTTTCAGCATTTTCTGAGGTGTTTCAATGCTCAGTGTGAAGATTTTAGGATTATCACCTCCAAATCTGAGGCCATTGTTCTTAGAATAGGATGGATTGCATCCCTTTTGGGGAGTCATATCTTGGCCCCAGTTGGAGGAGTTCAAGTATCTCAAGAACTTGTTCTCGAGTGAGGAAATGCAGGACTGTGAGATTGACATGCAAATTGTCACAGAGCCAGTCGATCTACAAAAAACAAAACAAAAAAATCACTTGTACATCAGTATTCACAGTCTTTGCTCAATACTTTGTTGATGCCTATTTGGCAGCAATCACAGACTCAATTATTTTAGAATACGAGGCCACAAGCTTGGCTATGTTTGGGCAGTTTTGCCCATTCCTCATCTTTTCCAGCCCCTCAGCATAGATAGTCAACTGATAGAGCAGGTGCAGTCCTTCAAATATTTGGGGACAGACATCAACACCTGTGCACCCTTCACCACACATGCTGATAACGTTTATCTGGAAGCTCAGCGTGCTCTTCCACCTGCTGAGGAAACTCATATTTTTCATCATGAGTAAGGACACCTAGGCCATGGTCTACAAATCCTTAATAGAATCCATACAAATTTTGAACATGGCTTCCTGGTCCAACTTATTTACCATTAAACATAAAACCAAACTGTTCCCTCATAACAAAACAGGTCAGTAAAATATTTGGATTCCCCCAGACCTCCCTCACAGATCTTTACACTCAGGCAGTTACCAGGAAAGCTTCCACCCTCATTCAGGA
This sequence comes from Entelurus aequoreus, assembly GCF_033978785.1. Lineage (NCBI taxonomy): Eukaryota > Metazoa > Chordata > Actinopteri > Syngnathiformes > Syngnathidae > Entelurus > Entelurus aequoreus. The sequence goes on from NC_084757.1 coordinate 18,018,018, forward strand.
CCCTGCACATCCACTGCACTCATCATCCTAGCTTCTACCAGCAGGCTGTCTCTTAAAGATCCCACTTGCCCGGAAAAACAAATATGAAAAAACTTTAATTCCCGCTGCCAGCGGCACATTCAACAAAAATAGATGAACACTGTTGCATCAAATTTTAAATGTTACATTTTGTTTTATTTTTTATCTTTATTGTTCTGTCCTGCAATCTTGTTTTAGAGCCTGTCAAAGATGAATTTATGTTTTGTAATAGACAATAAAATGTTTATCTTTAAATCTTCCTCTATCCTGACTAGTCTCCCAGTTTCTACAGCTGAAAACCATCCCCACAGCATGATGCTGCCACCACCCTGCTTCACTGTAGGGATGAGTGGTGCCTGGTTTATTCCAAACATGACACCTGGCATGTATTCCCAGTAGTTCAATCTTTGACTCATCAGAGCAGACAATTTTGTTTCTCATGGTCTGGGAGTCTTTCAGGTGCATGTTGGCAAACGTTGTTATGAAGAAATTGCTTCTTTCTGGCCACTATACCATACGGGCCTGATTGGTGAATTATTTTAGAGATGGTTGTCCTTCTGGAAGGTTTTCCTCTCTCAACAAAGGAATGCTGTTGCTCTGACAGAGTGACCATCGGGTTCTTGGTCACCTCCCTGACTAGACTAAGACAAATCCAGCAATGTACAGAGACATCCTGGGTGAAAACTAACTCTTTCCATCCAACCAGATGGAGCTTGAGAAGGGGTTTGAAGAGAAATGGGCAAAAAGGAATGAGCAAAACTACCCAACGCCAAATAAAGATGGATTTACAAAGATTTTAAGCTGTAATTGCAACAAAAGATGCATCAACAAAGTATTGAGCAAAGGCTGTGAATACTTAATATATGTACACTTACCAATGTTCACAAGTTCTGGGTAGTGACCGAAAGAGCAAGGTCTGGGTTACAGTACAAAGGACCCAAATGAATACTGGATTCCTCCTCGTCTAAGAATGCCCAGTCGGAAGAAGGCCCTAAGACACAGCAGACAGATCATGTCTTGCAGCTGGCCTTGGAACGTCTCACTGTCCCCTGCTGAAACTGAAAGAAATGGCCAGAAACCGGGAAGTCTGGGCTTCCCTACAGAGACTGCTACCCTGGACTCTGCAGGGATAAGCAGTAGAAAGTAGATAAAATGCAGAAAAACAATGTGAAATAAATAGATAATACGGATTCATAAATATTAAACATCACATTTAGTGAAGACTCTTGAAGATGGCAATGACCTGAGTGAGGAGTGCAGAGGAGATGAGGAACACACAAATGTCACCTTTGTACTTGGCTACAAGTTGTTGTTTTTATTTAGTAGTCTGTCTGCTTTATCAAAGTGATGGTACTCACAACTTTCTTTGGCATAGTTGTGACTTTTTACACCAGTACTCAATTAGAAAAAGCACGGAGACTTGTGGTGTTACTGTGTTAGTTATCAAAAACCTACAGAGTCAACCAGTTATGATGTCAAAGAGGGGCGACTGGCTGGGGAGAATAATTTCCAGGTGGGGAGTTGAGAGCAGGATTTGTATTAACATGTTAAGAATGCAGATTAACTCGTACAGTGTATTAATATCACGACAAGACTGAGTCACCAACACATGGGATTCTGTGTTCAGGCATCCAATTCCTTCAAACAGTACGTAAACAGTTTGTTTCGAGAAAAAGTTCAGTCGAAAACTGAATCCTATGAAAAGTGGGGCTTAAATGAAGCGCTGTCTCAAAGAACAGAGAGTTAAAATTGACAGTAATAAAAAAGTGCAACCTCTAACCCAGGGGTCCCCAAACTTTTGGACCCGGGGCCCGCATTGGGTTATATACCCCTGAGCCCGACTCACAGAACCCCTAGGGTTCGATCGAACCCAGGTTAAGAACCACTGGGCAAGAGTATACAAATTAGTTTTAGGATGGGACTTAAATGCTTCTACTGAGGTAGCATCTCTAACTGTTACGGTAGGGCATTCCAGAGTACTGGAGTCCGAATAGAAAACGCTCTATAGCCCGCAGACTTTTTTTGGGCTCTGGGAATCACTAATACGCCGGAGTTCTTTGAACGCAGATTTCTTGCCGGGACATATGGTACAATACAACCAGCAAGATAGGATGGAGCTAGACCCTTACATTAGACGAATTGCCTTTTCCTTACACTGAACAAAAAAATATCATATGTCCACTGATGTTTAAAAACTCCGCACTATGAGTCTATTTTACGTTTCCCCAACGATTTCGCCATTTTCTTTCCTCGTGCACTAATCAACTGAAAGCGTGATGACGTCACGTTATCGATGGGGAAAAAGGCTTTTTAGAAAATATGATTTGCCAGAACGGCTAGGAGACCCCGAGAATAACAAGCGGTAGAAAATGGATTGATGGATGGGCTAGAAAAGACAGATAAAAATATATATATATATATATATATGTATATATATATATATATATATATATACATATATACATATATATATATATATATATATATATATATATATATATATATATATATATATATATATATATATATATATATATATATATATATATATATATATTTATTTATTTATTTTTAATTTTTTTTACTTGCGGGCCAGATTTTGGACGCTGGCGGGCCGTATCTGACCCGCGGGTCGTAGTTTGGGGACCCTTGTTCTAACCTATTACTCTCTCCTTGAATTCCTGCCTCCACCTCCCATTCTTATGTGTGGATTCAGTGGGGACGAAGATTGATGACTCATTATTGCACACCAAAGGGAACAACTTGTTGTTTTTAATTGCCTTCGGTTGTTGTGACATGTTATGAATGGTAGAGCACTTTATCACGTCTTTAGGCAGTGTGGATTTTTTTTATAAAATGTTTCATGATTAGAAAATATGAGTACAACAATAAATAAATGAGAGTAATTCATCTTATTTCATTCAAAGATAGGCTTATCCCCTGAGGACTATATATTCATCTTTTTTTTCTTCTTTTTTTTACATTCCCTCCTCCCCACACAGGTATCCCATCCAGTCACCTCGGCCGGGTTGCTATGGTGATCGCGACGATGCCCCTGGAGTCCGCAACTATGGCAAAAGGTTGCCAGATGAGCTGTTTGATGTCTACTGCTTTGCCAAGGAATTACAAGGTAGGCGTCTGGGGATGAGGTCGTAATCTTTTGGGGGTTTTGTCTCGCTCAGGTGACCACGCTCACCTGGATTTAACATTCTGTTGGCCCACAATGGAGGAAGGAAAAGCAGGATTGCTCACAGGAGTGAGACTATCTCAACAATGGAAGAAGTGGTCCAACACCTTTGAATTTATATGAAAACCAGACCTGCAAATGATTTATTAAGTTGTTTCTTCATGGTATTTTTAGCAACACGACTTGAGTTTTTAAATTTGTTTGAATCCGTTCTATTACTTTAGCAATTTTGACTGAGACATTATTTTTCTGTATAGGTGAGAATGTCAACCTGACCATTTTCTAACTTCTTAGGTAGTATCAGAGGCTTAAGAGAGGCAGGACAGCATCTGTGTGAAATCAGAGTGGTAGGGACTCACATCGCCCAGATGACGGAAATTTCACTAACAAGTTATCTTTATGTATTTTCCTGCTCGTGAAAATAAATGTGGCAGTCATTTTCTGCAATATCAATTCGTTTTTGAGTAATCAGTAGATAACCAACTATTCGGAACACCCCCTTTCCATTGCCAGACTGGGTATGCCGCCCCCTAATGGGGAAATGTCATCTACAGAACTGGGGCCCATTTCCTAGATGTACAATGTTAAAAAGGAAACAAGGCATGTGAAACTAATACAGTATGTTCAATGTTTTTCTCTGCCTGATCCATGATTACTTAAAAACTCATATGGTTAACATTATGAACAAAAAATAAATATAAAAGAAACGCCACTTCCGGACTTCCCTGCTCGTCCATATCCTCTTTCTTTTTGAGAAAACATCAGTAGAATAGGACGCAAAATAGAATACTAGCGGTTTACCTTCTTTTTATTTTGTTTTTTGAGCAGCAGGTCTGCTTGTCTTTCTCCGTTTTACCGCAGGTTTCCGTCATTCTCCCAACGAGGTTGCTCCTGATTTTCAGGATGACAATCGGCCTCAGTCTTCAAACAATAAATTGATTGCTGCAAACAGCACTATTTAGCTTGGTCCGTACCATTTTGTGAGAGTCAATTGAACGGGAGAGGTCCATACTTTCCTCATATTCCCATTAGTGTAGTCCCGATACCAATTTTTTGGTATTGGTACCAGTACCAAAATGTATTTCGATACTTTCCGATAATTTTCGGTACTTTTCGATACTTTTGCATTATTGGCTTTATTTTAACAAAAAAACTGTACTTTTTAGAGGCAGTATAGTACCGAATATGATTCATTTGTATCGCGGTACTATAGTATCCTGAGTCCCATCATTTTGAAATGTATGCATGCTGACTCCTTTAGTTGTATTGCTACAACCTGCAACAATGCATCTGGCAGCAATATTTAATACACAGCAGGCACAGGAGATTAAAACAATGTTGAGAACTTGTTGAATTATGT